>NC_060212.1:114243214-114577857 GCF_021130785.1 Homalodisca vitripennis | reverse complement strand
CGAAGAATCCAGGGGATTGAAGGTATGTATTAGTACATGTTTTATTACGCACTAACAGTTATCGGTTGTTTATGAAATTTTCTGATAATTCGCTGTTACATCGTAAGGTTACCCTTCATAAATGACACACCAAACACTGCTTTGATAGGTGGTGGTCACTTAAAGATATTTCAATCTCGTGATCCATTGTGAAATAATTGGACTTTAAGTTTAAAGAGCTGTCTATTTGGTATCTGAAGACAAAGAGTTATCATAACTAGTTTTATAATAACTAATAAAATTTCTCCGCGACGATCCATAATATTTGATAGAATTATTTAAGTAACAATTGAAATATTTAAGGCCAGTTTGGAAGAATAGTAAAGTCGGTCTGAAGTCATTATAATGAAAGCGTTTATGAAAGAATATGAATGAGTTCTATGATGATTTACAATTGGGAATAGGCAAATACGAGGTTTCGAGTAATATCCCTATGTTTATAGAGGATCAGAGGTTAAGCACAGTTGTGATGGCTCTTCTCTCAGTGTGCGCGGGTATGAGCACTTCCTGGCTCGAATGAGTTATACTGTATTTCCTTCGCCGAGATTGTATTGCTGCCCTGAAAAAATGCATGTATATAGATAAGTTTAATAAGCCTACTTCTATTAAAGAGCGACACTTCCGAAGATGGAGAGAAAAATCTAGCTTTCGAATTTGCCTTAGTTTCCAATTGCTCAACATTGGTGCTACTAAATCTCTCGGTTCTCTACATACTGTGCGGACACAAGCAGACTCGTCTACATAGCAAGACATTTTAGAACCATTCCGATGTAGCTAATAATATGTAAGGTGTTTTTAATTCCCTAAAATAAAATGCATTCTTATGCTTGGTCACCCACCTTTGCTACAGTACACTGTACGCCTTTTTTTAAATCTCTGTTCCCAATATCATCATATTTTCTTGGTTCAATCTAAGAATGATTATCTAAACTTTCAAATACCTAATCAGTATTATATATTCAGTGCAAAACGGCCCACTGCCCCCTCGGATGGTTTTCTACCATGCAATTTTCACTTTCTATCTACTGCTTTGTAGTATCTACTGCTTTGGGATTCCATTTGTAGTGGCCACGCGAACTACGCTCGTTTATTTCCTCAAATCCACACAGAGCGAATGGTTCGCTGAGACGTATTGTTTCGAAGTTCCTCCGTGTTTATGCCTTCAACTTTTGTAAATATTCTGTCCCAAAATTTGAAATGAAATTAATTTGGAGTGTACAAAATAATAAACTGAACTGTGGAATTCGTCACTGCTTCTATACAGGGTGTTCATTTGAAAACTTAAAATTCGTATTAAAAGAAATATAGCCCAAGTATCAAATTCTGTAAACGGGAGTGTATTAATATACACAAATTAAGAACAAAACAATACCTCCCCACCTGATGAAGAGGGTAGACTCCAATTCTCGAAACGTTGTGTTATACCTTTTATAACCTATAACGATGGCAAATGTCCGAAATTCTCTTATCCATTCAAACCCTTCTAACGTCAATAACAAACTTTAAACAAAGTATAGAATTCTGATACAAATATTTTATATCAAGCAGTATTTCGGAATAATATATGGGAAAAATTTTGTGTAAAACTCTCTACTAGTAATAGTGTAGCTGAACATCAAACAAAAAACACCCAAACATTAAAATATCCAAATTTTGAAATATCGTTCTACACAAATTTTGCTATTTATAATGTTAATAGTGTTACAATTCATATTTAGTTTTAAATCATATATTGGTACTTAGTTAGATGCAGAATGTTTGGAAAATTATGAGCAACATAATTTTTAAGATATTTAAATTAACACTCGTTTATGCAACATTTTTTACTTATGTCATTATTACGATTTATTCTAAAACATTCAGCATATAAAAATATAAAAATACCTGAGGGATGCCTGACACACCCCATTGCCAGTCCATGAAACATAACCGTAAGTATCGCTGTCCTCAGCATTGCAATCTGTGTTACTAATGTTCCAAACAATAGCACTCAACATCGATAGCTTATCACAACTCATTATCAGGACAAGACAATTGGATCCAACGTGATTCACCAAATTGAAATTATAGAAATACACTCAATTGAAACGTAATTAATTATTGCTTATCTGTCACTATAATTTTACTGTCACGAGCGAACGTATAATTATAGGAAGTCTTCCTTCAGGCATTGTTTCTGAAATATTTGATTACAAAGCAATTGCTTATTAGCTATTCATTCCTAGACTCTCATATTATGAAATAAAAAAATAAAGATAAATAATAATAGATAAATAAAAAAAAAATAAAGTTCAGATCACTCCATCTAAGTGAGCATTTTTATAACATTGTAAAATGGTTCAATTATTTCAGTTTGGAAATTACAAGATCTTCTGCTATAAGCAACGTCAATACTTACGATCACGGGTATCTCTGCTAAGGCCTTAAAACTTGACGGATTCAAATTAGTCAATTTTATCTCATTAAACAGTATATATACGAAATTTATAAATGATTTTTTTAAATACCTCTTTTTGGAATTTCAGTCAACCTGTAGAATGATAGCTGATCTAGTATACAAATTTATCGCATCTTGATGCATACAAGTATAATAAAAATATGTTCCTCATTGTAAAAGTATCTAAAGATATTTCATAAATGTTGTTTACTGTTGCGGTATACTAAGTAATTCATAGCAGACAATATTCTCGTGCTAATTTAGAAAGAAAATATGCCCAAATATGAATGGGCTACTTTAAAGGAAAACACTGTCTTTACACTGTATATATGAATGATTTCGATTTTCAAATATATGAAAATGTAAATTTAAACAGTTCATGAATAAACCAATAAATACGATAGGGGGGGGACTGTGTACAGATATTCCTTGCTAATACACTGAGCAGAGAACCGCACTCCATCGGATTGAAATAATATTCCTACTGCGGCCCATATATCACTGGCGGACCGACGGACGGGATGACGTATCGCAGGAAATCCTAAAGTAATTGGGCCTCCAAGGGCCTCGGCGATTCAGCTCCCCTTAGACTTGTCGTGCTGAGGGATGTTTGCTGATGACCGGCAGCGAGGGAACGGCCGCAGAGTTAATGGGAATGTTATATTTGTTGTCTTCAATACACTCGTATTGATGTGCGATATTCCGTGTTCATGATCAATTTCATTCACTAGGAATCCCTTAACGGAATTGTTTCACAATCTTCCGAGCAAATGAAAGTCTACACAAATAAGGAAGAGCTCAGAAGTAACTAATATATTATTAGATCAATTTCATTCACTAGGAATCCCTTAACGGAATTGTTTCACAATCTTCCGAGCAAATAAAAGTCTACACAAATAAGGAAGGGCTCATAGGTAAATAATATTTTTTAATCTACGCAAAAGGTTCAAAGCTGGTAGTGAATAAATGAAAATTAATTTACTCATTGTAATTACTTATAACCGTATTAAACATCAACTTTTACAGTAAGAATGTAAACATATTTATTTTAATAATTGTATCTTAGTTTTTCATTGATTTATAATATTTCGTGCTTAGAATTCATATTATTAAATGTACAATTTGACGGAATCCGTTTTACTAAGGAAAATCCACCAGAGTAGAGTTCAAAGACTCAAGCACTATGTATTACTAAAAATAGTCACAAATCAAAACATTCAAGAAATAATAAAAAATACAATTCATTCCACCCATATTCAAAATATCAAGTCCGCATAGTTACTGTAATACCGATTACTAGGTGTCTTTAACAATCACACAAGAGAGCGACTTAATAAAAACGGATTAAAATAATATTTATTCCTATAATTTTGCCAAACATTTGCAATTTTTAGTGATAGAATAATTCCGTAAGCATTCAAACTCAGTAAATCAGTCAATCTTGTATCACCGAACGATAGCAAATGTCCGGCAACAATCTTGCTTCCTAACACATGTTTTCAATCGTCAGAAACATACTAAAAAATAATATTTTTATCGTAATATTGTAAATGACTTCTTTTAACTTATATAGTATATTTAATTGGTAGACTACCATATAGTACGCAATACATTCGCAAGGCTGTCGTTTTTGAGCGACACTTAGTATATAGTTATAAAAAACATAATCATATTTTGTTGAAATTATATTGGCAGCAGTTAAAGAGGAGGTACAGAAATTTTAGCGCCTAAAACTAACCGAATTACCTATCGATGATCGCCCAATCAACCGGTAACGTACGAGTATATCGGTATCCTGCACATATAGTATGCTGCACACGTACATCCTCCTCTAAGGGAATAGCTCTACCTCCTTAATTACATCCTCCTCCCAGTATTCCCAACTCGCTGCTCCTCTAATTGGTCGATGATCAGCAAAAAAAGGCTGAACTCCACTGCGTTATTGAGAGAAACACGGCATGATTCACCAAGCGCATATCAAATATAAAACTAACCCATTAACACTGCAAAATACTATTTATTCAACACATTAATAAACATTTCAAAAAAATTAATATCCTAAAAATACAGCTCTTTAAACACAAGACTAAGGATCAGGAGATTGGAATATCTTTCAGTGACCACCACCTTCCTCAGGAGTGTGATATATATTGTCATTTGGTCCGATAACGGATGTTTTAGACAGGAAATACACTAGATTTCATAAAGAGATTTATTACATTGGAGAGTGCTGGATTAAAACTTTAAATCTTTATATATAATTCCATCCATTCCGGAGGCCATATTATTAATCAATATTTCACTTATTCATGCTTTGGGATTGAAATATTAAATTTTCTATGACGTCATCCTACATTTGTCTCCTCCATAACACAGTCATGATATAACACAGCCATTCCACTTCCGGACCGATTGGCAAAGCCATTTGGAGCATCGTTAGCAGATAAGCGCAATGCATTAATAATCTGTTGATCATTATTTCTATTCTTTTCTCTACCCAAGAGCAAATCAACACCTTTCCATACCTGTTTGGACACTTTCTGGATGGTTTAAATCAATATTTGTAAAGCGCATTTCTTCTTGATTTGACCTCTCTATTTCTAAATTTTGTGTGGTTCGATCTATTAACAAAGTTACTGGGATCTGTTTTCCAAATTCTAAATATTCTATATTCTTTTATTATTACTACCTAAATTCACCATTAAATTAGTCTCACATCTTTTATACGCACCTTTAACCTAATTTTAAATATATTTCCATTCATTTTCAGTATGTGTTTTATCCTGTCCAAATCCTACCAATCAATTTCCTCCAGCTCCAGTCTCAACTTAGACCCATTTAACAGAACTATTCCACAATTATTTTATAGGCTTACATGTTGGAAAATTTCATATCGCAAAACATAACCCAAGTGCACACCAATAGGATAACGATCTGATATTTTTGTTCTGATCACCCCTCTTAAAAATTTCAATACAGGATTTTGTAATATTATCATCATTGATTTTCTCTTGTATAGTTTTATATAACTCTAACAAAAAAAATCGAAGGCAACAATAATGCATAATCCAACACCATCTAGTATGTTTTATCCTCTTAATTTATATTGGTATAATCAATAAGAAGGAGGTTACCAGCTGGAAAATTGTAAGATGTGCCTTTAAAGCTCTTCCATCAAAATATTTATTTTATTTATAGCCTACCCAGTACTAGCATTTTGAAACCTATATAGAGACAAAATTTGTAATTTGAGGTTAGCCCGAGTATTTGTAACTAGGCCTACATGTTTCTGGACTCCTTAAATTATTTCAAATGAATTTATTTCTAGGAATAATGTACTAAATTTGAAATTTGTGTCACTATAAAACAAAAGTACCCACCATCTTTTTTCTAGCCTATAAGCATCTATAAAAACAATCAGGAATATGGAATGCTGTTATTTTACTTGGAAGACAGGATATATCTGATACTATTAAGACATTAAACAGGTTTAGAAGTTCATTAGTTTGAAGCATAAGAGCATTCCAGATTTTTCTATTTATTTAATTTTTATGTGTATTTTAGTGACTCCTGACTGTTTAAAACAGTTTTGAGAAAACAATTTTTCGAAACTATTGTAACTATTACATAGGACACAATCACTATAATCTATGCTTAGACTATTAATTTATGATATGTTCTTTTTGTTCTTAACTTTGAGTTAATAATCTGATGGATTTCCTATCATTGAGAACCAATTTTTTTATGTCAACTTTGTTTCTTATTACTAATACATTCTTATCGGTTTCATATTTCTTAACAAGAATTTTTCCATTCGCAAACCAAACATATTTATAATTCTACATCATACACCTAGTTTTAGGGTCCCTCAAAATACCTCTGTAAAATTGAGTTAGCCTCTTATTGAAGAAGATCTTCTTAACATCTTTTTTATATAGCCTACATAAAACGTCTGCAAATTTTATAACATACCATGTATAATATTATCCTAATAATAATATACATACACTTTTACCATATTT
This sequence comes from Homalodisca vitripennis, assembly GCF_021130785.1. Taxonomy (NCBI): domain Eukaryota; kingdom Metazoa; phylum Arthropoda; class Insecta; order Hemiptera; family Cicadellidae; genus Homalodisca; species Homalodisca vitripennis. The sequence goes on along the minus strand of NC_060212.1, from coordinate 114,571,359 downwards.
TCTTGATTGAGGGAAAGAAGTCAAATTCATCATTTTCGTCGGTAATATCGAACCAGAAATGCTCACTCAGGCGCAAAACATAAGAAATTGCGTGCGAAGCCGCGGGTAGCTGCTAGTAAGAAATAATTTGGTATAATTGTAAGACTACAATGTCCTTACCGGTCACGTGACGTAGAGCTGCAGCTAGACGCGATCGCGTGATGAACAAAATTTACTACGTAGTCAGCCCCAGAGACGTATTCCTTGTATTCCGTCGTAAGTTTGAAATAAACAGATGCATTAAATTGGTCTCAGACGTAATATTTGTTCGGAAACACGCTAGTAGTATACGCAACATTGGCCACAGATATATTAGCCCGGAATAACATCGACGGCAAGAAGTCTTCAAGAAGAAATCATAATCCAATAGGAATTCAATATATTGGGTCCAACTAGATTAATTGAATATTATATCACAGACAAACAATCACAAATATTGAATAAGGGGAAGAGTCTATACCGAACAAGGTCGATGGCACTGATAAAAAGTGCAACGGTCACAGACAAGATTTGAACCCGCGCTGTCTCACTCAGATCGATGAAACGACGTTTATACGGTGCGCCAATCAGTACTCATTATTATTTCTAATTGTGATTCGATTCTTATGAGTTTTATTAGATTCAAATCGTTACTCTTCTTATCCAAATAATTATAATAATAGGTTGTAATGGGGAAATGACTCCTTCGGAAGGAAGAAAATCTCCTTCAAATATATATTTATTTATATTATTATTATTACTGTTATTATTATTAAGACTTTTTTGGCTATCGTGTTACCCTCACTCTTCAACGAAACAACTTAATCACAACAATAATTATTATTATTATTGTACAGTGTGTTAAAACTATGGATACACTACGTTTAGTATTTGATTAATAAAGATGGAGAGGTGGAACTCGTGACACCTTTCTACGAATAATAGAAGTGAACGTATTAGTTAGTGGGACTTTGGGATGGCGGCTCAAAATATTTAAAAATAAACACCTCATTTGAAAATTCTTGATAAAAGAAGAACATACGGAACTAGAAGGAATTTCCTCAAAATAACAAACACAATATTAAAACCAAATACTCATATCTCAAAACACAAATACATAAACAAAATTGTATTCTAGTTATTTTACTTCCAATTTGTACGTGTGCCTGAGAATAATAAAATATAGAAAGTAGATTAAATCCTTTTAGGTTTTACTTTCTTTCTTAAACACTAATAATTAGGCCAATACATTTTACATAACAAAGAAAATGTAGGTACCCCATAAGGCTGTGCCTGTGATGAGGATACTGTATATAAAAAGAGTAAATTATAGCGAACAACGAGCAAGAATTAAATAATAAGAATTAGTTATTGTAGTTTATGTAGTAAATAATGTACGTTTCAAAATTTAAATTTAGTATAAGTTTGTGCTATATTAAACACAGGAATTCATGCATGATTTACAATTAAAATATTAGGATTAAACAAGTAACATTAAACATTATAAGCAATAATTTTATAATGTTCTGACGTGTCTATTTCAGTATTATTATATCACAGCAGAGTAGACTAACCATATATACTAATTTATTACCTTAAACATATACTCGATATAATATTGTCCAATCAACCATACTCTAATTTGTTTAGGTATTATATTTATGTTGCTACTAATTATTACCAAGTATGCCAATACTTTGTATGTCCTTGGAGCTAAAAAGAAGAGAATTTTGTAAAATGTGAGTAATAGTACACATTGGATAACTACGTTATTGTTCCGAATTGTGTAAATTGCTTACTTTCCTTTTAACTCACAACAACAAAAAACATAGTAACGGTATTCAAGGTATTGTGTAGTTATTGTTTACATAATGTACATATTTCCAGTGTTTAGGGAATTAATGGAAATCATATGTGAACTGATCGGATTGGAAACCGTTTTTAACAGCGTTAAAGTTGCTTTAAAGTTTGTGCTTATCCTCCGGCATGATCTACATAGCTTCCAGACTTCCCTCGGTAAGTTCAGTTTCTAACAGATTACTCCGGCTTTGACTTACGTTATCAACATTGAAAGTTGTGCAGTAATTCAGTAACGTTTGTTCTGAACTCAGTCAGCAGTAATACAATGTTAATGATATAGTAAAAAACGTTTGTACAAACATCGTAACACATGTTTCACGTTGCTACTGAAGAATATCGACGATAGAATGTAAAGTTACGATGCCTTATAACTGAAATGCCTGAGAATCTGAAATAATCTGAAACGGCTGTCGTGAAGTAAAACTGATTTACTCTAATGTAAGAATATGTAATATTAATGTTATTGGCTGGCCTTTAGCGAAGGGACTGGAAAATTTCATTTCTGTCTGTCTGACTGGTCCACGATATCTTGAAAAAGAACAGATATACTTAAAATTGGGATGAGGCTTCATTTTTATATAAGGAACACTGAGTTCGATGATGATACATGTCACGGTCATGGGATATGGTGCAGTGTTAGAGCATATTTTTTCATCAGCTTGAAGGTAGAACGAAAAACGCGATAATATCACAATAAATAGATTTGTAAACAAACTCAGCATATTCAGACGACATTTTAACATGTGCTACATATATAAATAATTCATACAGTAAAAAAAAGTAATAGAATGAAAGTCAATGTCTTTTGATGCAGTCCCTAACTACCTCACAGGAATTTTTTTTATTTCAAAACTGTTACGAAATCTAAAATATATCAATAAATGATGTGACAAGATAGAAGGGGTCGTCGAGAAGTCCTTGAGAAATGAACTTATTTTTTCGGAAAATATTTTGTATTTTTCAAAATAATTTCCTTTGAGCTCTATCTTTTGAAAAAATTTAAGCCGTCCAAAAAATACGATTTTTGAAGTTCTCCAAAATAAAAATTCGGTTGTTCAATGACCTTCTCTTTTGAAGTGAAGAGTCGTCCGCCAAGCCATTTTTTTCAAATTCAGGAAACAAGACAAAGTCAATGAAGGTTAATCTGCTGAATACGGTGGATTGTGCAACGTTTCGCGCTTTCGTTCAGTCATTTTGACCGCCGACCACACGATTGTTCTTATTGTCCTCGGTTAGCAAACGCGGCATCGATCTTGTGGACATTTCTTTAACTGATAATGTTTCACGCAAAACTGGAGCGACTTCACCTTGTGATATCCCTGAAGCCTCAACTATTTCGCGCCCTTTAATTCGTCGATAATTGAAAATCATTCCCGGATCTTTTCAATCTATCATTTATTTTCAAGCCTCTGTGGCCCATGTGGGACTAATTTCATTCGTATTATGTGTACCATGCTTGTTTGTAAAAATTTTGAATTAAATTTGATTTGATTTGATTTGATTTTGATTTTTTTTATAGATGAACGATCAAGTTTAAACTCGTTCACTCAATTGTAAACTGTTGCAAACACAGGAGCAGATGAACTGCATCCGACTCAGATGTGATTTCTTTTGGCGTCAAGCCTGTCAAAAAAATGCCTTTTCACTATCATTAACAAAGAAAATTTGTTGAAAATCTGAAACTAGCAACGAAACTACACGATGGATTTTGACAGCGCCTAGTCAATAGTGCTGCTTCCGAACAAACCTTTTCAATCCTATGAGCGCCATCTTTAGCATTTCCTAATTGAACCACCCTTGCATCTCGAGATATATTTTATGTAGAACTTAAACTGTGCATGAAACTTGCCTTTCAACATAGGCAAATATGAGTTGGGGCATGCCCAACCATGAAATTTTACTTAATAGGCTGACACAATTTGTCCTTGACTTGCTGGGGGCGGAGATGTAAATATTTCTGTTTTATAAGATCGCTTGCCTGTTTATCTGTCCACAGGACATATCGAGATTGAAATGAGTTGAAATGTTGCATGCAACTTCAGCGAAGCCTGTTTCGCGACACGTAATGTTGCGTACTCTTACCTTGTTTCCCGTGTTGCCAATGGCGTAGTGTAGCGGGTACAACGGTTATCGCAAGATGACCAGATAAGCAACGTAAAACGCGGCTGCTGCTTGGATGGGTGACCTCTGAGCGATCCTGTCCTTGCAGGAGCCCGCCTGCCCGGCCATTGGTGGTGGTTTGGAAGTCATCTCTAAGCCGTTGGTTCCCAGGTTACATGTTAGAGAGCGCTTCTCGTCTGGTAAAATAAGACATCTTTACTTTACTTGTTTTATATTTACCAGTGATATTAAATAGAAGCGATATTCCCATTTGTCGTAACAAGTAGAAACGTAACGGGTGAAAGTTAGGCTAGGCAGACAACAAGAAGAAGCATAAATTAGCATGAACTTGCATAATGATGCGCTGTGCCGTGTTCCGATAACTTGAAGACATGGTAATTGTCGCTAAGCCTTGCATGGCTACCAGTGATAACAACGAGCGGCGGTATCGCTCTCAACTCTCACAATTAATTCCCACCCTGGTGTAAATTCGCCGCCACCGACACTATTGCGTAGGACATCGATCACTGATATGTAACTTCGTAATGGCTACAGATATGTTACCCTTATATTTGTACACAGAATAATATCTAAAAAATATGAAAGTCTAGTCGTTATATGTATAAAGGTTTTTCGAAGATTATTTGGTGAACATATTTGACTGTATATCCTTTAAAATAAAATAATAATGAACAACTCCCAATTGTAACAAGAGTAACATTGCTAATGGTAGTGCAGTAACGGCTGTTATTAATATTAAAATAAATAACAAAAGTGTCAAAACACCCTGAATTCCATTTTCCTTTTTCATACTCCAGAGGAATGAGTGAGAGAAACTATATAACATTAAAACATTTTACTTAATTATTTCCCAATTCTGAAATAAAATATATACCTGGGTACAGGTTGTAGTTTAGTGAGATATGCAATATTCATATTCGTTGAACTCATAGCGTTTCAATTTCAAGTGTATCAATTACTTTAGAATTTGTAATGAAAATAAATTTGTTTGGTGATCTTTTACTGGTGAAATTAAAACACATACATGACCCATCTGTTGCAACAGATGTTTTTCACAGCGATGTGAAAAGTTTTAGTGATGGTATTTACTTTTATTAACTAAATACCAAATCTGTTTTAATTTTAAACTAAGCAGAATTGAGATGTACGCGTTATCTATTCCAATTAAAATACATTTTATTGCAAAATACAATATTCGTATTGTAGAGCAACAGTTATTTTTTAAACGATAAAACAGTAGAGAGATCATCTTTATGGGAACCCAGACGGATGTTGAATGAATAGAATAATCGTAAACATTCAAAATTTAAAAGGATCTCAAAGTACCATTCTGCTATTTAAGAAATTGATTATGAACCGACTACTCTGTCTGACTAACTTAGCTAATAATTATAACCTAACATAATCGAACACTAACTGTATGGTAAGTACGTAACAATTTCAATAGATAATACTGGTTTTCTGCCCTTAATTTCCGACTGCTTGCAATAGTACTTACCTCAAAAATATCAAATTTTGATGTTGTGTCAAACCGTTGCTGGGCATAAATAACTGTTACCCAATCATAAGTTTCTGTACATATATCAAATCTATCACAATATAATCCAATTATAGTACGACTGTACTAAAAACTTACACACTCAACTGTTCACGAATTTGCTGAAACATTCCAAACGGCGTTTTTGGAAAGCCATGGTTTTGAAATTTAAACTAAAATTGTTTTAACTAAGTGGTATTTTCATGCAAAGATAACCTCTCAAATAAGTTTTTAACTTAGTTCTCTCTGATTATTAAAGCACGTAAAAGTGTAGAAGACTAACTTATCCAAACCTTCCTTGAGAACGTGATTAATATTAGCCATATCTTCATAGCGTATGTAGCGTCATCGTCACCCCAAAGTGATTATTACAAAGCTCACCCTTCGCCTGTTTCAATAATGGTAGAATATCAAATTTGAGTAGAATATCAAAGTTGTATGCCTGGTGATTAACAGCTCCCCAAGTAGTAAGTACCCCAACACCAAAGAGTCAAATATATAAAAGGAAGTCCTTGAATTTAAAATTCGTTTCTTTTTTTCGAATTCAAGTCAAAGTTTTACATCAATATTACTAGGCAGCTATAACAATGTAATATATTAGTGGTATTATATATTTATAGTAATCATCTGAACCAGAAGCCTGAGGAATTTTAATCAGCCGGAACACTTTAAGATTTCCTATACCTAGATCTCTTAAGATTCTGAGCAACCTTCCAAGTCTGGAGCTTCCAGACGTAATGTAGCCTAGCAAGCGATCCTGCTAATTAGGCGGTCTTAGAGGTTGAAAGCTTACTCAGAACGGTAGCTTCTAAAAGTCAAAATCTTCTACATTTAGGGTTGAGATCTCCTCATATAGAAGCCGGAAATTCCTAGAGAATATAATATTATACAGAATCCACGGAGTGAAAGTCCTAAGACCCCCAGAGCTGCCTAGGCAGCTTCCAGCTGTGATTCGCCCCAAGAGGATGGAATCGTCGTGAGACTAACAAATGCCACATACCTAGAACTCTCTGGGCAAAGAATCCTACAGAGGAAGAAAGTCCCCAAAATGGGAGCTCCCCTATGTAGACAACCTGTGAGTAGTCATAATTCCCTTCAGGCAGGGAGCTTCATGAGGACAAAAACATAGAAGTCTTGCTTATCAATAGCTCATACAAGTTTGAAAGCTTCTAGTGTTCTGGTCCTTTTACTTTGGGAGCTTTTACTGGAATAGGCTTTTAAAAACTTGGTACTAACTGAGACCAAGAGCTTCCATAACGTAGAACGTCGACGACCGTGAAAGGTTTCAGTGGATGGCCGTTATATTTCCCGGTGTGTATATATTTCTAAAAATTAAGAACTTCTTCAGAATAGAAGTGGGAGAGTAGAAAATCCCTAAAGCTTGAATTTCCCCGCGACCAAACGTTAACTGAGAGATGAGCTGACAGAAGTTAGGGGATCTTCAATACACTGATTATTCTGAGATATAGACTAAGGGCACCAAAAAAGTGAAACTTTTCAGGGATCTGAGGTTATTAAAGGGTTGTTCTGGAGACTACTGTAGGCTACATATAGTCCAACGTATCGGAAACCCTTAAAACCCCTTTTAGATAGTTTGCGCTCACAAAACCAGAAGCCGAGAGCCTCAAGACAACTTTTTCCAACTGATTGCAACCTGACAATAGTGATAGTCATATAATAGTATAATTGTAAGAATATAACTGTATGGCACAATACAAAACACTACGCTGTGTGACTCTTATGCAAGAGGTAGGAAGTGTGTCCAGGATAGAACTTAGTCAGATACAGCTCACAACACTGTTGTTTATTGTCTCGGTCTGGTGTCGGATATTGCCGGAGGGAACTGTCAGCGAGCAGCGTAACACACCAGACACTACTGTACGACAAAAAATGACAAGGCAGGTAGTGTGGTTGTGTTACACGAGGTGGCAAGTGTGGTCACGTCAGTAATCAGTCAGCTACAGCTCATAACACTGTTGCTAATTATGTCGGTCTGGTGTCGGATATTGCCGGAGGGGAATGTCAGCGAGCAGCGTAACACATCAGACACTATTGTATGACAAAACACAGCAAGGCGCGTAGTGCGGTTGTGGTACACGATGTGGGAAGTGTGGTCACGTCAGTAATCAGTCAGCTGCAGCTCATAACACTGTTGTTTATTGTCTCGGTCTGGTGTCAGATATTGCCGGAGAGAACTGTCAGCGAGCAGCGTAACACACCAGACACTACTGTATGAAAAAACATGGCAAGGTAGGTAGTGCGGTTGTGTTACACGAGGTGGGAAGTGTAGTCACGTCAGTAATCAGTCAGCTACAGCTCATAACACTGTTGTTTATTGTCTCGGTCTGGTGTCAGATATTGCCGGAGAGAACTGTCAGCGAGCAGCGTAACACACCAGACACTACTGTATGACAAAACGTGGCAAGGTAGGTAGTGCGGTTGTGTTACACGAGGTGGGAAGTGTAGTCACGTCAGTAATCAGTCAGCTACAGCTCATAACACTGTTGTTTATTGTGTCGGTCTGGTGTCAGATATTGCCGGAGAGAACGGTCAGCGAGCAGCGTAACACACCAGACACTACTGTATGACAAAACGTGGCAAGGTAGGTAGTGCGGTTGTGTTACACGAGGTGGGAAGTGTGGTCACGTCAGTAATCAGTCAGCTGCAGCTCATAACACTGTTGTTTATTGTCTCGGTCTGGTGTCAGATATTGCCGGAGGGAACTGTCAGCGAGTACCGTAACACATCAGACACTACTGTAATAATTCTCATGTACAGTTCCTTCTGTATTTAGGACGTGTATCTTTGACTTTTCACGGTTATGAATTGAGTACTAGAATTTTAACATTATGTACTACATGTTTTTCAACCGTCGTTAATGCCATGAACTGTCAATAATTTACTATACCTATACTATGTAATGGTATCCGAATATCTTTCTTACAAGACGAGATTGGAGTGTCGTACAGAAATTGTTCATACGAGTATATACGTATATACGTACGCACCCTATACCAAGTCTAAAAAATGTACAGCAAATATTCTCTATACATTGTAAGTAAACAAGATAAACAAAAACTTAACAGCTATAATTTGATATGCAGACATCACCTAAGGCCCAAAATCCGCTAAGAACCAACCAAAGCATCTGTTACGTTAACAATGTATAATAATGCTCGTAGTTAGTGCTGGTCTTTCGACGGCCATACTTTGTCGTTTTATTTTGATCTCAGACGGCAGTTAATATGTATAATCCTCATTCCGAGTTTTGTTGTTTAATTGCTCTAGCGACTAACTAATCATAGCCAAGGCCTAGAGCAATCGGCGCTAAAATAATCCTATGAAATTTCCTGCAATATCACTGCCAAGGATGGAAAGTGGCTGTGGTCCCTACTTATGCTTGATTTGAATTTTGTCTGAAAGCATAAGAAGGAAACAACTGTAACAACTAATTATATATGTTTAATCATCAGGTATTAAGACTGATTAATAATTAGTTGTTCATTCAAGTTTGTCACAGTGGTTAGAGCAGGAACTGTACAGGGAGATTGAAACGCAACAGTCACAATCTGATTATTTGGGTGTGGACTGTTCTATCAATGTCACTGGATTAGTTATTTAATTATTACATAACTGGGTCGGTAGCTTCTGTGGCTACTATTACAAACATCAAATTGTATTCTGTAAAGGAATTGAGGTCGAAACTTCACAAGTTTTCGGATTGTGATTTGCCAAGGGTCGAAGCAGTCATTGACCTGAAACTATTTTAGGATGAATCTTGTAAAAAGGCGAAAGTTTTGAACACACGTCACTACAATGTGATCCTAAAATTCTGGTTTATCCACAGTAAAAGGAGGAATTTGAAATATTGTCAACACGAATGAACGTATCGTCAAGGTGCAGTTGAACAATTAATAAAACTCTTTATTTAAATCGTCAGTTATATAACAACTTTAGGGAAGACTGTTGCTTGGTTTCAGAATCCCAGTGGTAAAGCTATGTTTCGTCTCCAGCCAATAGGCAGGCCATCAAGTCTTACGGGTCATTTTCAAAAATATGCAAACCTTTCGAGACGACGAAGTCACATGATGATGGAGAGGATATGAGGCATCCATCTGGCTGAGGCATTGGACATGCTCAGATCATCATAAATTATCGTGAATTCAATGCTATAGACATCAAGTCTTATGGATCACTTTTAAAAGGGCGCAAAAGCTCCCGAGACGAAGTCACACGATGATGACGATGATTCTGGAGAAGATTTGAGGAACCCATCTGATTGCGACTTTGAACATGCCCAGCACGTCATGAGTTACCTACCTTGAATGCACTTCTTTTAGTTCAATAGCACCTTCAGAGACCTCTATCTGCTGATTTCCTTGCTGAGTTTCTGCAAGGGCAATATGATCTGGATCAGTCGAGGTGGAAGGTCTCTCTGACCGTGAATCATCATCAGGGTTTCACGTGCATGCTTAAACTCGATGAACCGCCAAATTATTGTACAAAAAGGACATTTTCCATCGTACACTTTTACCATTGTTCCATAAATTTCTTCGCCGAACTCCTCTCTTAACATACAAATTTGATTACACTGCGATATTCAGATTTAAATTCACTGGAGTCTGCCGTGTTCGTTGAGCAGCTGCAGAACTCATAGACTAAACCAAGTGCGGTGAGGTCAAGTGTGCATCCACTTGAGAGAGATAAGATAAGGAATAGGCTAATAGATATACCAGGCTGCTTACTTACCTTAGTTGCAAAACATTTTGATCCGCAATACTTCTTGATTAAAAATCGAAGGCACCATCTTAAACTAGTCAAACAAAAAGAATTTGCTAGTGAAACCAACAGGTTTGAATTTATGGCATGGAATAGCAGAGTCCATATCATAAATGGCCTTCAAAACAATGCGCGAAACAAATCAGTATAAAAGTCACGAAAACTTCAACACTGTCTCAGACCATTAACCGTTGAAGCAACACTTGTAGATAAAGTTTGCTTTCCGAAGTTACGGTAAAAAATGTTATAGAGTGTCCTATTGATTATTTACATTAATTGGCTGAACCTCTTTCAACAATTTCAGCAACCAGAGTTTAGTCGATCAATCGGTATGGCGACTTCGGTAAGAGATTTTTTTTCAAGTACAGTTTTAAATTAGACAGTTACTTGCACTAAACAACATTACATACATCATCTTATTTACAAGACCAAATTACAAGTTTCAACATCACACAGCTATAAACAAAGTAATACCAAAGTGTACCACTCATCTCTGTCGACTGTATGCAAAATTTCAGACCATCAATACACCAGACCAAAATAATTTTATAGTGGTGAGTAAAGTCAGTACATTAGTATATTTTAATGATACTAACAGTTACATATTTTGTCATTAGAATATATTCATGATACTATTCTGCACACAATTGTGTCATTGATATATTTTAATGATACTAACCGGCACATATAGAGTCATTGGTGTATTTTAACGATACTAACCGGCACATATTTGTGCCATTAGTGGAATCTAATAATACTAACCGGCATATGTTATGTTATGGGTGTATTTTAATGATACTAACCGGCACATATTTGAGTCATTGGTGTATTTTAACGATACTAACCGGCACATATTTGTGCCATTAGTGGAATCTAATAATACTAACCGGCATATTTTATGTTATGGGTGTATTTTAATGATACTAACCGGCACATATTTGAGTCATTGGTGTATTTTAACGATACTAACCGGCACATATTTGTGCCATTAGTGGAATCTAATAATACTAACCGGCATATTTTATGTTATGGGTGTATTTTAATGATACTAACCGGCACATATTTGAGTCATTGGTGTATTTTAACGATACTAACCGGCACATATTTGTGCCATTAGTGGAATCTAATAATACTAACCGGCATATTTTATGTTATGGGTGTATTTTAATGATACTAACCGGCACATATTTGAGTCATTGGTGTATTTTAACGATACTAACCGGCACATATTTGTGCCATTAGTGGAATCTAATAATACTTACGGGCATATTTTGTGTTATAGGTGTATTTTAATGATACTAACCGGCACATATTTGTGCCATTAGTAGAATCTAATTATACTTACCGGCATATTTTGTGTTATTCGTGTATTTTAATGATACTAACTACACATATATTGTGCTATTTATATATTTAATAACACTTACCGGCACATATTTGCATCATTGATATATTTTAATGATACTAACTGGCACGTATTTGTGTTATTGGAATATTTGAATGATATTTACAGGCACATGTTTTTGTTATTGGTAAATGTTAATAATACTAACCGGCATATATTATGTCTACCGCTGATATGTGGAGAAGCACTACAGACCAAATATGTGCTAGCTGGACTAACGTAAATGGAAATATTTCGTAGTGTGTGAGTGAGCGCGTTGTTTAATATCCAACAACTTAAACATACACAAACAGGAGATAAGGAGAAGAAATGAAGGTTTGAAAAAAGAAATTGAGAGACAATTTCTATTAGTCACAATAATTTACTTTAAATTTGAATTCCCTGTGGGAGTCAGTATTCTTCCAGACTATGAATATAACATTTTTATTTTACCACGTTTAATTATATACATCAATATTTTTTGTTGCATTATTACTTGTTGTTATTATTAGTTGTTCTGCACCAGTTTAATGTAAAATCAGTATTTGTATCCATTGCAGAAGATGTTAATATTGCTTAGTGACTAAGATTAAGAGTGTATTATCTCGTACTTAATCAGTTTTTGTCTATGGATGATAACTAATGATGATTACAATGCCAAAATGTCTAAGGAGTGAGGAGAGAAAGTCTGGCGTATCTGTGAGATCTTATCAGGAGAGGATTTGTTTATAGGAGAGAATAAGTTTTATAGCGTTATCAGTGAAATTATTCGGGTCAAACATCTTATCGCTATGAAGATAATGAACTTGCAACCGACCAGGTGGGCTTGTGGCACAGATAATTTGTTATAGAAAAACATTGAAGCGAATGAGATTATAATATTTGATAGCTACACAGACATTTGTGGTAAGACCCTCTAGAAGTTTATTCCATCATATGATATGTATTATTTCAATGGATGTTTTCGTTTGTAGCCCTCACTACGGGAAAGAACTGCTTTTTGACCAACATTAGTGTTTTAGTAGTTGTCTTGTATACAGAGTGTAACAAAAGGTTGGCTGGCTAAGCATTTTCAATGTTATGTGTGATTCTAAGCTAAAAATGAAGAATAACTTTTTTTTAATTTCCACTTCGTTTAGACGCTAGGCACTAGTTTATATTTTTTATTAACAAATAATTATCTCTAAGGCTATTAAAACTAAAGAAACCAATTTTGGAACATAAGGTTGAATAGGTAAGGTAAAAAATGTTATTTTCTTTATTATTAACAAAATGACGTCTGTTGAAACTTTTTAAATATTAAAAATATTAATCTTCCTTTTTAGCTTAGAATCGCACACAGAATGTAAAATATAGCTAGCCCAACCATTTTGTTACACCCTGTATAACGAGTGTAGTTAACTTGAGCTGAGTGCCTTAACTGATAAAAGCAAAAGTGAGTCATATGGTACGTAAAAATGAGGCTATTTGTGTGTTTTTGACTCCAGTTAGTCAGTGAATCTTCTGTATTGAGTAATTTCCCATGAACATTTGGCGTGATTATACTTAATATACGTTTCATCAATCAGTTTTCGAAAGTAAAGAATGTGCGGAGTTTTAGAAAATTAATGTGCTTCTGTATTATCTCTGCCCTAAGCAGTGTTATGAATTGAAAAATACTCGTATCTTGTAGGAATTATAAACTGCTTTTATTACTATGCTAATTTTGAGCAAAACACAATATACCTATATTTTTATTTACTATTATGAGATGTGATGCACAATATATTGAATTCATTGAATATATTGACCGGTCATCACTATCATAATACATTTTAAATATTCATATCTCCTAGTTTTCAGAAGCGTAACAACGATTTTAAGGATTACATTAAAAAGCTACTCGAACCAAGTAAAAACCATTTAATTTAATGTTTTACATAAGTCTATCCCGTTCCATAGCAGCGTTATTGTTTCTCCTAAATAAAGCTAAGAGGAAATATATAAACAAAAGGTAGCGTCTGAGGTTAAATAAAAGGGAATGGCAGGGAGGACCGCTCCCAGACAATTCTTCCGGAACGTTAACTCCAGATATTGGTTTCAGGGTGTCCCGGGGCAGACCAACTGTCTCACTGTGTTTTCATAAAGGGCCACTTTAAGTGTCTAATTTTCTTAAATACCTGCGTTCAGTTAGTGGCCAATATTACATTTTACGTTTCCTTAAAACAAATCTATGAGTGAATAAATTAAACAACCTTTGGATTAATAACAAATACTATGGATTTAAGTATTTTACCAACCTTTCAATAAGTTATATTCAACGAGTTTTATTACGTTTTTTTTTGACAAGAATTGCTCATTGATTAACGTAATTTTTTTTTCTGTGCTATGAATGCAATTCCAAGTTTTATCTCCGTACAGTTTGGATACACGCTGTTTAGTTTTTTATGGATAATGATAGAGGGATGAAACTCCGAACACCTTTCTAGGAAATAGAAGTGAACTTTTTAGCTACTGTCACAAATTTTCCCATTTCCCCAAAATTGGATTTTCGGGGAGGGAGGCTCAAAATCTTTCAAGTAGAGACCTATTAAGTGAAAAAAGGTCTTGATAAAAGGAGAAGAACAGTGCAAACTAGAATTTTATATCTCAACCCAGTACAAAATGGCAGCTCCTTGACATTAATCCTGTACATACTTTACTTTTAACTCATATTGTATATAAAAAATGCATACCCCTCACTCAATAATTTATCAGTGATTCTCCAATTTCCCAATATCTTAAAAAAATTTAAATTTGGCACACGAATGCCTCGTTTTCATGAATATTAAAGACCCATAGGGGTTGAACTAGTCGTAGGTTTGCAGCCCCCAGAAGATCTAGTTTCCATTTACCAACTCATGATATCGTCTAAGAAGCGTTATGCTCTTAACAAACAGAACAGAGATTCTCCAGAACAGCCACACGGGTTAAAATAGAGTTGCAACTCCAAAAAAAACCTATGTTATTGTGTTTTAAATTTCATTATGTCCTAAAAATAATTAAAAAAAACTCATACGCTCTGGAAAAACTGAATCATTCATATGGAAATCGACCACCCATTGGAGGTTGCAAATAAGTAGATTACAAGGAAGGTCTTTACAATTAGACTTCGCAATTATATACTTTTTATCAGAACAACAAGGCCAAATTAACTGTAGTGTCACATATATAATTAGTTCAAACATAATTAGATAATTAGATGTGCTGCTACACCCATAAATCCAGAAAAAGAGCCAATCGTAGATTCACTCTCCAATGAGTCATAAATACGTAAATACTACGTGACATATACGTTTGAAAATATCATACGGCTGTATAATGCTATAAGGGCTTTCACTAATAGTGGTAAGCTAAAATTAAATTTTAGAAATTTCATACGAAACCGAAAGGGTTAGTGGTTACTGCTATAAATAGAGAGATTATCGTGACATTATTATAAAACTTAAATTAAGAATAACTCACTCAGCAACTTCAGTTATCTAAGAGATAAAGAAAAAGTGTATTTCTATTTTTGTAAACAATAGGCGTAACATACTCGCTGAGATTGAATGCAAAATTTCAAGTCTGCAGCTCATTCCATTGTTGACAGATAGACCGACATACATATTACGAAAAATAAAGTTTTCGGTCAGATTCTGTTATATGCCCCCAACGCTTAAACTTTTTTCAATGAACTTAGAACGTTATAAAACGATGTAGTTGAGTAACAGAACTAACATTCCATCAATCAACAAGCATTTCCAAATATTGCGATCGGTATTGTTGTCGCTGATATCTTATCTTTCTCGAGAATCCCGATTACGGCAGGCCGCGCGGCATCACATGATTATTTAAGTTTTTTGCACGGTACATAATTGCCTTCCATTACACTTCAATGTATATTTCTGATCAGCCTCTCTAGAATTTGATATTTTACTTATAGGTACTATCTCGAGGGATGTTTTTCTTTCGTTGATATCAGCGCGGGGCAGCACCGAAGGTACCGCCGAAGCCCGCGCTGATGGCCGGAGGCACTCGCATTTTGGGTGGCGGAATGTGATCAAGAATAAAAACAAGTTTTGTGTGTTTTTTTCAATAAAGAGTTTAGTTTTTGTTTGGTAATGTTTGTTTTTGTTGAATTTTTGTGTTTGGAGAAATGTAGGGGTGTGGTCGATATAATACGTAAGTACCCTTTTTTCTTAGCTAGTAACCAATTGTAATTCAATATAATCATCCATAAATGAAAAATTAGCATTGGGGGCATAATTTTAGTTCTGTTACTCAAATACATCGTTTTATAACGTTCTAAGTTCATTGAAAAAAGTTAAGCGTTGGGGGCATATAACGGAATCTGACCAAGTTTTCATCCCCAGACAAACAAAAGAGATATTTTGTCAACCCACTGAATGACAGCTTCAGTCCGCGGTGATCAATCAAATTCCATGGATGAACAAACACCATGCACTCGTTCTTATGTATTTGGAAATGTAGGTTCGTGCAAAATTTCAAGTCTATAGGTGAAAACTTTCTCGAGATATATTACCACACAGTACATTCGCAGTTTTACTCATTGCATTTTGTTTCATATCTGTGTTTAAATAATACAAGTCTATATACCAAATAAGGATAGTTAGGCTATACATGTTAATACGCAATATGTTAAGCGTGAGTTTGTTTACAAATTTATTTACTCTTTAACTCGTTGCTATCATAGCTACCCATAATATCAATGTAAAAATATTCACTAACGCTCAGCCAAGTCCCACTGAAAATATTTCTTTCACTCAAATGAAAGTTATATTGTAGTGAAATTTTAAGTTTATGGTTTGGTTCGTTTTCGAGATATTGTGTGAACAAACAGACAGACGGACAAAAGTGAATTTTTCCAACACCTCGAGTGATGGACTTCGCTAAAGCTCAGCCAGTAACTAACTGCTACACATCTAGTTACAGTTACCATACAGCAAATACTATAGTTTGAGTTTATCCCATGCACACTGTTGTCTTTAACCGTTTTCATTTAGGTCTGGTTACAAAATTGTCTAAATTTCTTACTGTTAATACCAGTACTTTTAAACAGAGAATTTTTTGGAACTTTTACTGTTTAAGGGAAATTAGTTTGATGGGTTGCTCATGAATTCAAAATTTTAAAATATATATGCGTTTAGCAATTACCTTAACTTTTCCAGCTTTCATTTTAACACACTTTCAAAATTTTTCGCCATTTGCTTTCACATCAACTTTTGATATTATATTTGTACATCTGGTTTACAGCCAAACTTATAGTTTAGAATCGTCCACACATAAAAATTATATAAAGCAAGCAGAATTTGTGCTGTTCCACCATGAAATACGACTACTACAATATTACTGTCACATTTACAAATTTCCAACTTATCTATACAGAAACCTCGATAATTCTAAACAGGTATAAAAATAATACAGATTTTTAAAATTCTTTTGGTGAAGACTTCGGCTATGACAATTATAACATATAATCCAAAAGATTCTGTTAATTTATAAAATTTAACAATAGTTTCACTGATACCTTTTGTAGTAGCAATCACTTGTTACAAAATTCTCATTTCCTGCACTACTGTGGCTATTTTGCTAAAACTAAGAGACATTTTTTTTTGAAGACATGTATTAAAATTATATTTGAAAGTTATATGTTATTCTTAGCTTGCAGTTTGTTTTTGACGATGGAAGGATTGTGAAGGAAACAGAATTTGCCACCGTTCAGTGACACAAACAATCAGTAACTCTACGTTTCGTGATCTGCAATCTGATCTCTTCTTCAGGTAAATAACTAATCTAACACATAATTACACACTAGGCTAGAAAATAAACAAATCGTACTAGAGCGTTGTGACATAGGTAAGTCAGGAATCACAACCACCATGTTGTGTGTCAACATAATAAAACAAAACTAAACACAACACTAATCATTAAAACTGAACTAAAGAAACAGGTCACAATAGGTCTGCATTCGCCGACCAACCACCTACGACCTGAAGAAGAGACCAGATTGCATGTTTCGAAACGTAGTGTTATATGTTATACTGATCATTATATTTTTCATGACGATGTTCACAATGATGATTATGGAACGCAGTACTCTCAGCACTCTGAAAAATATGTACCTTAAAATAGCTCTTTCTTTGAGCTTTCCCTTTCAAATAGAGTTCGTATGGGGAGTGTTTTTGTTGCAAATTTTATAAATTGGTTTAAAGCGAGAATATAGTAGGTTAGTTAGTTTGGAAAGGTAGGCAACTGTTGAAAGTAATACTGTTTTTCAGACAGAATAAATGCTCACAGAACTACCAATGGTAAGAGAAAACTTGAAGTTAAGCAAACGTTGGTTGTTTCGTGAAGAAATGGCGCACGTTATGAAAAGTCTGGAAAGACGATAGTGCCAGCTCCCAATGTCGCAGCTCCCGGGTCCGTAGTCCGAGCACGTTCTCGCAATCCATCTTTACTTATTGCAGTCTTCAAAACTCCTGACTTGAATAACGCGGCCATGTTGACTTCATCTTTGCTCATCTTATAGCCCCTTCCAATTACTTCAACTTCTTGATTGATCAGTTCATCGATGGCCGATGTTCTGAGAGATATCGTTATGTAGACATCGCTTCCTCAATGGTTGAACGTGAATTCCAAGAAAATACAACTGTTTTGTTGATATAATAAATATAAAAATATAGTACAACAATAATATATAATAACAACACTACAGTAACTCTTTGTATGATTTACTTCATTAATATAATCAATGAATTTACTACAGGATTTTCGTTTATAATTAATAAATCTAATTAAATGAAAATGAAAAAAATTGCAAATGAAAATGGAAATGGAAAAGAAAATGCAAAAGAAAATGAAAATGGAATTGGAATTGGAGATGGGGTTGGAAATGGAAATAGAATTGGAAATGAAAATTGAAATGGAATTGGAAATGGAAATTGGAATTGGAATTGAAATGGAAATGGGAATGAAAATGAAAATGGAAATAATTATAAATGGTTTCTCATAACACGGAAGTGTGTTCAATTTTGAGTTTAGCTCCAGTTCACCTTCCTTTTCTTGCAGCGTCTGGTATCTGACGCTATCTCAGACTTGACTCCTGGAATCTGAATAGATCCAAAGAAAGTCGACGACAAAGAAGCTGACGAACACGACTCAAGATTCCAGAAGTGTAGTTAGGCTTAATAATCCAGGAGCCAAAAATTAAGTTTGATTTTATAAGCAAAAAACCTGTAGAGGAAAACCTCCTTACCGTCAGTCAGTATCAAAAGGTTTAAAAACATAAACGATATTTTTTCCTTAAATCATATGTTTTTCTAGCTTGAAAAATAAAAACCTAACCTCATCAAAACCCATTTCGAACCTCCGAAGCCGGAGTCTTTAGTCCCTTATCTACTTGCCTGCCATGTGATGGTAATATGTTAAACGGTTGGTTTTAAGCACGTACATTTAGGCAATATAGAGAGTGTCCAGTAACTCTCTGGACAAAGGTATACCACGTTGTTGATCAAGTCAAGACAATCCAAATGAACATGGGTCCCCGATGGTTAGTTTGCAATCTGTCTGTCTTTACAGTATATGTTTTTTAATCAATATCTTAAAAAGTGATAAAATAAACTATACCAAATTTTACTCAAATGTTTATGATAACAAGGCCAGTTACTGAAAAGAAAATCATGAAATTATCTGTAGTGTTTTTGAAAATGGCGGCTATTAAAACTTTTAAACTTTAAATATATTAAAAACTAGCATTTTTTTTCTTAAGCATAGCAATCAATTTTTGAGTACATTATAAAAAATTTAATGGTATCTAAAGTATTTAATTCGAATAATAAATGACCTATTTAGGGCATATTTACAGAGCTGCCGTTTATTTAGTTTTTGTATTGTTGGCTATTCGTTGAGAACATCAATTTTTTTATAAAAAAACACATACAGACAGACTATAACCTAAGCATAGTTCATATGGTGAAATTTTGTCTTCCTGAGCGATAACGTGGTATACCTTTGTCCAGAGAGTTACGGGTCAGCCTGTATAATAAGAGAAAATTATCTTTCCATATGTGTAACCCGTACCAAACCCTCCTATTTCGACCTCCGCTAAAACTAACGTGAGTGACGATCAACTTTTTTCTTAGGAAAATTTCCTCTTACCTATTATTCAGAGTTATAAACCTATTATATAATCTATCATTATTTAACCTATTCGCGTACCTTGATTTGGTAGTCCAATATTAAGAGTAATAAATTTAGTATTTCAATTTAAGCTGACGAATACGAGCATGCCCTTATTTCATTTTTACCTTTCCAAGAACATTTTAGAAAGCGATCTTAAATTGTGTATGATTTATTCCTTCAACTCTCCAAAATCCGTTATTTGAAGACAAAGCAATTAGTTAAAAGCTCGGCTAGATCCACTCGAGGAAATTTCCAGAGACAAATTATATTAACTAGAGAGAAGTGATGCAGTTAGTACCAACCACAGGGGGCCTTGAAACCAATATCTGGACTTAACGTGCTGGAAGAACTGTTCTCTGTGAACGTTTACCCGTTACGTTCTCTTTTATCTGATCACACAGCCATGTTCCTCCCGGCCTTACTTTACTTGATTGGACATTGTTCGTTTGTGTGGAGTAAAGAGTATTGTCACACACATGCATTGCGTTGTGTACGCGCACACGGCAGTGACGCAAATTGTTCGCTAAAACGTTACTTTAATTTTGTGTTGTGAACTGTAGAAAATTAAAATTAAGAATATAAATACTTAAACCGTATTCGTTAATTTTGTCTCATATGTTTCGATAATTTAAAAGAATGGAAATTATTGTATTTTGAATGATTATTAGATGTTACAGTCTAACAGTATTTTATTTGTACCAAATTTTGTTCCTAGGATTGTACGTCTTAATGAGCCGAGAGCTAATCTGTAGTGTATAAGCACACGACCTATTTTTAGTGAAATCTATTTTTGGTGGGAGTTGAAATAATAAAAAGGGTCGAAGTATCAAAAGGGTTAACCCTCGAACTGGCAGTAATATTTTCCTCAGATAGCAGTGTTTTTTCCCATTTTTGAGTGTTTTGTATCTTTACTTTTAACATTTTGTAAAAAACACAAAAACAGATAAATAAATATGGTATGTACACATTAGGCATAAACCACAAAAAAATTACATCACTACTGTATATGTGGTGGGACTGCCCATAGTAAATGTGATAGTATTATATATATTTGAATCTGAGATAACCAATTTATTCTTCATTTAACTTTCAGAAAATATATAATAGTATTAAAGTTCTCTTGAAAGAAAATTATCTATACATTGTAAAAACCACAAATAGTACATGAAAATCTAAATTTGTTAGAATACAATTATTTTCAAACATTTAAAATAATACAATACAATATATAATAATAATACAATACAATATAAGTCGCACACTAAATGTTTCCAAAATGTACCAAGAGAACTATGTGTACTACAAAACTATAAACTTTCAATTTAACTAATATTTTTTTAAGTGGTCGAACGTACCTAGATTTGTTACTATGGGCACAATTACTTAAAAAGATTTACAAAAAATAAAATTTTGACATTAAATATTTCCAAAACTTAGCATATTATAGACTAGAATAAAAGGTATAACCTAACGTTAGTAAAACCATAGCCATGATATATCTATCACTAATTTTCCAAATGGCTAGATGAAGACGATCTTTCTGGCAAGTTCTAAACAAATTTCACCATTGAAATCCTAAATTCTATCTGTTTGATATGGTATATAAATAGTGCTGGTAGTAAAATATGTACTATTTCAACTGCCAAAACACGTGAGTGTGAAATCGACATTATAATGTAGATTGCTAGTTTTAGAGTTAATAGTTCAAACAATAAGTTATTACCAGATATTCAAATTAAAGTTAAATCATTGTCTTTCAACTAGTAAATATATATATATATATATATATATATATATATATATATACATTTATATATTATGTAATATATATTTATTGACTTTCAAATATTGCAGGACCATCGCATCACGCAAGACAGATATCTAAAGAAGGTAAGAACTTATTATTAGTTGATGAATGGATTGTTTTTAACCAAAATTGGTATGGAACGAATGTTAATCGATGTTAATAGGTCTTGAAAACCTTTGAGTCAATGTAAAACCAAGAGTATAATTTCCTTACAACAATGATGTATTTCCTTGGGATTCATGGATTTTCATTTAAAGTGGCATGATATTCTCTGGAATAAATTATTACTTCTCTAAGTATGAAGAAGTTGTTCTTGGACAAAAGGGAGGAATTTTAATAGAAACATACATTTTTTGAAGTTTTCGTGGAATTGAACCAAACCTGGTATGTAATGTGCTTAAGTAAATTTAAACGCACATCAAACTTCCAGTCAGAGGGGAGCCTTCGCTTTCGCTTGACAGTACATATAATATTGTACATATAATAATATTGTGGCCCTGACAGCGACTTCCAATACACCATAACTTACTGTTTTCAGTCTAGATATATGGAGAGTAGAGGTGGAGTTTCAAACCAAACTTGAAAACTTCAAACTAATTGATTCGAAAATTATGTTTGGAAGCACAAAGACATGAATTAAAAAAAAAACTGTGCTGATTCTATAATGCGTTTAAAGATATAGAGGCTATAACCGGGTAGGACTAGTATCATGCAATTACCGTTGATGTTTTGTAAATGTATATAATTTACGTAATTGTGCACGTAATTTATGTAATTACGACCTAGTTTAAACCCCATCATCAAGGACAATTGTTGGATTTTTATTACATTAGTAGCTAATTGCAAGTCTTATGAATCTCGGGTCAAACATTGCTTTGTACCAAAGAGCATCGTGACAGTAGAAGTTCAGGAAAAGCTCTTTTAGAAGAGTTACGTCTTCGTTATGGAAAGATACCTGCACCATCTGTGTACCAAAAACAGAGTTATCTCTTGGCCATAAATTTTGCAGAAAATGATAATTCTCTGAAATACAATCAACGAAGAAAGTCTAAGTATTTATTTTCATTAGAGGGAAAAGAGCCAATAGACATATAAAATTTTTATCAAAGCTAATATAGCTGTGTAACTAATTAGGCTAATGCACGGGAACTCATTTAGTCCAGTTTTAAATGACCCAATACCGGAAACTTCCTATAGCACTTAAATTTATATAGCATGGAAGCTCAAAACTGAATACTATAGAAGATTTGGTGATGTTATAGTCATTTTCAAATTTTATATATCAGTGACAACTATAACCACAATGAATTGTGTGTATTGTACATTCAAAAGAAAGATATTTTTGGAAGCAAGGTGGTTCAGCTGACTGTAGATTAGAAAAATCATTTTACTAAAATAGAAAATCTACTTTAGACTTTTTGACAACGAGGCAAATAATCTAATTTTACAATATTATACCCAGGAAATTAAGAATTCATAAAAATTAAACAATTTACTGCCGTATATAAGAAGTTGAGTTTTTTTAATATTGAAAACAGCCAATAGAAGACTTCATCCAAATTTGTATTTCTTATATACGTGATACAACACATTATACAAGCGACTGACTGAAACATAAATGTACATTGGTAGTAAATGACGCGTTATCCATGTACGCTTAAGTAAGTGGAGTATAAAACCAACGACTACTAGTAACTTTAATCTGCACCGTCGCGAAAACACATTAGGTTTATGAGGTGCGTGTCCTCCGCCCTACAAGCCGTTGATATGACACACCCCAGTATAAACAATAAGGGTGCAACACACCATACAACTTCTTCCGCCACATTAGTCACAGATATTGGATCCGACCCTGTGTCAGTCGAGCTTCTCAACAAGAGATACACTTTTAGTTTTGTTTCCGAGCAAGCACATCTTATTTTGGGAATGGTAGCAGTATCTTATATTAACAATAATATGTACCTATGATGAAAAATGTAATACAAAACAACCAAGTCCGTATATATTTACTGCCCCCAAAACACTAAGAGAGTGACGAAATTCTTTACTAAATATGTGTCTGAGAGTCTGTAGAAACTTTGCCAACCCTGATAGAAGTATAAAAGAGAACCACGGGGATAACGTTTAGTAAAAGATTAGTGGTATCCACAGCATTAACTTCTTGGAATTCATGCATCTCCCATACGTGAAATTGGGAGACGTGATACCTGTCTCCTCTAATTAACAAGGAAAGGTTAGGTTTATACAAAGAAATTTACGGATAAACGTGAAGTAAAAGATGAAAAGAATAATAAAAGAAGTGGTCTAAAATATTGACTTCTTGGAATTCATGCCGCTCCCATACGTGGAATGGGAGGCGGGAGACCTGTTCTTTTATAGTTGTCAGGAAAGGCCATGTATATACAAAGTAACAACTGAGGAACGTATAGTAAGATATGAAAGGAATAATAAAAATAGTGGTCTACAATAATACCGACTTCTTGGGATTCATGCATCTCTCATACGTTGAATGGGAGACGGGACACCTGTCCTCTTATAGTTACCAGGAAAGGTTATGTATATACAAAGAAACAACTGAGGAACGTATAGTAAGATATGAAAGGAATAATACAAATAGTGGTCTACAATAATACCGACTTCTTGGGATTCATGCATCTCTCATACGTTGAATGGGAGACGGGAGTCCTGTCCTCTTATAGTTACCAGGAAAGGTCATGTATATACAAAGAAACTACTGAGGAACGTATAGTAAGAGATAAAAGGAATAATAAAAATAGTGGCCTACAACACCGACTTCTTGGAATTCATGCAGATCCCAAACACAGAATTGATTTCTTATATTTAGATACTGTGTCTCCTATATCTCCCATAGTTCAGGGCATGTTCTACCCAGATGAAATCAAATAGCTACCTGTAGGTAGGTATTCGTGGTAGCTTAATTTTTCCTAAATTCTCTTAATGCAAGTGTTCCAATCGGTTTTTGGGACTTTTTTATTTGAGAAAACCAAAAACGATAACATTTCTCAATCAAGGAAATATAGACAAACATTATCGTTCAAAAAGGATTTCGGAAATATTGTACCTCTTTGAGTACAAATAGTTAATTTACAGGTCATGAAGAGTCTGAATATCCCTCTTTATCCCACTCGGCTCTCAAAAGGTCGAAGTATAGTTTTGAGTCAATTTTTACTCAGATGCAAATGAAAAGTTTTAAAGGTTACGATTGTTATTTTTGCACCGTGTATATTAAAAATAACCGGCGGGAATAACATATTTATAATGTTTTAAAACTCGTTTTCTTAAGTAATACTTTATTTTTACAAAGATCTCATAAAATATTTTATTTTAAATTAAATTAAATTGTCTTCAGTCATTTATCATTTTATAACGTTCACTACTTGAAGCTATACGTATGTACATACTAAACAAAACTCTCATTTATATGTTCAGCTGTTTTTATGTGCGTATGGTTGCAAATTCCGAAAAGTTTCTCCTTTAAATTCCTCTAGTTCGACGTTGAGTGATAAAAAGAAGGTTCCGGCTATGCTGCTTGTAGGAGCGTTATCAGGACTAAGGATCAAATACTTTTTAAAGTATCCAATTCAAAAACCGATCACACCGCCTTAAGAATCCATTGTGTGTAAATAGCTGTAAAAACTGTTAATGGGAGTTACTTCCATTTAGTGTGGCCATATTTAGTTTTTCAATACGGCTGTTTTTAGGTAAACAAAGTTTAAAGTTTCTCTCAAAATTACGTTCTTTTTTAGATTTTAATCACCAGCCATACTTTGTTTTATTCTATAGAGGTGTACTACTATACACGTCTTAGAGTGCCAAATTCCCGACAGCCTTGTTTTCGAAAGAACTTAACGTTTTCCAAACTTTTTAATTTAGTTCATAAGTTAATGTAAGTCACCTTATATTCTGTATTCGTTTGCATGTGTGAAATCATGAATGTATTATGACCAGTGTACTAAGCAGAAGACGGTGTAAATTGTACGCTCGAATTCTTGTTTGACAGAAACGTTGGGGACCTTTTTAACACTCTGTAAATGTTGACATAGGAGCAGACTCCGGCAATAAGGGACGATGGATTGGCAGGACGTGAGAGGCTTGACGATGGGTTGCGACGGTGGCGCTCCTCTCGGGGAGACATCGACTGACTACCTTATAAGTCGCCTTTTCTCTCTGACTACGGTTCAAGAGACCGCAGCAGAAAGAATTGTCTGTTTGTCTTTATCAACTTTTTTGCTTCGTTTCGTTTTTTTTTTTTTTTTTTGTCAAATTTAATGTTGCTGACTCGTTTTAAAATGTATTCCTATAAATATAGACACTTCAATTAATAAGAGATCTGTATAATGTTCTAGAACACGATATGTTTAAGGCACCATGGGATTTATTTCTCTGAAAATATATACCACATGCGTAAAACACAAAACAGCATTTTTTAACTGGTACCCTGTAGTATACAATACAATACACCTTTATTGCCAGGAACAATTTTAACACTGCATAGCATGCGTCACATAATAATAATTTTATATTCATTAAAATAATACAACGTCTTATGCTAACGATTTAATTTTAAAATATCGTAAACAATATCGTTTTAGTTAACAATAAAAGTTGTGAATCAGTACACAAAATATATATAATAAAATATAACTTTGGATGTCAACGCCCCTGTACTATCGCACATTGAAGCTAGTGAGATGGTCCATGAATGAGACACTATAAAGTGTCTCAAAGCACTTTTGAACCGATTTACATCATTTATTGACTTTATTTCTTTCAGGGAGCCCATTTAGAAACTTTATGCCGGCTTGAGGAGGAAGTTGCTCGTATCTTCTCAATCTATGCTGAGCATGTCTGAGATTTTCACGATACCTTTTATCGCAGTTGTGAATGTCCCGACCTCGAACAAATTTTCTCTTAAATCGACAGTGTACATTAGTTTCCTGTATATACAAACGTAATGTTAGTATTTTGAGCTCCATAAACGATTCCTACACGGCTCTCTAAACTTTATAAATATGTTTTATCATACTGTACAAATAACACCTCTTTTTTATACTTAATTTTGTCTATAAACTGAAAAATCAGCTGGTGTAAAATTCAAGTTCCTTTAGTGCGTGCGCTATTCTCAAACATTCTATAGTTTCAGTTCAAGTAAATGTAATAAACACAGCTGTTTTTAATATGTTAACTTCACTGTATTGTCATTTAATAAAAATTAAATAAAAAGAGTAAGTTTTAATTTTGTTTCCTGTATCATATCCCCACGGATCCAAAGTGCATTTAGGCGCTTAATTGTATTTCTGACCTCAGGTTCGCCTTGTTCGTAAAATTCGATTATGCATCGAAAAATCCACTTTAGCGTCTGGTGATGAAAACTACTACAGTAATATCATTTCAGTAATAAAGTACTGTAATACTTTAATATTATATAAACACTAGGTTTTCTAAAAAGATAAAGTTATTTATAGTTGCAACACAATTGTGCCAATGGAGTTTAAGATAGCCAATTTATGAACACAAAGTTTATCTAAACTGGCATAATCTATCGTAAAAACTTGTAATATTTTATTACAGATTTACTCACTCAAATAGACAACAATTGACAACACATTAGACGTAAAGCGAGAGAAAATGTATGTTATTATTATTTTTAGAAGTTTAATATAAAAAATAATGCTCTCCCCTTTTTATATAGTTTATTTTTGGAATCAACCCATTTGAAACAGAATAATGTATTTTAAAGTTTATCAGGACTAAGGATAATGGTCATCGTCACGTGACTCATTTTTTTATCTGTTTGGATAATTGTAATCTTGTGTTTTAGACTTTTGTACCTAAAGAAGAGATAAGATAACGATTCTCTGGAACTGGAAGAGAGTCGGAAGCTGCATCAAAACACCTGGAAGGCGTATTTACTGTTAATGCCTCAAGCGAGTTAGTGCAGGACCTGGTTTACGTGAAACCGATAGAGACATTTCCTCTGAGAATAACACATTTGTCAACTTCACGAGTCTTGGTTAAGGCCTACATTTTATGGTAGCAAAGGGGTTAAAAATATGAAATAATCATTTTTTTTACCTTGATGCATTTAAAAGCTATACGCTAACCATATATACCCCTGATCCATTTTAGACTTCGTATGCACAGGTTACACACAGGACCAGTATTTAATAATCTTGCAAAGGAATTTTCGCTGTTTGTGAATAAGCCAACCTGAATCATTAAGGCTTCTGAATTATGTTGACTATAAAACATATATGTTGGTAAATGTAGAGGATAAGTATTTATTTAAATTTAAAAGCATTGTATCTCTACTCCCAGCATGAACAATTTGCACACACTGATGTCTGTTACGGAGGTAAAATTTAAAATATATGTTTAAAAATGGAATTAACCCACAACACTTATAATTAAAATACAGACAAAACTCTAAAATATTTTAATACGTGTTATAACTTATAAATATAAAATTGTTGAATGATATTTATTAGTTTTGGTATTTAATGTAAATTATGTAAATTTATGATCTGAAAAATTTTATGAAGTGTTAATAAGTAATGTAAATATTTTAGGTTAAGCGATTGTTCTTAACTGTTTTAGGTGGAATTCGTGTTTAAATCGTCGTAAAGATTATGTAGATCAAAGCAATGAGTTGGAAAAAGCTATATATATTTTCCATCCGATAAACCAAAGGTTGCTAGGAAAGCTTAATAAAAAAGAATTTCCAAGCAAAGACCTTATGATATTAATTTTAATATTGTGACACAAAATATCGCGACAAACAAATATGAACAGCAAATAACTAAAACTGAAGTTTATTCAGTTATTAGGAACCTGAAAAGTTTGAATGTTATTGTATATAAAATTGCTGAAGTAATTTTCCCTACATAGACTCATATTTGGCCTATATTTATGCACACTACCAATCTATTTTTGTTTTTAAAGTGTAAAGAATGTTTTACATTGGAAGTATTAATACATAAACTACAAATACCGCCATAAATTTATAATTAAAACATTAACTCCAATAGTTAACAAATCACTTTTAAGACAATGTTTAAATACATCAGACCAATATATACTTCATGTCGAAATAAAATGCTGTCATAACATTATAGTTGTTTTGTTTAAAGTTAAAAGAAAGGTTATTTCCAAATGAATGCAGACAGTTTTTAGCAGTGTTTTGTTACAACATAAAACAAAATGAGCAATTTTTATTTAAATTTATATTATACATCTACTTTAGGTACTGTGTTTATGTTTTGTAGGTTTTATTTTAATACTCGTATTTTATTGTTTATAAAAGCGCAATAGCATAGGAGGTATAAATTATTTGACATTAGAGCAGATGGGACAGCCTAGGAATCTCTGCTAAAGAGCAGAAGATAGTTGGACTGGACTTTGATATGGTTTATTTCATTTTTAACCCTTTTAGTACCGTCCCATCGCGACCTCCGCCAAAACTAGTGCTGCTGACGATCGATTTTGTTAAGAAAATTCATTCCTGTATTGATTTCAAAACAATTCATGTTATGTGTTGTACAATACAAATTGGCTCTTGGAAACTTAGAATATACGGTTGAATATACACCGTCAGGGCCGAGGTGCCTTCTGTTGATAGAACGTTAACCTCCAAATAAATAACATCCAATTGTTATCTTAACTTTTGAGTTTTGTAACTCTTAACCAAACAACAGTTATTTAAGTTTGACTCTTAGGGAACGAATCCCACCAAATCCAAAAGCCATCTTCCAACGTATTCTAGACCTATTGAATCACCCTTGCACTCCAGAAATTCGACATTTGCGAATAGTAATGTGCTGCTCCAGGACATCCATAAGGTAGCCCAGGTTTAAGTGACACATCGGGTTTTGCTGTGTCCAGTGTGGATTCAACTAGAAGGTATCCACAGAAGTGAACCCTGGATATGAATATATAGTTGATTCGGTAAACAAAGTTCTCCAAAAAAACTATTTTGCTTAGTTTATTTAATGCTGAATATAGAGAAATTTCTGACATTCTTCCTGGCACGCAGTGTGGGTGACACTAGTGTGATGTTTAATTTATCCACGCCTTTATATTTAGTCAAATTTGGCTCACTGAATTTATGAGCCTTTGTGTTAAGTAGAATTTTTCTAACTGAATTTATCCATGTCTTTGCGTTTAGTCGTAGGGCACGTAAAACATTACACATAACAAACAAACTGTACAATTTTAACAAGTCAGGATAGTTTTGAGTTGTCACATTCTTCTCTTTAATTTTTATACCAATTGGTTTTTTTAAAGAGCTTTTTCGTCAAAAAAGCAAATATTAAAAATTCTATCTTTATAATTTTGGTGAAATATAGTTGTAATTCTCATTACCTGTTTAGAAAATATGCAAAAGCTATATTGTTCCGGAAATCACCCTTGACAAATTGTAAAATAATTAACTTTAATATTGAGCAAGATGCAATCATTATAAACCTTTATAGAGGTCACATGAATTGTCTTTTTTATGAAATACAGCGAATAAGCCAAATTTATATATAACGTTGGATAATCCTTCTTTTTTGGAACTAGTAAATTTTGAATATCTGTATGAGCGCTACTTTGTTTTCATAATGTACACATAATACCTGAAAGAAAAAAAGTATATAAATAATATTAAAATAATATAAAAAAGTAGTATGCACTCACTTACATATCTTGTCGATCCCCTAGCTTTATGTTTATGCCAGATCAGTCACTCTCCGTAAGAACCAAGAGACTTAATCCCAAATATACAACATTTAATAAAATGGATCTTTCTCAAAATAATGGGAGTAGTAACTTATTTTAATTGTGAAGTTAATATTGAAGAAATACCTACGTATATTTCCTTAAATGATTTTATATTATTCAAATGGTCAACTTAAATACAACTAAATGATATTTTTATGGTTGTAAATAAATTCTATCATTATTCGGTGCAGATTTTTGTTTGAAATTAAACTCCGTTGCGGTTTCATTCATCTGTGAAATACAATTCCGAAGGCAAGAAAACTAAGAAGCGCAATAGAGCGTGGTTTGTTTCATTAAATGTTGCCAAGCTCACATTAAGCACACCCGGCACTTCGTGCGCTCTGCGCTCTCCGCTCTCCGGTTTCCGTTTCTTCTCTAATTTCTTGCCCGCTCCTGATATTATATATTAACCCTTTTTTACCGGATTGAGAATGTTTATTGCTCCTGGTGGGACGTAAATCACTCAAACAAATTTGCCCAGCAAAGAACTGTTGGTAACAAGTTTGAGATTTAGTCGTACAATGAAAACTATCAAGATAATATATTTGTTGACCATCAAGAATTTACCAAAATGACAATAGGTCTCGTCAACCATTAACAAAATACTAATCCTACAGACAGAAGTGGTACATAGTTCATGAAATCCAAAAAAAGAAGCAGAAAACAAAAAAGACAGTGCCTTTAGCCCCTGGTAGATCCCTATTGTTCAAGTAATTTTCTAACATGTTAAACTACAGTATAAAATTACAACAAACACTTAAACTAAAATAACCAATACAAAAACAGCAGATATACAATTTTGAAAGTAATAGCAAAGTATCAATTTAAATTAACAAGAATAGAAGCTTCAGATAAAAACAAGTTTGGTAACAAAGAACAGACAGCAAAACGAAATATGAAAAATGGAGACAGGCTTATTAAATTAGAAAACAATATCACATTCAAGAAATTCGTCAACAGAATATATAGAATATAGTTTAATCCAATTAATCAGTCTGTCAGAGAGCCTTATCACATGCAACTTCTATCACGCACATTGGCAGGTTATTATACACTTTTACAGCAGGTGTATTGTGATATTTGTGTCCTTGTAGATGTAGATTGCTACATCTTGTTATATCAATTTTATTTCTAAATCTAGTAATGTGGCCATGAACATCAGATATGTACCAAAAAGTAGCAATGTCTTTTCTTCGACTTTTAATTATTCCATAAATATACAAATTTACAACTGTCAGAATTCCTGTTTCCACAAAAAAAGGGCTTCTTGTAACAAGGAATTGGTCAAGTTACTGATAGCTTTCTTTTGCAAAATTAAAACATTGCAAATTCCTATACCATTACCCCACACAATAAAGCCATACCTCAAGAGTACTTTCGAAAAAAAGCATGATAGACCGTTCTTATATAAACCTTAGGAACTATCTATGTTTTTGACTAGGAACCATTTGTTATTGACTGATTACACTAAATAGATCAGCTGTTAGAGATAGCGCAGGTTCAAATCCTGTCTGTGACCGTTGGGCTTTTTATTAGTACTATCAACCTCGTACTGTATTGACTCTCCCCCTTATTCTGTTTGATAAGATCCTCGCACAGGCCAGTGGCCCATGAGGACGGACAGAATAAGGCTTAAAAGGGGATCGGTCTCTCCTTTTAATAAAAAAAACTCCAAACTTGCCGAAATATAGGCAACATTTTTAAGACGCTTCAGCATTTTTTGTAACTCGTTTTTGTAGATTTAAAAATTCTTACGGCATTGACATGTTATCAATTCACGAAAACTATTTCAGATACAAACCAGTATGAAAGAAAAGGTTTAGGAAATGTTAACTGAATTCCAAACAGTTTTTTTTTCTTTTTTCAAGGTCCATAAACAATGGAGCTGTGAATTGAAAAAATTTAACACCCGCCATTTTGCATACCAATAAATGAAATCGGAAGTGGATGACGTTATATCTAGATCGTTATATACATGAGATTTGTGATGTATTTGAAAAGATCTTGATGAACGTTTTAATCTGATTACTGTTTCTTTAATAGCACCTCTGTGGGAGGGTTGAAAGCGGTCAACCCCACCAGTTCGTTAGGCCAGAAGAATTATTGTTTAATTGGTTTTGAATAAGAATCAATCGTAAAAGAATGTCATTATTGTGGGAAATAAACTCTTATGTATATGAAAATGTGAACTTGTTATTTTGTTATAAATAAAATACATTCATTCACTTTGCTTCTACACAAACATTATTGTACAAAGAACATTTTTAACGCAGCCTGAAACAAAATATCAGTGTTTACCAAGAGTAAAGGGATCTCCACTGAACTATAACGTCTTTCTTGAGGGTGTGTAATCTCTGATTCTACAGATATTACTCTTCCTGCAGCCTTTGAGGCGGGAAGTCAAACTAATACAAGTCAAGAGCCAATATCTGAGGCCAATGTGCTGGAAGGAGTGTTGTCTTTAAACTCCCTTATTTGTTGGTACTGGGAGACATATTGGTTAAGCATCCAATTTATGGTTATTTGTTGACATTGCATTGGATACGTCACTGCTTCTCGGTCTGTTGCATTTCAAGTTGTTGATTGTAAAAAGAAAATGTATTATTTCATATAAATATGTAACACTTAATTTGTCAACAATGATCTGCAGTATCATTACGTAGTAAAAATATGCATTCGTATTGGTGACACATGATTGTGGTATGAAAGGAAGTAATAATTGTTAAGTAATAGTGTTTTTGAGTGTTTCGATTAAATTATAATTATTGTTTTATTATTTATTCTCATTGGCAGTGTCTAAAGTACAACTTGGATACCAATGGCACCAGGTGATTCCAAACCTTTGTCAATGTCTGGGTAGGTAAACTGAGCACTAAGCTTTATCCGCTAAAACAAGCAACAAAGTTCCCCGAACCTTATCTTGCGATAACCGATTTACCAGCGAGATTGCACTATTGGCAACAAACAAGTATTCCGTTAATATTGGCGATGTTCTTCTGTGAGGTTAGAAATGTGTTGTTGCGTAGGGAAGTTTCTCCCATGGGGTTTTCTGAACTGTTGAAGTAGATTTTGAAAAAGAAGTTTCAAGATAGATAACCTATAGTATATTCTTTTATTCATTTCAATATGGTAACAATATATCGTGTGTTCCGAGGTATGGCTTAATATTACGTGAAATATTTATTACAACCTGCTTAGATGTAGACATACTGGGATTTGCCTCTACAACAGTTTGAAAACTTTTGATTCTTTTTTATTAATTGAGGTTTGGCGGAGTATTGAAATGACATGTTATCTGCAACTGTGTGACCAACTCTTGTACTTACTGTCTGAAGGTAGCGAAACCTATCACTCGTGAGACTGGAAAAATGTTATTTCTGTCTGCCCGCATGATATCTCGAGAACGAACTGAACTATACGCTTTAAATGTTCAATGATGTTTCATTTCTAAATTAGCAACATAAACTTTGATGTTGGAGCATGTCACCTCATGGGATTAGGCTGAGCATTAACGAACTTTTTACAATGGATAACCATGATGGCAACGAGAAACTTGTAGAATAGACAAAAGTTTGGCAAACAAACTGAGTACAATCATATGCCATTTTAACATATGAGAAAGTAGCTCATGTAGCCTAACTCCTGCACACGTAGTACCACCACTTGGTGACAGTGTGTGGATTTTTATTATTTAACACTTGACTATGGCAAACAAATTACTCATATTCTGCATATCCTAAATTTCACACATACCTTGTGTCACAATGAAGATGTTATGAAACCCAACGATCAACAAACATTTGAATGTATTAAGATATCTCTAGACAGATTTCATTTCTAGATGTCAAATTTCAAATATATTTTTTGTATGACTTTCTGTCACTATACCTCGCCGCAGGACATCTCAAGAACGAAATGAGCCATAGATTTGGAAAGTTTTCATATAGCAACTTCATTGAAGCCTGTTACAAGACACGTGGTATAGCCTATCTCGTTAATTATTGCTTAAGACCTAATATTTCTATTTTATTACATGATATGGAAACAGTTATTATTATAGATTTCTAAAGCCGCGTTTACACGAGGCCAGTAGGCGGGCAGGTTACTTGGAGCAGGCAACCTGAGGCAAGTAACCTGCCCCGTGTGGACGACCACACTTGTAAATCACAGGCAAGTTGCCTGTCAACCTGTCTGGCAGGTCGACTTGCACGAGGAGTAGACAACCTGCCCCCCCCACCACTCGAAAACAGTACCTGCCACACAGCCTGCCTTGCACTGACGCCGTGTGGACAACTGATTGATGAGCAAGTGAGCGAATTGGTGACTAACAGTGCTTTATTGGATGTTTGCTTATTGTTTAAATTGCTAACTTTTATATATTTGTGTAATACTGTACTAATTCAATGGCTCCACGTTAGACCGAAGAGATGACAATTAAATTTTTTGGAACTTTAACAAGGACCAGCTTTGCTTATGGGACCAGTTTTCTGAACTGTAAAAGAACAAGAATGCACGCGAATCTGCCCTTGGTGAAATAGTTTCCGCTATGAAAATTGAAGGGTTTGATATAACTGAAGCTAAATCTAAAATAAAAGCTTTACGAACAGATGCACCACTGGTATCTCTCCCTTAAGCCACTCTCTCACCCATAGTTTTTTCTTTTCCAGTTCTTTCAATAATATTTCACTGGATTCACTTACAAATTCCAGTATAAGATTACGCGTAATTTCTTGTACGTCATCATAAGATAACGCAGAAGATGCACTTTCTGCCATTTTAATACAACTTAATTAGACACTGGCTCGCTCACAACTGAGTCGTGTGGACAGGGTCAACGGCAAGTCCCCAGTACAGTAACTTGCGTCAGGTTACCTGCTCCAAGTAACCTGCCCGCCTACTGGCCTCGTGTAACCGCGGCTTAACGGCCAAGCGAGTAGATCGAATGATTATCAGGTTGAGTGGAAGGTTCACAAAAACTATTTGTTATATTGCTTAAACGATTGGCATCCCATAGCTAGATTAAAATTAATATTATATTTATACAATAACCGGACAGACGTGCACATAAGTAATTATGAACATTGACAAACTTACTGCCATAAAGATGTAGCACGAACCTTTGAAGTTTTGATGAGGCAGCTACTCACAATAAGTGGAACACTGCAGATCTTTCTACCTCGTAGGGTTTCTACCATCTAGGTCATCGTACCCTTCCAAGTGTATAAAGAAATATGTATAATAACAGTACCCCTAGTTGTAGGGAGGTGTTAATAGACCTCCCAAGACCCCCAAGATTATAATTGACACGTGACAAGAGCTCCCTAGGGACACAAACCTGGAGCTATTACATTAACTTGACATCATTTACATAACATTACGAACATCTCATTTACCGCGTTAATCACTTGGACGTTGTAATTAACAAGGATGCCTCCATCATTAAGCACATATGGTTTCAAGTTTGTGCTGTTGAAAGTGTATTCAATATTTCAAAATTATGGTGTACTTCTGACTTGTTTGCATAATATTGCGAACATATCTAATTGCCAAACTAAATATTAACCACATTCATAGGTGGTTGGTCGGCGAATGCAGATTTATTGTGACATGTATTCTGTAGTTCTGTTTCAATAGTTATAGCGTTGTGTTAATTTTTTTATTAAGTACATGTTTTAAAGTTAGTGAAGTTGACACACAAAATGGTGGTTGTGACATACACATGTCACAACGCGCTGGTATGATTTGTTTCTTTTAACCTATTTTGTAATTATGTGTTAGTTTAAGCATTTACCTGAAGAAGGGATCAGATTGCAGATCTCGAAACGTTGTGTTAATGGTTTTTTGTATCACTGAACGGTGGCAAATGTTCGGAAAACTCCTGTTTCCTTCACAATCCTTCGTAAAAAACAAACTTCAAACGAAGAGTTGGACGTCGCAATTAACATGGATACCTTCATCATTAAGCACATATTGTTTCAAGTTTGTATCGTTGAAACTGTATTGAATATTTCAAGGTTTTGGCGTACTTTTGTCTTGTTTACATAACATTACGAACATCTCATTTACCGCGTTAATCACTTTGACGTTGTAGTTAACATGGATACCTCCATCATTAAGCACATACTGTTTCAAATTTGTGCTGTTAAAACTGCATTGAATATATAAAGAGTTATGGCGTACTTTTGACTTGTTTACGTAATATTACGAACATCTTATTTTTTGTGTTAATCACTTAGACGTTGTAGTTAACATGGATACCTCCATCATTAAGCACATACTGTTTCAAATTTGTGCTGTTAAAACTGTATTGAATATATAAAGAGTTATGGCGTACTTTTGACTTGTTTACGTAATATTATGAACATCTCATTTACCGCGTTAATCACTTTGACGTTGTAGTTAACATGGATACCTCCATCATTAAGAACATACTGTTTCAAATTTATGCTGTTAAAACTGCATTGAATATATAAAGAGTTATGGCGTACTTTTGACTTGTTTACGTAATATTACGAACATCTCATTTACCGCGTTAATCACTTTGACGTTGTAATTAACATGGATACCTCCATCATTAAGCACATACTGTGTTTCAAATTTGTGCTGTTAAAACTGCATTGAATATATAAAGAGTTATGGCGTACTTTTTGACTTGTTTACGTAATATTACGAACATCTCATTTTCTGTGTTAATCACTTAGACGTTGTAATTAACATGGATACCTCCATCATTAAGCACATACTGTTTCAAATTTGTGCTGTTAAAACTGCATTGAATATATAAAGAGTTATGGCGTACTTTTGACTTGTTTACGTAATATTACGAACATCTCATTTACCGCGTTAATCACTTTGACGTTGTAGTTAACATGGATACCTCCATCATTAAGAACATACTGTTTCAAATTTGTTCTGTTAAAACTGCATTGAATATATAAAGAGTTATGGCGTACTTTTGACTTGTTTACGTAATATTACGAACATCTCATTTACCGCGTTAATCACTTTGACGTTGTAGTTAACATGGATACCTCATCATTAAAGCACATACTGTTTCAAATTTGTGCTGTTAAAACTGCATTGAATATATAAAGAGTTATGGCGTACTTTTGACTTGTTTACGTAATATTACGAACATCTCATTTTCTCTGTTAATCACTTAAACGTTGTAATTAACATGGATGCCTTCATCATCAAGCACATATTGTTTCAAGTTTGTGCTGTTGAGACTGTATTGAATATTTCAAGGTTATGGCGTAGTCTACTTTTGACTTGTTTACGTAATATTACGAACATCTCATTTTCTCTGTTAATCACTTAAACGTTGTAATTAACATGGATGCCTTCATCATCAAGCACATATTGTTTCAAGTTTGTGCTGTTGAGACTGTATTGAATATTTCAAGGTTACGGCGTACTTTTGACTTGTTTACGTAATATTACGAACATTCGCATTCGTTAAAATAACTGAGGTGTTGTCTTTCAGAACATGTGTAATATTAGAACCTATTAATAATAATTCTTTTGTTAGTTTTAAATCTGAGATTCATTTCAATGTCTTAAACATTTCTTGATCCTTTCATAACCCCTTGAACAAAAATTGAGGATATCCTTGTATAGATTCAAAAAAATGTGTTTTATCCATATTAAAACCAATTCCACATGTTTGACTTTTATTCGCATATTCATTATTTTATTACTACACCGTGATGCCAGCTTAATATGTAGTACAGTAACTAATCTTATAACTACTTTGTCTCTTCAAAGCGAAATTCCCGACCGAATATGGACGTTGTGGACGATCGAACCAGCATTGTGTCAGTGAACATCAATGGGTTAAACAAGCAAGTGCTATGGTGGAAATTGTATTTAGTAATCGTGGTGCACAATGGCATGCTTCTGTTAATTAGCAGCCTATGGAGAGTAATAGTTCAACCACCTGACAAGGTGTCCCTAGAGACCGCCTTAACGCTGGCATGTCCACCAACGTAACATTGTTAGGTGTAATGGTGCACGTGCTGTATATTAATAAAACCGTCATGTTTATGCATTTATTCACCGGTCTGTCTATTTAAAGTTCGGTGGAAAACGGGCTTTTCAATGACGACCCTTCCTTTGCATTACTAATTCTAGATTAAATATTAAAACGAACATAGTTTTAAATGGTTTTGTTACATTTCTTTTTAAAGAACAAATAGAAAGGTCTATTTGCAATAAATTATGGTTGTTACAAAACCTTTTTTGAGTATTTCGCCCACTGTAGTTTGGAGTATTTTTTAACCCTCTTGAGTGTTACGATGTGGAAGAACATTCTTCTCCTACGCTTAGAGGTTGAACTTACACTGTGCGCCACTCAATCTCGATCGACGTCCAAGACTCCTTCTAAAGGAAACAGGATTTTCCGCACATTTGCCATCACTCAGTGAAGCAAAAAATCAGTAACACCAGATCTGCAATCTGATCTCTTCTTTAGGTAAATAACTAACCTAACACATAATTAAAAACTAGGGTAAAATAAACTAATCATACCAGATCGTTGTGACACGCCTAAGTCAGGAATCACAACCACTATGTTGTGTGTCGACTTCACTAACACTAAAACATGCACTTAATAAAAAACTAAACACAACACTAATCATTAAACGGAATTACAGTATACAGGTCACAATACGTCTGCATTCGTCGATCAACCACCTACGATTGACCAAAGGCCAATAGCAAATGGCGATTGTCACGGTAGAAAACAAGATGGCGGCAATAAAAAGGAAGGGAGACAGGCATCGGCCCTTTTTTATTTATTTATTCTTCCAACGGAATTACACCAGTAGTACACGTAATAAGTTAAAAAGAGTATAAATTATTAATAGCACTAATATAATGTATACATATATTATTAAATAACTAACAGTGTTAAAATAAATAATCAACAAAACAGCGAATAAGTAATAAATATAAGTTAACAAATAATCAACAAAAAGGTAAAAAAACAAAAACTATAATAAATAGTTAAATATAAAAACGAGCAACAGTAATAAATGTGTGGTGTATGATAAGAACTAAATAACAACTAAGTGATAACAAAATTTGACAAATGCAAAAGTAACAATATATAACTAGCAAAATGCAAGAAAAGATACATCATCAGGAGCATGCGTAAACATAAATAATAATCAACAACATCTTAATAATATAACATTAAAATAAACATTAAATAAATCCACTACATGCATACCAGTGACGTGCGTGTTTGTGTGTGCGGGGGGACAGGCTACTAGTTAGGTTATTTACAAGGGAAGCCACTTTTCTCTTGAATGATGCGACAGTCTCATTGAAGAAGTCAACATGTGGAGCAGCATCACTTCCAGCTCTAAGAGTCTAGAGAGACCGCTGTGGTAAGCTTAGTAAGTAGGATGGTATCGTCTACGGAAGGTGGTCATCGAGCGAGTTCCCCTTGAGATGGAGAAGTCAATGCCACTGAGGAGACCTGGGCAGTTAAGCAGTCCATTCACCAGTTTGAAAAGAGTTATCAGGTCCGTGAGCTGACGTCTTCTATGTAGAGGTAGGAGGTTAAATTGACTCTCGACTCCGCTTATAGGAGTTGTGCGGTAAGTGAAACCCAACCTGGAGCCAAGCATCCTGATGAAGCGCTCCTGGGCACTCTGTAGTTGGTCGATATGGTTGAATTGGTAGGGCGACCAAATGACCGATCCATACCCCAGAACGGGGAGAACCAGAGACTTATACAAAACGACAAGAGTGTATGGTGAGTTGAAGTGTTTCGTGGATCTAAATATGAACCCCAATAACAAGTTAGATCTTGCGTTGATCTGTAGAATGTATTCCTAGGGGCTGAGAGAAGGTGACATAATTACCCCCAGATCCTTGACCTTATCCACTCTTCTTAATAAAGTGTTGTTTAAAGAATATTCATTGATGAAAGTATCAGCACCACGTTTGTAGGATAAGACAACA
Source organism: Homalodisca vitripennis (assembly GCF_021130785.1). NCBI lineage: Eukaryota > Metazoa > Arthropoda > Insecta > Hemiptera > Cicadellidae > Homalodisca > Homalodisca vitripennis. Next base: position 114,530,898 of record NC_060212.1, on the reverse strand, counting down.
CACTTAGTCGCATTCAACTCCGTTCCGTTCGCTCGACAACAGTCTCCAATGTTGTTCAGAGAATTTGCAATGCTTCGAGTCCCAGGTTAGTGGGGACTTTCTCAAAAATCTTCATATCGTCAGCACAAATAAGGAAGTTCGTGGTAATAACACTGCCAATCTCATTCATAAATATGCTGAAGAGAACATATTATTGGCTCATGCTAGATAAACTTCTTAAAACCATACTGTGACTCCGCATTGGTTTATTACAAATATCTAATCTGCTTGATACTTTTGGTTTTCTTTTGACGTGACAACATCTTAAATTAGGTTGCGGCTCGGAGTCACTCATGAAAAAGTGTAACGCCCGGTAACGTTACGATGCCCGTCCAGTGGGTCCGCCGCACGGGATCCGCACGGGATAAAGCAGATAACTGTGGGTCCGCCGCACGGGATAAAGCAGATAACTATGTTTATTCGTGAAAATGTGGAGTGCTTAGATTCGTCATTTACAACAACTACAACAATAAAGGTAAATAATTGTACACTGATATTTCATTATCGTAAACTATGATTGATTGATTAATTGTTACATTGACACAAAAGTTGAGAAACTGAGTTTATAGGTTATGTCATACTATTGACAAATGTTGATAGTGTTAAGTAAATTATTAGTTTAAATCACTCTGCAATCAATCGTAATTCAGTCGATTGAGAAGAAACAGCGCGTATTGCTAGTCAAACATTTAAAATAACAAATCTAATATATATATACAACCGCATGTGTAACTGACTGACTGACTGACTCACGTATAATACTAATTCTAACCTACTTCCAGATGAGTTAGAGACTTGAAATTTGGTACACAGATAGCTTTCCACGTGTAACTACCAGGGAAAATCCCGAAAAGTGAGAATTTTTCATTTTCAACCCCTCAAAAAAATTCCCAAAAAATCGCGCATTCTTCACCCCTGCAGGCATTTTTTGTAAGCCGATAGCGGGCGAACCGTTGGAGCTAGCTCGGATTCTGACGGAAAAATTCATGGTCAGGAATGAAGTGAACTACAAAAAAGGTCTAATGACTTTTTTGCTCTATCTTCCATGGTTAAGCGACAAAACGCTCGAACATTTGACATTCCAGAGATTTTTTCGATAAAAATAATGTTTCGAGCCCGATAGCGGCCCGAACCGTTGGTCGTAGCTCAAATCTGATTGACCCATCAAATTAGCAAATTGCGCGATCTACAGAAAAGGTCCAGTGAGTTTTTGCCCTATCTGCATTGGTTTGGCCGAAAAAAAAACGTGGTTATGTGCAATTTATTTGTAATATTTACGTGAACATTTTGTTTTTGGTGTCGATAGCGGCAAAACCATTGGTCGGAAGTCAAAATAAAACAAAGGTTAGATTTAGGAAATAATATGATCTACAAAAAAGGTTCAGTGTCTTTTTACTATATCTCCATTAGTTTGACCGCAAAACGCGATTAAGTGAAAATATTTTGAAATTTTTCGCCTACAAATTTACATTTTGGGCTTGAAGGCGGCTAAACGGTTGGTCGTAGCTCAAAAAATGCGACTTAATAAGTTTTAGTAAACGACGTGTTCTACAAAAAAAGTCCAGTAACTTTATGCCGTTATGTACTTTAATAAGCCTGAAAAACGCGATAAATAGCAAAATATTTTGTCGTGAATTGGAAATTTTTGGAGTTTTAAATATTATATTAGGCCTATATGTGACTAATATTTGTGTAATTCAATCAGGATTCAGGCTTTGCTAGGTTAACGAGTGAATACAACCCCACATAATAAGTTGGCTGAGCGTTAGCTATGCGTCAAATAGTAGATAGGGACAGAATAAATTTTTATTTTGTTCACAGACACAACACCGTCTAAAATAGGGACAGGTGTGTCATTAGCCCCCGGTAACATTAACCCCCCTCCGAGGATTTCCTGGTATGACCAGATAACCTCCTGAGTAAATTAAACCCCCTGATGTGTTAACCCCCCGGTAACATTAACCCCCCCCCCAGGGAATTTCCTGGCTTGACTAGATAATCTCCTGATGATATTAAACCAACTGTTTCAACTTAAAATACTGCTTTTAAGGTATGTTTTTATTACGTTTATAATAAACAATTCACGATAGCTGACCTGTGCAAAATTTTCTTCCGAGCTCATTCCTGGCTAAACCAAAGTTCGCAGCTAAAATCTGTCGACGGAATCGAAACATAAAATTAAATTTCCGACAGGAAAGGTCCAGTTACTTTTTCTCGTATCTCGAACGGTTAACCCGTAAAACGCCATTAAAGTCAAAATTTTGATTAAAACTGAAAAATTAAATACATAGGTCCAAGATAATTTCGAATTCCGCTTATCCCCGAATCTGGCCAACACCGAATGGGGGCCTGGGTGTTTCATTAACCCCCGATAACATTTACCCCCCGGGATTTCCTGGTATGACCAGATAACCTCCTGAGTAAAATTAAACGCCCTGATGTGTTAACCCCCTGGTAACTTTAAACCCCCCCAGGGAATTTCCTGGCATGACCTCATGTCCGAATTTTACCTATCACCAAATCAATCATATCCCCGAATTAAGGGCACTTACTTTGGGGGCCTGGGGCGTAGCCCCCAGCGAGCCGAAGGCGAGTTATAACCTCTAACCTGTCATAACAGTGCGACCAAACAAACGAACTAAACCGACCAATCACCACGCGCGGAGTTAGAATTGAACTGTGTTTAGCAAGAATTTCAAATTCCAATTTTAGTAAATGTTCAACTTTACCATTTACAATAACAAATTTTAATTAATTTCAAATTATGTACAATGTTTTAGTAAACAAAATATATTTCTATAGTTAAAACTTGTGCAATTCTTATTTTCATTCAATTCCTTGTTCCTATTGTGCAATTTAATAATATTCATATCAATAAATATTCTACCGAGAAAAAGACGTTGTCACGTAAAATCTTCGCCCGTAAAACCGACTTTACAGGCAACCATATTTTTAGTTCATTTTTTAGTATTGGCAACCAGAGCGGCCTAATCTCGACTGATGGTTGGTCTGTAATGTATTTTACCTCTATTCATTTGCTTTTAAGTCCTTTTAAACCTCTTTTGACTAATCTAAAATACAACAGTCTATGTAGTAAAATATTTGTGCATCGATGTTCGTGAATAAAGAAACGAAGGGTTGGGAAACAAGTGGGTCACTGTATTATATTTGGTGTCCAGAGGACTTCATCATACTTTCCAAGAGTTAAACCGAAAATACAAAACTAGGTCAGACAGTCATAATGGCTCCACGTAAGAGGCAAATGTTATTTTAGGGAGTGACCAAACTGTAAAAAAATGGATGTGATAATCTGGATATTTATGCTCTATTACGCAAAAGTATTATGCATGAGTATGACTGAGTTTGAATGATACAAGAACACTAACAAACACGTACATCATAGCGTTTCAAAATTATTATAGTATTCCATCATATAACGTGAACATGATTGCTCCAGTGGATTTCTATAGATGTCCAGTAGAGCTCCTCCTATATTAAGATCTTATGAATTATTCTACTAAATTCAAAGGCATGTTCGAGTGCTCATTAATGTTTAATTGTGAAATTCAGGACGTAAACCCTGACCTGCAAATGTATTTAGAAAACATACATACATGGTGTTTGGTGTACATGGTGGTATGGTGTTCTTTCTAGAGAATTCTATAGAAAGACCACCTCATAATGACCATGTCAGGAGTGCCTGGAATGCATCTTAAACGACAAGGCCTATAAGCCCACATAAAGGAGATTATTCATATATGTCTACTAATTACACTACTATTTTTTGGTGGCCACGTGAAAATTTCAATAAGTGGATGGTACGTAATTTGAATTTCTACGTCTCCATTTTTTGCGAGTATACAGTGGACAATAAAAAGAACAGAGCACGCGAAGGGACAAGGGAAAAAATGTGGAAAATGTTATTTCATGATGAGTCCCCCTCAATTAATCCAAATAAGATAGTAAAGTATACCACTATATCCCAGACGGAAATGTAAAATAGTTATGCACAACACGGAGATACAGTCTAGTTAATTGTCTCTTGGGATAACATAACATTTGTTCGTTATGAATTTGTTAGTTATAAAGAAACTTTTAGGATCCGGGCGGACTATGGACTATTAGGTTGATGTGGTGTGGGTGGGTGGGGGGACGAGGGTGACTCCCCCCTTCCCAACTCTGTAATTGCATTCACAACCCCCACCAGAGGGAGACAACTCGCACAAAATAACTTACCTAATACAAAAAGAATTGTCGCTAACTTTGAAAAATACGTTCCCAGCACCCAATAAGGCAAACAAACACCCAACGTGAAAATACAATCTTTTATTCAGAAACTTCATTTGTCCAACTTTATTTTACTGTTTCGCTTCCACTCGTGTATGCTTTGGGAGTTCAATCTTGCTACAGAAGTATACATTGTGCTTATGCATTATGAGTTAATGCCTTACTATAATCAAATATGTTAGGTAAAACACTTAATTCGGCTTTATAAATAAATAACAATATTAATTTTGTCTTAGCTTAAACCAAAGGATTCATAAAACATGTAATCAAAATTTTACACACACACACCCGGGATCTAAATATATCGAAATTCTTTTTTTCTATTCTTTTAATAAACATATTACACAAATATTTTTTGTGATAGATTACAGATCATTATATAAGGTTCTCTGTAACAGTAAATCATTATGTATAAATATTTATTCACCACATTTGGTTAAACTAATTTAACTAAAATCTTTGCTGAATGTGGGACAAAGTGTTAACTAATTCTAGCTCACCTCAGATCCTTTTCACAGCAGCACCTCTTTACTCTACATTTTTACAAGTAATTTTAGTTGAAAAAGAACATACAATCCTCTATTGACATAACAAATTCTTTCAATTTCCTTTAAATAACTTATCGTTAACAGCAATTTTCAACCCATATGGTAATTTATAAAATAGTTTCGGGACCATTATACATAAAATATAGCTTTGGGATTGATTTATTGACTTTTGGCAGTCGAAAAATTCTCTCGTTTATACTTCCAGTACCATAATTTTAATTTAAAATAGTCTAAGTACTTTACATATGAATAGATGCTGTAAAGGTAGTATTTTAAGTTTAGCAAAAATTTGAAAAAGAATCGTCACGTATTTTTTTCTGAGGAATAATTCTTATAAAATTATTTTGTACAACTCTTAATTTCTCATTAGATATTTAAAAGTACTTCCAAAGAAAACTAACCCTTATTGTAATCTTGATTCAACCAAAGCAAAATACTTAAGGAAATACCATAGCAATAATTAAAAAAAGAATTTGCCACAACAATTAAGTAAAAAATTAAATTTCCGATTTGAAGATTTTAATTTATTTTGCAAAACTGTTACACGCTTTTCTCAAGTCAGCCTCTGGTCAAAATTGACTCCTAGACATTTAAAATTATCCTGCTTTTTAATATACTTACGATTACATAGATTTACGTCGCCTCTGCAGGTAAATTCGTGAACTACAAGTTCAGATTGAAAGTTGAAATCATTAAAACCGAAAACAAAATGCACGTGAATACACGAATATGCTGCATATTGTGTGTAATGATACATTAACAATTGGACATCTCCGACAGCTTTATCACTGGGTTTGGCGCCATTCTACATCATTGTCGCCGGCGGACCTGTTTGTGCCGGTTCATTTACAACCATTCTACCGAGCTCGTTATGGAGCTTCAACTGTGTTACCTGTCGGTTCTATTTATCCTAATAATATTATAAACGCGAAAGTGCCTTTGTTTGTTTGTTTTCTTTTCATACGTAAACTACTCAACTGATTGTACTGAAATTTTACATGGGCATTCTTACGGTTCCTGGGATCAATATAGGCCTATTTTTATTTCGGAAATCCCTCCGGGCTTTCACTCTTTAAAGTAGCAAAATTCCAATCTTGGTCTAAAGTTTTGAAAAATTAATTAAAAGAGTATGTTTAATGTAATCAACTGTTGTGTGTAAACATTGTTTATTATTTCCGATTTGCTTACATTTTTAGTGAATACATTTAGAAGAATAACAAATGTTTTTAACGCCGTTCTAGGTAAGTAATCTACATTACAAAACGCCCTGAAACACAAGATGGTCAGAATTTGATACCGAAGACTCCCTTTGAAGTGAATCAGCAAGCACTTATGCTAGATGAAAGTTCGATAGACTATGTTTTGATCTAACGTACCTATTCTAGATCTAATTCCTTTAAAATATTAATAGATATTAAAATAAAATAAAACATAAAATATTTATTGTAACGTTTTTTTATAAAACTGTCTTTGCATTACAAGACATATATGTGGTACAACATCCCACAAACATTTTAACATAATTGCTAATAATTTACCCAGAAGATATTGTCCCCTAAGTATTAGAGCTTACAAGTCTAATACTGTTACACAGTGGTCTCAGGCTCCATTAAATGCTAATTGTCATATGAAACCCAGAAGTAAACATAATTAAGATTCACCAGACGTATCTGTCGGGAGACAGTCGGGGTGGTGGTTGGTGAGGGGGTGAGAGGGAGGGGGTGACTTTGGTTGATGGTGGGATCAGCAACCCCATATTGTCTCATCAGCGGCAGGCTGGGTCTATTCGGCTGTGACAAGACAAAATCACCCGTCTACGGGGAAAATATAGATGGAGATGAAGCCTTCTGCAGTATTGCTGGTGTGAACAGCTCAACTGGCGATCACAGAGGTAAACGAATCAGACTGCGAAATTATCCATCGTACATAAATATGTTTGGGTTTTAAGTCATGCAATCAGTTATATTTTTGAGTCTTTATCTCACTGTGACGTAACTATGGGAGTAACTAAGGAAATAGAACCCCCAAAAGCCTTAAAAATTAATAAAATATTCTTATAATATCCATATCACTTGTCAGAAATTCAATAGTTAAATGTTTTGACCTTAGATTAGGCCTATATAATTAATTATACCATCGTCATCAGATTTTACTTTTCATTTTGAACCAGTTATATTAATAACATTATTTAAAATACATTATTCCTTAGTTATTAAAATTAATGTCTAAAATATCGATTATAAGCTATATCTTCCCATGTGTTTGCATTTTGTAGTTGGGCTTTTCATAGGCCATTTATCGTATTCACAAGCCACGTTATATGGAATATACATATAGATATTGAAATATGAAGCCTGTGCGAATTGATTTTTCTATATGATACATATGTAAATGTTGTTAATTCACAACATAATAGACCACAGTAGGCTCTAATCATTTTATATTTTATGGCGCAGCTTTAGAACATATTGAAGCTCTAAAATAAAACGAACGGATATTAAGTTTTGCTAAACATAATGTTAAAAAATCAAAACACGAAGTTTCATAACTATTTTAATGATTACATTTTGAAACCAAGGCATATAAAATAAATCCCAAAGAATAACTGCAAATTTTAATTAACTATAAAAAAATTCTTCAAACTTTACTCAATATCATACTAATCTATAGTAAAGCCATCGTATACAAAATTCGTAATAACCAAATCGTCTATTAGACAAATATTTATCATAAAAGTCTACATATAACTTTACCAACCAAACCCGTTGTTTCATTTAATATATGTATTTACTTCTTTTTATTTGTTCATTACATTTTTAATTGTATTTATATGTATAGTTCTGAAAATTTATTGAATACATTTTTATTATTATATGTTTGTGTTTTTAATTTTAATTTGAAATGTTTTATACATGGCAAAGCTTATTGGCTGAAAAATAGGATTAGTGACACAATTTTGTATAATTGTTAAATAATGATAATAAAGAATTATTCAATTGAGTTGAATTTATAGGTTCCTACTAATGGCTCAGACCTGAAATTAGTCAGTATATGAAATAAAATGTTTAAAGACAACGCAGTTTTGTAAAATATAATTTTTAATTTGGAACCGTGTTAATTGTGATTTTGGTTACGTGTTCGTTAAATATATGTAGAAATATTCCTTATAGTACCATGAGAACAACTATTAATTGCAATTGGCCCAAAAACCGTGTCTCCCAGTCTTATCATAATTCTAGACAAAAAGAACCTTCCTTCAACAGTGTAAATCGCATCTTTAGTTACACAGAAAGAAATAAAGTAAGCGAAAGTAAAGAGGTGAGAAGATGAATGTGGCTGATGTCCGGCTCATATTGGCTATCAGCAGCTGAGCCTGACGTATAGTGGTGACATCGCTATGGCTGATCAAGTTCCCACCGACAGAGAAGCAGTTTGTCTCCCAGTCTTATCTCAACTCTAGACAAACAGTGTTGTTCTTGCTTCACCACTGTAAATTGCATCTTTAATTCCTCAGAAAGAAATGAAGTAAGAGAGAAGGTGACTGTGGTTCATGTCTGGCTCATATTGGCCAACAGCGGCTGAGCCTGACGTATGGCGGTGAGGTTGCTATAGCAGATCACGTGCCATTGATGGAAACGCAGTTTGTCTCCCAGTATTATCTCAACTCTAGACAAACAGAGGTTATTTCTGCACCAATGTAAATCGCATCTTTAGCTCCTCAGAAAGAAATGAAGTAAGCGAGAAGGTGACTGTAGTTGATGGCTGGCTTATATTGGCTATCAGCAGCTGACTCTGACGTATAGGGTGATATCGCCATGGCTGATCAAGTTCCCACAGACAAAGAAGCAGTTTGTCTCCTAGTCTTATCTCAACTCTAAACAAACAGTGGTTCCTTCTTTACCACTGTAAATTGCATCTTTAGTTCCTCAGAAAGAAATGAAGTAAGCGAGAAGGTGACTGTAGTTGATGGCTGGCTTATATTGGCTATCAGCAGCTGACTCTGACGTACAAGGTGATATCGCCATGGCTGATCAAGTTCCCACCGACAGAGAAGCAGTTTGTCTCCTAGTCTTATCTCAACTCTAGACAAACAGAGGTTTTTTTTGCACAAAAGTAAATCGCATATTTAGTTCCTCAGTAAGAAATTAACTAAGCGAGAAGATGAATGTGGTTGATGATATTGGCTCATATTGGCTACCAGCAGCTGAGTCAGACGTACAGTGGTGATATCGCTATGGCTGATCAAGTTCCCACCGACAGAGAAGCAGTTTGTCTCCTAGTCTTATCTCAACTCTAGACAAACAGAGGTTTTTTTTGCACAAAAGTAAATCGCATATTTAGTTCCTCAGTAAGAAATTAACTAAGCGAGAAGATGAATGTGGTTGATGATATTGGCTCATATTGGCTATCACCGGCTGAGTCTGACGTATAATGGGGCGGTTGCTATAGCAGATCGAGTTCCCACCGACACTCAGTTTGTCTCCCATTCTTATCGTAACTCAAGACAAACAATGGTCCTTTCTCTACAATGCAAACTGCACCATTATGTCCAAAGAAAGACAAAAATGTCTGCGGGAGTAAGGTTGTGAGGAGATGACTGTGGTAGATGTCCGACTCATATTGCCTATCAGCAGCTGATCCTGACGTATGGCTGTGACAACGCTATGGCTGATCAAGTTCCCACCGACAGAGAAGCAGTTTGCCTCCCAGTCTTATCGTAACTCAAGACAAACAGTGGTCCTTTTTCTACAATATAAATTGCAACATTATGTCCAAATAAAGATCAAAATGTCTGCGGGAGTAAGGTTGTGAGGAGATGACTGTGGTAGGTGTCCGGCTCATATTGGCTATCAGCAGCTGAGCCTGACGTATTGCTGTGACTTCGCTATAGCTTATCACGTTCCAATTGGCCGAAACCCAGTTTGTCTTCCACTCAGACGCGTAGGAAAACACCTAAAGCGCTAAACCAACTCTGATTGACAACTCATTGATCAACCACAAACAGAACTATCAAATCTGAACCATTGTGTTTTGAAATACACGTAAAGAGTTATTCTAATTTGTATACAACTCTAAGCACATCCAACCTAGAATGATTTATTATGACTGTACTACATGGATTCGAAACGTGCATTGTGAAACGTACACAGTGTGTTTATTCGTTTAAAATGAATAGTGCTAACCTTTTTTAATATGATTTGTATATAATAGTGACATATAACAAATTGATAACTGAATAGCAACTCTGAATGTATGTCTTGTCATAAAGTTAGAGGAGGAAAATAACTACGAAACCATAAAAATAAGAGGGTTACGTTAGACTTGATATCATGGAAGCTCGTATTGGATTTTGTGCACACACCTTCTTGGGAACTGAGTTCATAGCTTCTTGAGCTACAGCCTAACCTTCAAATACGAGGGTGATCTCATTATTAACAACATACATATGTGTTTTTAGTATTTTTTCCTATGTCTACATTCAATCGCAACTCCATACTGTTTTCAATCTTCTTCTTCTTAAAAAAAATATTATTATTGAACTTCGGCAAAACCAGGTAAAAACCTGTAATGTTATTTTGTGGCTCTAAAGGATAAAGATGAAACACAATACGTCTATTACTTAGTTTATAAGCATAATAATCGTATTATTAAACGTTTTGTGTTACTCCTATGTCAAATTTCCCCTAAAGATATGGCTGGGTGTGAATTGAGATTTGGACTGTTAAAATTACAAAGGCTCTCGTGTTATTTCTAGGAATTACGTTAGTACAAATTCCATTCGACATTAGGGCACATATATAAGAGAAACAACAGTAAACTTCAAAACTTTCAGTTCATATGATGACTACGTCTAGTCGTAAACGGAGATAAAATCTACCACCAAATTGGTGCCTCGGATCTCGGAAACAGTTTACTATAGTACTCCGGCTGTCGTAAACAATCCTGTTAACATATAAACTTGACGGATACGAACAATAAATAAATATTGCTACAAAGGCCTATAAAACTCCCTACTCGCATGTCGTAAAGTGACGTAAGCAGAGATTGGCAGAGTGACTCCGAGCAGTATGGACTGGTCGGCGCCGTCGCTCTGGCATTGACAGTTTTATGAGCGTCTATATAGATGCTGTTTTACTAAACTTTTTGAACCCCGCTGTATGTTGAAAACAAGGAATGCGTAACCATTTTTTACTCTGTATATCATACAGCAGATTTGTAAATCATTGTTCAGTTTGACTCTTGGAGCAATTGGAAACATTTTAAATATTGCTAAATGTTAATAAAAAGAATACTTTTCCAATTAGTTTATTTTTTGGACGAGGCCTTTCGAAACCAAATGTTTCATCATCAGGTTACTCCACAAATACATATTTACACTATTTTTGTTACAATTAACATTAAAATAACATATGAAGAGGGCCCTATTGAAAATTACAGTCTTCTCTTCTTCTCAATTTATTCAAAAGTTAAACTGTAGTCATGTATAATTTTTCATACTAGCTTAAATATTTCAAAAATTGTTGTATTTGCATATTTACACCATATGTTATTTTAATATTAACTGTAACAAAAATAATGTAAATATTTATTTGTGGAGTCGCCTGATGATGAAACCTTTGGTTTCGAAAGGCCTTGTCAAAAAAATAAACAATTTTGAAAAATATTGTTTTTATTAACATTTAGTAATACTGTTCAGTTTCATTACAATTAGTTTTTACTTTATGTTTCAATTCTTCATTGGCACCATCTGTGGCAAAGCTACGTGACATTCTATCACAGAAGCTTTATACTAATGATAAAGCACTTCCCAAAATGTACACTTAAAATTATCTCAGCTGAAATATAAATCTACATAAACTTTGTTAATATTATTTACAGAATGGATTAAAATTGCCGTTAACATATAAAGAAAGTTTTTATCCTCTCCCATCATGATTTTATCTATATTCGTGCATGCCAATAGTACCCTTGTACCCTATAGTAATACCGAAACTAACTGTTAGTTATTCCAGTGTTAAATCTAAGTTTATTAAAGATTTAAACTCAATCTGTTCAGTATATTGTTTGTGATGGACTAACGTCCGCCCTCTAGGTTTTACATTCATAATATAATAATAAATATTATTAGAATTTTATACAATTATTGTAATACTTTATAACTGTATAACTCTTTGTTTACAGTTTGTTATTGACGAAGGAAGGTTATTGGTTACAAAAGGTATAACACAACGTTTCGAGGATTGAAATCTATCCTCTTCAACAGGTGGGGATCTTTCCTCTTAGTCAGGTACATTTTGTATGTACTAATACCTCCTCCACCTGACGAAGAGTATATATTTCAATCCTCGAAACGTTGTGTTATACTTTTTGTAACATTAAGTTTATTAATAAATGCCAATACTCACAGATTACTAATGGATGAGCCTTAAAAGGTTAACTTCGTCAGGTGGGCGAGGTATTAATACATACAAAAATAATGTACAGAAAGAAGTAAAGAAGGGAAAGATAAGGGTTCAAACAAACCAAAAGTTGCTTGAAAACTCTTAGGCATTAAATTTTCATCTCTAGATTTGTGTAAAAAGGTTATTTGGAATGCTTAATTGACTTCAGGTGCAAGTTTTCAAGTTCACTGATTTGTTTACTGGTTCCGGGTCCGTACCGAGAATCAATTCTTTGTTTAATGTTTGTTATTGACGATGGAAGGTTTGAAACGATAACCGGATATCTCACATTTTCCATTGTTATAGGTTACAAAACCATACATTATATTTTATAATCCACACAATTATATCATTAAGCACTGGAATAGTACCCGGAGTAATGGTACGAATACATAATGTAGTCGAATAGATGATGATTACACCTCATATTTCATCATGGATTGTTTATGCAAAGGGATAACATCTGACGAGTACCTATCGTTAGCAGGTGGGATAGTGACTTGTTAATTACCAGCCTAATGGCCGTATGCTTGTAATCACCTCCCTTATCCGGACGTCAACCCTTGTAACACTGACGTCATAAGTACAGAGATACCAGCCTACGTTTTATCGTAGTAGATGTATTAGTAATCGAGTACAGAAGGTAAAACACGTTATTTTAGTGTATACAGTGTTCATTTGACATTTATGTTTATGAACCACTCCTACCGTTAATTTACTACCAACGTTGGTTCAATTATATTATTAGGCATTGTAGCTCTGGGAAACACAGTATTATTGGACACACGTGTAACAAATCAAATCAATATTGAAAGGATAACCGGATTTCAGGCATTTGCGATCGTTATAGGTTTTAAAAAGTATAACACAACGTTTCGAGGATTGAAGTTTATCCTCTTCGTCAGGTGGGGGAGGTATTAATATACTGTATACAAAAATAACGAACAGAAAGAAGTGAAGAAGGGGAAGAAAAGGGTTTAAACATACCCTAAAGCTACTTGGAGTCCAGTCCAGGCGTTATCACTGCACACAGGATGCAAGTCCCGAGCACAAATCAATAAGGATAATAATCACACACCACACTAGCACAGGTTACAGTGGTATACCAAATCAATTTGTTCTCTCTGTGATATAATATTGTTTATTTTCGTTGCTTTGTGAATCATCACTGACCGCCTTGCGGCTTATCTCGTTGCGATAAGATTAGGGAAGTGAGCGCCGCTTATCAGTTCCGGAAGATTACAATACTAAACAAGATTAATGCAAAAATACACTCCTTGTCAGTCACATCGGGTAGTAGAGATTTTACCGAGTCGCTGAAAACAAGTTGAAATAAACTTAAAAAATCCGAAATAAAATGATTTATAAACGAATTACTTTCTTAACCAGAATTCCAGAATTCACCTCATAACCTCTTTAAGGAACCATATAATTGATTATAATGTTCTTATTTACAAATTTTTAGTAAGGCGACAATCCCCTTCTTATTAGCGCACTCCATCATCATCCCGGAGACAAGTAAAAGTTGTCCCTGATAAACTATGCATACCTACCCGTACTTAAGTCAAACCTGACCTTAACGATTAAAATTAAATATTTAAGAACTCCTTTACATTGTACCCTAGACAAATTTGTACTTGAATGTAATATAGAGTTGAGCACACACTTGTTTACATTATTAACGTTTAACGATTGGGAGAATCAAAAGAGAAGAGAAAATCAAGTAAAAAAGCTAACCGTTATTGAGCTCCTCGTTTAGGGTATATTCCAGTTGTAAATTACAATTTAAATTTAACAAATATTTTTACAAAATCTACTTCGGACATTTGCCCCCTTTTTAATATTTTGACACACAAACTACGGTACAACTTACAAATATTTACAATAATACACATGGCCATATTGAATTAAAAATACACGTCAATAAAAGATATTCTTACTCTTTGACTAAGTATTCCTAACTCTTCCTAACTAAGGAAAGATACCCTAGGGTATTGTTTTTACTATTTTTTCTAATATATGTTCAATACTCCCCGATTCGTTAAACCTAGGGTTGCCGTAATTTTTCACCGCCCAACGGGATGCTACAGTACAAAATGGGTATGGGGAGGATACAGATTAAGTCAAATAAAAAACTTGGAGTTGTACAATTTTATGAATTTTATTTAATTTCTAAATATTATAAAATTGATTATAACTTATAACACTAAAAATAAAGTTTGGATTATATTTTTACAGAGCTTTTATTAAATAAATTCAAAGTATTAAACATTAAAAGATCTCATATTACTACAACCGTAATTATTGATAGATATTTCAGGCAATACCTTCACAATATTGACAGCTATAAAATGAAAAAGCAAGGCTTATTTTTTATGTTATTCTTTCTCAATGTCTTTTTTATTTTTTCATAAAATTCAGCGCAGCTAACTGCAAAGTTAACTTTGCATAATATTAAATTATTGCGAACTGTGGATTTGTGCATTAATCGTCGATTATCACTCCAGATAATGAAGAAAATTCTCTCAACTGGAGCAGATGTTGGAGGAAGACAGTAGATATATGCAATTATAAGTTCAAGATTAGGTACTGAAATATTCTGCTGTCTTCTTATTCCGACACTTCTTCTTTTGAGGCCCAAAATTTCTTGGTAAGAACACCTCGTAGTTTTCCGGTATTTTTATTAATTACTTATGCTGTAATTTCCCATGAAACGCTGTTTGCATTGACCAAGACGAAATCTCGTGCTTCTCCAAAACTAGGTTCCCAAAGTGTAATGTAAGAGATAGACCTACTGTAAAATTCGTTACAATATACCTTTACAGTGAAGGTAGTCTCTTGTTCGGTCAAAAGTGACGCACAGGTCCCTCTAGGCCTCGGCGGTCATCTTTTATTGAATTAGTTGAGCCACTTTCTATAATAGTTCCTTCGTTGTTATAGATAGCGGGTTTACTTAGACCATCAACTTTGTTCATGCACTTGTTGTACTTTACTCAAAATCATGCAAAAAAGAACTTGACACAAAAATGATGTATATCGGAAATTTGCCATCGTCGCAGGTCATAAAAGGTATGTAACGTTTCGAGGATTCGAATCTATCCAGAAATTACTTCTTTCTGTTCGTTATTTTTTATGTATTAATATCTCCCCCACCTGACGAAGCGATAGATTCCAATCCTCAAAACGTTGTGTTATACCTTTTATAACTTATAACGATGACAAATGTCCAAAATCCTGTTATTGGAATAAACTGTCCTAAATGAATTCATTTTACAAGGTAATTTGGAGACGGACAAGGTAACATCCAAAACTTACGCGGATCCATTGAATATTAAAAAAAAAGAATATATTCTTTGTTTATCAATTTTACTGCAACGAGACTTACCGACATTAAGATACCCTGAGTAGTAGAAAGTTGTGTCCCACCATAGTTAATGTGTTAAAGTTTGTTGTTGATGATGGAAGTTTTGCGCAAATCCATTTTAAATAAACGATAATAATTTTAAAAACCCATCCTAATTTCTTATTGCCCTTCATATTTTATGTTAAGACGATCACTATTTACTATTGACATCCGGTTTTCGGTGGTTGGTCGGTTAGCTCAGACCTATTGTAACTGTATTCTTTAATCCGGTTTTATTAGGTGCATGTTTGAAAAGAATATACAAATTATATATTATGTAGTGATTTCTGTCTAATGCATGTCACAAAGCTACCAGTATGATCTGTTTATTTTATTCCACATTGCAGTTATGTGTTTGGATAGGTATCCACCTGACGAAAAGATCAGATTGCAGATCTCAGAATGTTGAGTTACTGACCTTGTATAATTAAACTATGACAAGAAATATCAAGAAAATACTAAAGACCTTCAAGTATTTGCAAAACATTTTACTATCATCCAATAAATTTAAATCCATCGATTGAGCATAAAGTAATTACTCAATAAACCGATAGAGCGGAGTATCGGATCACCCGACAGAACACATCAAGCTATTTCAAGTTTTCATGGCCGTACAGTATTTCTGTCTGGAAATAATTTAAACTTTGCTGCTCTTTCACCTTTTAACCATAAAATCAATAGGGGCTTTCTTGGACCTAGACGAATCTAAGTGCCAAGTTTTAAGACCTTCAAGTATTTGCAAAACATTTTACTATCATCCAATAAATTTAAATCCATCGATTGAGCATAAAGTAATTACTCAATAAACCGATAGAGCGGAGTATCGGATCACCCGACAGAACACATCAAGCTATTTCAAGTTTTCATGGCCGTACAGTATTTCTGTCTGGAAATAATTTAAACTTTGCTGCTCTTTCACCTTTTAACCATAAAATCAATAGGGGCTTTCTTGGACCTAGACGAATCTAAGTGCCAAGTTTTAAGACTCGAAAACCTTTCTATCGATAGCTATCGGACAGACAGACAGACGATTTTAAGATGTATAAATCATTAATGATGAACAAAAATTGTAATTTAAGTGTTTTCTAAGCTTTAGAGGATATACTTTTTCAATTGTAACGCTATTTATACCTCATTTTCATTGGAATTCGAGTGAACTTTCACTTCTAAATGTTATGTTACAGAACTCATCTTAATATTCATATGCTAAAGACGTACGTAGTCCCGCCTCAGGTGTGCCAGGCTATCTAGATTGTCATATTCTGGTGATTTTGATATGTTTATGTTGGCACAAAAAATCTAATTTCCAAGCGTTAGCAAAGCCTTTCACTCGAGCTACTAAAACAATTTAATTTACATTTGTCTATTCGCACATTGTCTCCAGAACGAACTGACCTTCAGATTGAAATTTTGCGTGTTAAATGATTTTGGCTCAGCGTTAGTGAACATTTTTAGATTGGTCTAATGGGTAACCATGGGTAACGTAAAAATAAACAAGATTTTATACAATCTGAGTACAGTAATTAACATGTGACATATTAAAATAATTTAATGAAGTAACTTTGTTTAATTGTTTGGTAACACTTTGTAATAGTTAACCCTTCAAGACAAGAAAAGGTAGAGATCGGTACATGTCCCTCAATGATATATGTTTGAGTCTGATCTGGGCCCAATTTTCATTAACTGGATAACGTTATACTTGTTATGGGTTGAGATTCCCCCGTACCACAAACTTTCTCTAGACTGGTATGCATATAAAGTACGTGAAATAATTTACAGCTAGAGTTTTATTTTCTAGAGCTATTTTATAATTAAATATATATTTTGTATATTGTGGATGCAGTTAAAGAAATTAATAGGTGAATACACTTGACTACAAATTTGTAAGACCGATTCATGACATCTACTGACGTGTCATTTGGTAGAAAATTTTGAAAATTATGTATTGAGTACTATACAATTTTCTTCCTTGGTGTCAACGTAGAACACAGAATTATTATTCCATCACAAGTCTGAAGTTAAAATTAAAATTCTCATTATCTCATTATGTATCTCATTAGTTTGTCAATATAAAGTAATTTGAGGTGTAGCATTACTTACCAAGAAGCTTGTTTTCCTCGTGTTTAAATTTGAAATTTAAAATCTAGAGAATTTGATTATAAAATACAACTGATTTCGTTTATATGTATACTACATATATGTATATCTTCTAACATAAAAAATAAATAAATATATGTGTGCGTGTGTTTATTTTTAGTTGCAGATGAAAAATATTCGTCATTTTGTTTAGAGAATTTACCTCATATAAAATCAAATAAAACCATAAAATACGTTATCATTTTCTTTCACAAAGTCTGTACGTCAGCAAGATGGAGTAAGCGGGTCCAGGATCAGCGAGTTAGCAGTGATTGGCAGACTGCAGTGCGGCAGGAGACGATCACGTGACCTGGCTGGCATATCACTTAAATTCGCTGATTTCCTTCTTCAAATTCTGTCTATAATGATCTAATATAGGTCTTTCTGGAATTGATTTTATCTGTAGTCTTTCAATGTAAGAATGTTTTTTGATTGAAGAGATAATTTAATGTACTAAAAATAAACATTTTCTACTGGAATATTTTAGACGTAGTATTTTTATTTATCCTTACTCTACAACCGCATAATCTGTATTAAAGGCTTTCTTTTAAATGCGTGGATCTCTTAAATTTCCAATATCAAATCCGTTTCCTTGTCCGTGTGCAGCTCTTTCTGAATTGTCACACTATAATTTTTGCAAGTACTTTAAGTCAAGAGGCCACTATTTTATCACAGTTGAAATATTCCAAGTTGTTACCCACAATACTTTCTTCAACAATAAAATTCCCAGTACGTTTACTAGACCTGGCAATACAATACCAAGTAAAATTCAATGTACACTACCATGTATTACAATATTGGTCTTATGGGCATGTAATGTTATTTGTTATTTACATTGCTGGCATTGGCTCTGTACCAGAAACATTTCCCGTCAGTCGCAATATGAAAACTCATCCTTAATCTATGAATAACTAAATTATGCTATGTGATGATCTTATTCTATTTCCTCTGACTCCGTACCGAGAGATCAAATTATTAGTTTTACCATTAACAATAACAAACTCACCGATTTCCAATGTACTTCATTCACAATGGCTTCAAATAAAACTAAAAATAACTGACATACCATTTTCCTGAGTAATGTACTTCATTGTCAATGGTTCAAATAAAACTGACATACCATTTTCCTGAGTAATGCACTTCAATGACAATGGCTTCAAGTAAAACTAACAGTAACTGAAACACCGTCTTCTTGAGTAATGTACTTCATTCACAATGGCTTCAAATAAAACTAAAAATAACTGACATACCATTTTCCTGAGTAATGTACTTCATTAACAATATATTCTAGTAATATTACCAATACTGTTTTCCTGAGTAATGTAATAGGTTTTAAGGTCCTAGCAAAATTGCAAGTTTGGACATCCATCATGATAGAACTAATTCTTGAGTATATAGAAATAAAGTGCACGCGAAACTTAAAATCTACAGATGCTCTGTACCGAGATATCTTGCTGGCCATATGATAAATTCACAGCTTTTTTTGAGTTGCCTTTCATAACAGTATTTAATAATAAAAGTTCCTGTGTGGTAGGGAGGGTACTACTACTGAAGAGCCCGCTGAAATTTAATGTTGTCACCAACTTTAAACATTTACTGTTTATTTTTAGTGTATAAATCATCTAGACGTGTAAGCATGTTAAAATCTCATATTTAAGATCGTACTCAGCTTGTTTAAAAATGTATTTATTCTAATATTTGCTCGTTGCCATCATGGTTACCCATGTTACCAGTCTAAAATTATTCGCTACCGCTCAGCCAAGTGACATGCACTATCATGAAACTCAGTGTTCCTAATATATAAATAAAGCTTCGTGCAACATTTAAACCCTATAGGTAAATTCGTTCTCGAAATATCATGTAAACAGATACATAGACAAATGACATTTTTCCAGTCCTCCCCTTCGCTACCGCGCAGCCAATTTATTTAATGATGCAAAAGATTACTAATAGTAATCTAGGAAATTAAACACAGGGTTAATTTTAACATTATATAATTTATTTTATCTTCTAAACAGCCAATAGTGTAATCAAAAGACTAATATGAGGAATGATGGATGTAATAGCTTGTTATTTACAAATTATATTCAGTTTCGGGACTAGGTACCACACAACTTTTCATTATGTATGGAAACAGTTGTGCAAGGAATAATGAAAAACCTGTGACACGTTGGTACATCCCGTGGATACAGAATGAGTCATTGATAATACCGGCCAGTGACTCAAGGTTATCGCTATGTGTCAGTCCTAGAGTAAGGGTGTGTAATATAATCAGTATACTAATACCTAGTATTATAGTACAGTATAGTGCTATATACGATAATATATGGTACAGGGTGAATAAAAAATCAAGACCCCTCCCTCTATTTTTTTTCTAAAGTTTAAATAACCACAGATTGCTATCTTTTTCCCATCCAAAATAATATTTCGTCAAAACTTTAATGAAGTCTTTACACTTACATTTACAAAACACCAGTAGAAGAAATTGAACAGGATTATTGAGGCCTGCAACTAAACACCACTTCAGACTTTTTAAAACATGACAGACTTTTCACCCTACGCTCGTCTCACTACCAAATAGTAGGAGGGCCTCAGTTTGAACATTCGATTTGACTTGACAACCTGGTGAGTTATTAAAAATATTGTTCTGGCAATAACAGCTATTACTTTGGATGGGAAAGGGATAGCGATCTCTGGTTTTCACCATTCTGTAAGTTTCTTTATTCTCTTCAAAATGAGGGGTCACTTGAGAGGGGTTTATATTTAAAATTTCTTACTTGCCTCCGGAATCCCGCATTTTTTGGGACACAAAAATTTTTAAATACGTCAAACTAAACTTCCTTTTCACATTTCACAACTACCCAAAGGATATGTTCTTATGTAAACTTCTTATGAATAAATTAGAGGGGAGACCTAACTTCACATTCGCCCTGTATAGTATTACATTGAGTACGATACGTGCATTCATAAATTTAAAATATTTACCGAAAACGTGTTTTATGTTATTAGATATAACAAACCACTTTAATTCCTGAACAAGAGAGAAGTATATCGCTCGAAAGGCTCTGTATGTCTGTCTGTATACCAATATTTCAATAACTAATTTTTAATTTTGCGCGAAGCTTTATTTTTGTACAAGTAAAATTGAGTTCAATAACGGTGCATGTCACTCTATGGAATTTGGCTGAGCGTTAGCAAACATTTTTATTTTGACCTTAACGAGAAAATAGCAAAATAAATACATTTTTAATAATCAAACTTAATAGTAATATGTCATTTAAATATGTGGCAAAGTAACGTACAAAACATAGCTATCAAAAATATATCTCGAGAATGACATTATTTGTAGATCTTAAATTATGCATAGAACTTTTTACCTAGAACAATAGGAATGCGTTCTACGATGGCACGTCTCTCTCTACCAATGTGATTTGGCTGAGCGTCATTGAAGCCTATCACTTAGTAGGATAGTGCGTTATATTTTGTAAAAATCTCCATCCATCTGTCTATCCGTAGGAGATATCGAGAACTAAATGGCGTACTTCTGCCTTGATGTTATCAAACTGTCAAATTATTATAAAAACTTTAATATCCCTACCCAATTATATGACTATTTTAGTGGTACACCTAAACCTTTAAGTGTCTAACAAATGCTTAATCACATTTGTCTTACAATTCTGGTCCAAAAGGTATGAAACATTAAATATTGTTACAAGTAAAATATTAATTGAAGCCAGAAAGACCATGTGTTATATTTTGGTAATCCATTTACATTCACAAATTAATAAGTATTCATACCATACCGTAACCAGGTATTATTATTTTATACATTAAGGTATAGCCACAATAAAACAATCTAACGCTCGTTCTTGTTAAGCAGATTCAACGACAGTTGTAGTTTCCTTCATAACGCAGGTTCACTTTTATAATCTTGTTAACACCAAATCTATACTAAGCATATGCTGTGGGATGTGTCATATTCGAAATGGCAAGGGGTAGTAAGAGCTCGGACGGGGCGGCCCCGTTGCGGTGGGTGGTGGGAAGGGGGTGGGTCAGACGGGTCCGCCCCCCACATTATTGTAATGTTATTCACCAAGCCAACGTCTCTTTATCAATTTGTCTTTGCAATATAACGCTGTTAAATTTTTAAAATGTCCAGCTTATTTGACATAGCAAAATTGCCTTAGATTGAATTTCTTTTCTAAAAGCACTGTCTTACAAATTTATTAAAATGTATCTCCATAGCCATTCGTTCAGATTTGAATAAAAGAAGATTTTTAACAATGAGAAATTAGTAATTTCAGTTTATCAAAAATAAAATTTAAATTTCATCAAATCTAATGTGACAACTTCGGCTTTTAGTACTACTACAGAACCAATATTTAAAATTACAAGAGTACAAAAAGACTGAACGTGGTATCTTTAAAGTTAATTCTAACGACACTTCGTTATACCATAGGTATTGGTGCAGAAATTAGAGTTGAGTGCTTTTGTTAAATGAAATTGATGTAAATAGTCTTATACCAGAAACCTTTACAACTTTGGAGGGATAAAACACTAAAGAAGAGAAATTAAGGAAAATAAAGCTAAGAACAGATACATACAGGCGTGCGCGCGCGTGTATGTGTGTGTCCGGATTGAACGGGGTGACGAGTTTAAAAAAATCGGGGATACATCGATTTTTCAACAAATTTAATCGTAAGTAAGTAAATTCGCTCTATTAAGTAACCAACCGGATCTCATACTTGAAACGCCTAATAGGCTAATTAGTTTTAAATGGTTTTCTAGGGGCTGACATGGATCTTATGACATGAATTACAATCAAGGTTTCTAATATCTTACTAATTTATCCAATACTATTATTATACCATTACCAATACCATTATTATAGTTGATATATTGGAAAATATCACTAGCAATTACTGTGGTATATAGTGGCATACGTGATTGAAGTTTCACGCAAATTCATATTCATTACTAACAAAGTTTTTTATCTCAATAGAAATAACAATTATAAAAATAAATATGTGAGACTCGCCCAATACATTTGTGATCTAACCGGTTTGACCGTAACTCACGAACATATTAAGCAGCTCACAGATCACTAAAACATTACTAAATAATTAATTATATTGAACATCGGCCTGATTTTTATTTTCGCAATAAGGTAAGGAAGCCTCTTTTGTCTTTCCCTAGAACAAAACCAAAACTTATCTTTGAAATACTGAGCTACCAAACTTCACGGGAAGTTTGAGATAAAGTACTCAAGTAAATGGAAAGACCCGAACGGTCTTAAACTATCAAACTGACTATCAGTATTGAACATTTTAGTTTTACTGACAATCACTACAAATAACAATGAATGTCTCAAAGCATTATTATCAATGTAAAGTTTCGCATTCAGCTACCGAGCGAGAGGGAGGGTAGACGTTTTTAGTTAAAGTTTTATATTTTAAAATAAAAGTAAACCCAATTTCATAGTTAAATGGTTCTACTTCTTTAGGTTAATATAAGGACAACCTGTGTAAAAACTAACAAATGTAAAATCTGACTGTTAATATTTGATCCAAGATTAATGAACTGATTCCGGGTGTACAGGTATTTTTTTTTTCAATTCAGCCTTTTATCAGTATGTATTGCACACTCATCAAGAGTCATGTCTTTCTCAGTATTTTGAAAAATTCTGACTCGTCGTTTAGTATTCTGCTAAGACAAATTACCCAGAACCGGATATTTACCCGGATTTAGGTTGGTTACATTGAATTTTGGGTTAGAGCAATCATCGGTTAAGACAGTGCAGTTTAAGTTTTAACCTTTACCAATGTCTCATCGTTAATATCCACACTATACTGGTCGTTCTCACATCTCTTTCTATATCATGGTCCCCCTCAGATCTCAACTCTTTTTTGAATGGGTATAGTTGACGAAAATCGGAATGGCCTCTATTTTGAGTATTTTATTAGTAATTCAATTCAATAAAAATTGTAAATAAAGCAAATCGTATTATCGCAAAGTTGAATTTCGGAGAGTCGTGCAGGACAGCATTTAAAAATTTGCAACTGTTGACTTTGCCCAGTCTCATTTTGGAAACAACTTTTTTCTGTTTGTCTAAATGTGCCCTAACCAGGGGACGTGACATACACGGGTATGAAATGAAATGAAATGAAAAAAAAAAATTCTTTATTTTTTTACAGGCAAAGTTAGGGCCGCATGGCCCTTTTCTTACACTTAACCTGTTGCAATGTAATATTTAAAGACATTAAATAAATAGTATTTAAGAATAAAACAAAACATAATAAAGATAATAAAATAAAGAAATAATTACATTTACTCAAAGTGGTGAAATTAATGCAATATTTTTAACGTGTAATAATTAAAATTTAACACAATAATAAATTAACCATCTCTACTATTCTTAAAAACATAATATAAATTTATATTTTTAATATACAAATAAAATTAAAGTATTTATTGCTAAATGAACTTTTTCACACACAAATCTCACATTCATCCCTCTGCCAGTGTCACGCCCACAGCATCTCAGACCGGAACTGCCCCAGCTAACCGCTCAAGGTACATATCTTTCAGTTTCGCCACAAACCGGGAACTGCTATCGATGGAAGTAATTGTTTGGGGAAGGGCATTCCACAACCTACAAGCCATTACATGGAATGACTTATCAAAACACTGCAGTCCTGTGCTGAGGCATTCTCAAAATGTATGAGCCAGAGCGAGTGCTTCTTACACCTACATGAGACACAGATTTAAAATATTCAGAAAAAAATATCTTGGAAAACCAAATTTCAATATTGAATGAACTAGTTTTAAAATTTTTGATGGATCTTTGATCTATTAATTTTAGAATATTTGACTGGAATATAGTACGGTGTGATGTGCTGCTCCCGTCTCACATCGTAAACGTAACGTATACAGTAGTTTTGAGTTCTTTGCAGCTTTCTCACTCAGCACTATGGTCATATCATTGATCACGGAGTTACAGTATTGAAATGTGGAAGTACGAGTGATTTTAGTCAAGAGCAGCTTGATATGTTCTGGTAAAAATCGTTGTAAAACGTTTCAGTGAGTGAATAGATGCGAAAAACCCGTTTACAAATCTCCGCAACAGCGTCAGTCCAAGTCAAAGTCGAGTTTATAGTCAAACCAAGATCCTTCACCTTGTCGTAGTATGGCAGGCTGTTACCATTTACAGTTAACGTTTCAATAGTATTGAAGTTTATTGAGTTTCGTAAACGAGAGTGACAAATAATGATTGGTTTCGTTTTTGCATGGTTTAGTCTCAGGCCATGATTTTTGGACCACATAACGATATTTGTAATGTCACTATTGATTTTGGTGATACATTCATTAATGGAGTCAATTTTAAAGTGTGAATAGATTTGCAGGTCATCAGCATACATGTGATATGAGCTATGTTTAAGTACAGAATGAATGTCGTTCACGTTACAGTACAAATAATAAAGGACCAAGAATCGATCCCTGTGGTACCCCACAAGTAACAATTTCCCAGTCCGAAGTCATGTCATCCACCTTTACACACTGCCGTCTCCCTGGACAGATAAGATCTCAGCCAAGTTAATACATGACTAGAAAACCCTATTAGCCTTAGTTTAGCTAGCAATACTTTGTGGTTTACGCTGTCGAAAGCTTTTGAGAAATCGAAAAGAGTGAGAATTGTGCCCTGTCTGTGATCCATAGCAAGCCTAATGTCATCCGTCACTTTTAAAAAGTGCAGTTTCTGTACTGTGGTTGGTCGAAAACCAGATTGATAGTCACTAAATATGTTGTTGTTAAGATAGATATTCAGTGAATTGGCAGTGCACAATTCTCTCTAGGCCTTTAGATAATGCAGGAAGAATATTTATCGGCCTATAATCTGAACATGATACTGGTGCTGAAATCTTATTAAGAGGACGGACAAAAGCAGACTTCCATTGTGATGGGAAAATACCACTCCTAAGAGACGTGTTGAAAATAAATGTGAC
Source organism: Homalodisca vitripennis (assembly GCF_021130785.1). NCBI lineage: Eukaryota > Metazoa > Arthropoda > Insecta > Hemiptera > Cicadellidae > Homalodisca > Homalodisca vitripennis. Next base: position 114,505,040 of record NC_060212.1, on the reverse strand, counting down.
TATTGGAAGGACAGCAAATAGGAATATTCTTTATGAGGGCGTATAGGGATACCATCGTACCCAACAGCATTACTGCGAATACGGCGTATATAGCTTTCAACACGTCACCTTGTATCACAGGTTTAAAAGTAAACTCAGGATAACCACAACTACGGCGAGGTAGGTTTTGAAGATGTTTTAAGTAGTCCTCCACTTTTTCCTGACCTGAAACTTTTGACTACAAGATGTAAAAAATTGGTTCAACTCATTCAGAGGTATAAGAACTGGCTGTGAAATACGTTGTTTTCCTATTTCAAGGCTTTTAACTTACGCCATAAGTCGCTTGACGACTGTTTCCTATTCTCAAAAAGACCTCGAGTATATCTCAGCCTGGAATTACGCAGAAGTTGTTTAAACCCTGTTTCGAATTAAACGGTACTGATCCATAAGTATCTGGTCATTAGAGCGCCTCGCTCTTCGATATAAGCTATCGCGATGGGCCATCAGGCTAAGAATATCCTTTCTATCCATGGCACTGGGTGCCTCTTATTTATTCGTTTTGTCACATAAGGAGCATGTTTATCATAAACAGATAAAATTTGTTTATTAAAACCATCCACCATGTCATCAAACAGAGTCAAGATTCTCTAGGTTATGCCATGGGAGCAATAGCAATAAAATATCGGACATAAATTCAGCCTCATTCATGTTTTTAAAGTCTCTATACTTGATAAAACCTAGTTTTAATCTTAGGTATATTTACTGAATAAAACACAATAGATTAGGTCATGTTTTGATATGGCAGGGACTGGAAGCTGCGCATGAAGGACGATATCTTGTGGTTCCGAAACCACCATGAGGTCAAGAAGTGTGTCAGACTCGGCAGTGTGATGAGTTGGCTCCAGTGGCAGTATTGTTAGATTACACGAGTCAAACATGGAAGTCAGCTGTCTGTAGTTATAGTGTTGATTGTTTTTCATCAAATCAGTGTTGAAATCGCCCCCATGATCAATATACGACTATATCTGTGCATGTGGTGCAAGAAGAGCATTTTCAAAATCTGTCATATGTCCAACTCTGGGTGGGCGATAAACACACTCCCAGTAGTAGTACATCCGAACCAGACAAACCAATTTCAATAAACATAAATTCTGGCCCAGCCGAGTACTCAGAAGGCGAAAAAAGACGCGGTTTTTAAAATTTAAGCCCTCCCTAATATACACTGCAACACCTCCGCCATTTTTTTCCTGTTCTATCGTTCCGTTGCAAAACATAACCGGGGAAGGAAAACTTCGCTTGACTGAATACTCGGCTTAAGCCAGGATTCTGAAATTCTAATTAAATCAAACTGTTGAAGGCCAAAAATTTCTCTAAGCTCATAAACATGCCCCCTCAGCGATTGCGCATTGATATGAGCGGCTTTCAAATGTCTAGGATAGGGAGATAAGGAAAGAGAGAGGACATCAGCTGTGGATGGAGGTGAGGAGGAGTTGGTGAAGGCGGGGGAGGCGACCGGCGTGGCGGAGGACTGTGTGGACCCACTATCCGGGTCCACAATCAACGGCGCCGTGACACGCCCGCTCCGGGACCGCAGCCGCGACACTGACTGACTCACACACACGCACACACACATACAATACTCTAATTCTACGCAATAGGCCTAATACATTAACCAAACACATGCCATGACAATTTCGGTTCCTTAAAGTTAATGAGTACAATGTTAATAGTATCAATTTAGGATGTCTTTTCAATGATAAAATTAAAAGCAAATGTTCTGAGAAGGAAATAAATAGCCAATATGAACTATATTAGTAATAAATAAAAAATCAAATTCGATGAAATATTCAGTTCTACAACATATAACCAGAAACAACTATATCTCGGGTATGCGACTCGAGACAGATATAACTACCGAACTGGAAGACACAGAAAGGTGGTTTATGAGCACTTGCCTTCGCAGGCAGGTGTTCATTTCATCAATAAATTTCCAAATTCTATGAAAAACCTCCAATCGTCCAAGGCGTCAAAAGGTCGTTTGAAGCGCTTTCTGGTGTCAAATGCATTCTACAGCGTTGACGAGTTTCTGGCGTTTAACTGGGAGGCCACCCAATTTGATGACTGACTCCAGCGCTGGAAGTGGTTTGAGATTGGCGAAGGATGAATGAGACTTGAATGTTTGAACAATTATGTACGTTTGGACGTGGTGGTAATATGGTGTTGAGAATTTAAAATTTACAATAAATTATGACATTTGCCATACAATGTGTAATTGTAACGAGCGATTAAGGATTTGATTTGACTACCGTGCTGGAGCAGGTTCTGTATTATACGGCCGGATCTGCAAAAAATCTGTAACTACAAGACCCCAATAACTCCAGCAAAGTAGCAGATGGAATAAGACCGTGTGACAAGGAAAACACTGGATCACCACACGTGTTACCTTTGACCTCAAAGTCACAGAGAGAGAGCTCTCATAACGACATCTCTCCTGTCCCAGAAATTCCATTACAGGATCAAAGTTTCTTCTGTCTGATGCTTACTTATGGCACCTTAAACCAATCATGTTTACTCTCTTCCAGCAAAAAGACTTTCTTATCTTATCTGTTCTACACAGATGCAGTGATGATAGAATGTGGCGCTGTCTTTTAACTGATATTCATTTTATACAATTACTAAAGATTACAATGCATATCTTGGATTTTAAAAGCATTTCAAACTTACAAAGTAATTTCGCTCACACTGTTTTTGGTCTCTGCAATAATCTAAATTTTAAAACAGTGTTTTTAACGAACTGAAATTACAACGTTTGAGAAAGGTCACGAGTTTTATATGACATTCTATTTAAAATAACAAACTGGATATCTACTAATAGTCTTTATAAGAGTATTTTTGAATTATTAAATTAAAAAATTCAATAATCATTGAATTTTATTTCTGTGAGGCCTTTCGTTTTCAAAGAAAACATCATCAGGCCTACATAACTGAAATACAAGTTATTACAGTCATAATATAAACAATTTAGAACTTAAATAAAACACGTCATTAAAAGTACAAAAAGATTAAATTTTAAAGACCAGGAAGTATGGCTAATGTATATGTAAATATAATATAAAATTAGATTAAATTTAGAGTCTTTTCACAATTCACCGTTACAGTTTTTAATCTAATGAAATATACAAATTTGAAACAGGCGTCATTATCTTAATATTGAAGTAAATTTCACCATTATTTTTTAAATTTTCCTCTTATACATTACTACTTATGTGGTAATTTTGGTATCTGTAGCTTTACTAGTTCTAGATATATTAATTTTATTCTAAAATATACAAAATGGCTGCTAGCGTCTAAACGAGACATTTTTTGACCTATGTTTATATGGCATTTTATTTGAAATGATGAGTAATAAGAACCACAGAAGTTAATGACACCCTTTTGTGAATACCCTGTTTATAAAAAACATCTAAAAGGTGTTACAGCTAGTATGCTACATGTATCTGGTTCATATACGGTAGTGAGTTCAGAAGTGTTCAATACATGAACCTGTTTTGTTCTGTCCGATGCAATGAATATTTAAGAGAGTCGGCATATCAATTGAGCAGAGCAATTTGCGTCTATGAGCAGATAGAGATGTTGGGGTTGTATTATATCAGATCGTCTTAGTTAGGAAAGGTTTTTAGTAGTAGAGATTCCTGGCTGAGATGGTAGTAGGAGAGCTAATCTTTCGATTTTCAACTGAGTACGCTGTAACACAGTTGCAGGTTAAATCTGCTGTGTATCTGTGTCTGAAGAGACGAAATAATGTCGAAACAGCATCACTAGACGGATTATCTTTTACTTTGCTCAATACAAGGTTTCCCAAGAGAGCCGAAGCTGCATAGCAAGAGGGTGGTACCAGAGGTCATCTTGCTCACTAGAGCTGGTTCTATCCATAATCTGGGTTGAGATACACTCCAGACACAGTTAAAACGTTTTGTTACCTTCACAAAATATGCCCCGATACCACTTATTTGGCTGTTAAGGCATAGTGGGTATCACGCACTTGCCATACAACTTCGGCTCCCTTGGGAAACGTTGCGGTGAGCAAAGGAGTAGATCTTCCGCATAGTGAAGCTGTTTTGACGTTGTTTCGTCTCTACAGACACAAAAAAAACAGCAGATTTCAGCTGTCATTGTGTTACAGCTTACTCGGTTGAAGATTCAGAGTTTTGATGTTTTAGTAGTATCCCAGCCAGTGTAGGAGACTAAAGTCTACTTCAATGTGTGTAATGAGAGGCAAATTTGTAACTATTTCCTTCTAATTGGTTCTGGCATTTTAAAACATGATACAGTACGCAGGTGTTAATAATATCAATTCTAACACACATCATGTATCAAGTTAAGTCAGCTCAAGTTCCACTATATTATCATTAAAATTCACCTTCTAGAATTTTCCATCTCAGGCTATCCAAATGGGCGATATCCGGGGTTATGTTTAACGACAATAGTAGGAAGTTGACATCGATCCACTGAAAGGACTAAAAGGAATGGTTCTTAATTAACCACTTGCGTCATTAGCCAATGTAATTGCTACTAGTAGAAATGGGGTCAGACAGAACATCTATGGTTGTGGGCCAGCCTCTCAAGCAATTCACTTCGTTAACAAGCGTCCTCAGCAATTGTTACGAGAGTTGTTGCTTACTTTAAAACTTTTAAAGTTAGACTATAACGTTTAATTGCTTAAAGGAGTTGGGATATTTTGGGATTGAGAATCAAGAGCAAATTGTGCTTTACAAATAAAAAAAACACATATTTACATACGATTCTCTTAAATATTTACAACTTTTAACAATTGAAAGGTTAATAGGATTTCGGACATTTGCCATCCTCATATGATACAAAATGTGCAACACTACCTGAGACCTGACATCTGATCTCTTCCTTAGGTGAATAACCACTGAGGTGATTCTGAGTTTTCACCTGAGGAAGAGATCAGATTGAAGATCTCGAAATGTAATGTTAGATTTTTTAATATACAACGAAGGAAAATGTCCTAAATATTATTATCCATTCAACCCTTCCATCGTCAATAACGACCTTTAAACAAAGAATTTAACACTTGTATAAATAGCAGGCGAAATTTAAATGTTTAGCTACATTTATTTGCAAACATGTCACGTGTTAAAATTTCATGTGATTATACTCAGTTTATACAAAAATTTATTCTGGCTACCCACAATACCAATGTAAATTATTCACAAACAAGGACATAGTATACTATCATGGAAATGACGTTTCATGGAAAATGTAAAGCATATAGATAAGTTCGTCCATGAGATATTCATAGATATAAATTAAAATGTTCTAGCTCCTCTAGCTATATGCTTCGATTACGCTCAGACAATCAGAAAAAAATCGGAGTACTTAAATCTTTCATCGTGCCTCCAATAGCCATGAAAACGCTTTGGATTGTCACGTACATTAATTACTTTATGACCATTTTCACTAATCAGCCACAAACATATTTCAGAAATCCTTGTAATTGAAGAAAACGAAATGAAAAATGGCTTTATAGCTTTAGACGCAGAATTCGGCACCACCCCATTACTCAACATCACATGATATTGTTAAATGACATTTTAAAAATTAACTGAAATTCAAGTATTGTATTAAATTCATTAAGTACGGTGGTGTTCTACAGTTTAAAATGGAAAAATATGCTCCAATGTATTATTTGATTCGAATGCTAGAATTGAGTCCCTGCCCTTGTAGAGTCTGCCGAAGAGGACAATATGAGGAACCGACAATAAACAAGAACGCCATGTTCCAGCACGGAGGCGAGTTGGCAGAATACTGGCTCTGTGAAGAGGCGCCCGACGTCCCGGGCCAGACAAATTATTGCCCCGCAAGCCACCAGAGTGCCAACAATATTGTCTCCGGGAATTCCCTCTCACAACGCGTCTGTAAACTATTTGTCGCCCACAAGAAAATTGCTTTCTGAATAATTGTATTGGAAATAATTAAAACAATGCATTCGGCTGGTAATTCAATACCATTACCAGGTCGCTTTTATTTGTGAATCGCTTTTCTGAATTTATTGGAGTTGAAATATTTGATTCATCCCCACTAATAAGTAGTATTAAGTTAAAGCACTTTACAGCAAACTCTTAAACATTTCATTCTTTTTTTATTTCCACAACATTTTATTACAAAAGCGCTTTCGCCGGTTAGGGCATCGTCCAATAAACTGTCTGCAAACAGCAAATTCTAGTCATTTTTATTGTTCACTGACGCCGATTAAACTATTATATTAGTCTAGTTGGTTTTAAATATAAAAAGAGTGTGATATTTTAAAACTATTTTCAATTTGTGTTTCTGTGAATTTGGCTCGCCAGTGTGGAATCCTCATCAGAAATTCCACATCGAGGAACAGGAGGTACAAAATCTTACCAAGTCACATCAGCCCCCTCAATTCGAATCTACAGACATTTTGATCTTTTAACATTTGATTATTTTGTTAAAAGTCAAAATTTATATTTGATGGAATAAAAAGCTATTGAAATATACATTAACATTATTTTTAATTACTACTACAGCACTACTTATTATAGTATATTCTAATACAATAGCCACTAAAGCACTAAAGCAGCAAAATTAACGTGATTTTAACGTTGTTAAAATTAACGTGACTCCAGACTCCAGAAGCCAAGGCTCTCCCAGCGGCAGATGTCACACTAAGCGGAAAGTGAAATGGATTTCAACTCAACTTTGGTGTAGAAATTAGATATAATTATACTACTACAGCACTACTTATTATAGTATATTCTAACAAAAAACTGCTACAACCGAAAGATATTTAGGAATCTATAAAACTGGTGCAAATGTGATTGACAGCCATATTTTTAGTACTTTTTGTAATGAATGTTACAATAGTTTTATTCTATTGAACTGTTTAGAAAAATTCGAATGATCTTGGTTCTGTAATTAAATGAATAATTTATGCAATTATTCATCATTTGGTCATTTTAACTCTTTCGCAGCCTTCACTTTTCAAACTTCAACAAAACTCTCGTGGCAGATGGTCAGTTCCAATCTTAGTGAACATTCCTCTATCGATTTCGCAAAATAGTTTGTTCTTACACAAACTATTTCTTGCTTCTCGGACTGCAAGGAACACCGCGCATCCCAAACTGCAATGCTACATTCAACAACTTTCCACTTCCCTTATAGCCGATTACAATGCAGATACGTATGTTTACAATAATGGGTGAGATGAAGCGTCCATATATCGCCGACATGTAAAAGGTTTTACACATTATTCTGCCTACCATCTGCTCCATCCCCACAGTCATTCTTCCCCAACAGCAGTTTCCAAAGTCACATCAACCTCTATGGACAAAGTTTTCTGTCTCGTTTACGAATACTATTGCAGACTCTGCCGCCGAGTCCCGACTGCAGATCGCTTTTAAACGACTGCGACACACCCGCTCATCTGTCACCGATATTCTGATGTAACCGTGATATATCGAACTGTGGTGTGTAACACAACAGGCTGTGGAGTCGTCAGCCTCTGCCTTGTAGATATCACTTCTGTTATTAAATATAATGCGTGGTATTTATAGAATACATAACCAAAACATGGTGTTTAGGGTCATCTTGGGTGCAATAAAATACAACGCAGCATTAAAGTAGAGGAGTTTCTTTCTATATCTGATATCAGTTGCAGTTGTTTAATACACAAATCTTACGTCTACCAGATTTAAATATATAACGTATTATAGCGGTAATCTAAGCTTTAAAAATCTTTACTGGAAATCATCCCTCCAGTATGTACATATAATATACAGGTATGAGCTACATTCTATCAATATAATTGTTCTGAATCTATTAAATACGTAATATTAAACTAAATAGTACTTCTACTGGTTAACCACTTATGTAAATGTTAAATTATGAGATGTACATGAAAAACTAAATACTAAACTATTATTGAATTTTTATTTTAAATACTTATGAGTGTTAATTATACTTATTTTAAAATGAATGAGCTTTTTATATTTTGAATGATTATTGTTTGAGGTTAAATGTAAGATATGCCGTTTGGTAAAATTTCGCCTCAGTGAAAGTCAGTTTTCTATTATAAATCAAATATTAACTTAATTCTAAACAAATAAACTAAAACCTTAACAAGTTAAGATTTATATGCGCATATGATTAAGGCACATGCCACAAAAACTCGTTCCATTTACAAATCCGAGTAACAAATTAAAACTACTATTCCTTTCACATGTTGTATGGCGAATTGTTAACAGTTGAAATTAGTAAGTAAACACTAACAAACTGATTATAATAATTAAGTGACATATGTTCACGTCACATAGTAACATGTTATGAGGCTTTACTATCCACAAGATACCTTAAGAAAGATTTAATTGGTACGCTTTAAAGTTTGCATGGCATCTCATTTCTGAATAAACGAGAATGAGTTCTGTGATGTTCAACTATGGAATTTAACTCATTGAAGCCTACCTATCCCGCAGAAGAGTACCACAAAATCTCTTTTGTATGCTGTGGGATGTAAAAATTAATTTTCTTTATAATTTTAGGACTCCTCGGGAATGAAATTAATTCTTGTATCACATGCTGCTATAGAATTGAAATTTTACATGTAACGTCATTTCTAAATAAACAAGAATGTTTTCTGTGTTGATGCTTGTTCAGCCAGGGGATTTAGTTGAGCATTATTAAAACCTATCCCGCAGTAGCTTGGCACAATTTCTCTATTGTCTGCTGTGGGATCGGGATGTAAAATTTAATGGTCTGTATAATTGTAGGACTTCTCGATAGTGAAATGAATTCTAGTATGTGGTATAGAGTTTAGTATAGAGTATAGAGTTTAAATTTTACATGTTTGATGTCCTACGGACTCGAATCTTTGCATGAAGCTCCATTTTTATATAGGCAACATCGAGTTCGATGATGGTGCACGTCACTCCACAGGATTTGGCTGCATGGTAGCGAGAATTTTCCATTGGTCTGATTGTTAACAATGATGGCAATGATAAAATTGTAGAATAAATAAATTTGTAAACAAAATTACAAGAATCATTTGATATTTTATCATGTGGGATAGTATCAAATCTAGACTGGCTGTGCGTGAGATATAATCTAGAAAGACAATCTGTAGACTTTCAACCTTGTGTGAAACGTCATTTCTATGTAAACAAGAATTAGTTCTATGATGATGCATGTCATTCCGTAGGATTTAGCTGAGCGTTAGCGAGGATTTCTCCATTGGTCCTATACGTAGCAAAGATGGCAATGAGAAAATTGTAGGATAAATAAATTCATAAACAAAATTACCAGATTCGTATGATATTTTAACATGTGGATAGTAACAAATCTAGACTATGTAAACAAGAATGAGTTCTGTAATCATAGCGCCAGTAAGTCTGCCGAGGGGATACAGACATTCTTTCCACTATTACTGTCCGTCTGTCTATCTGTACATAGGACATCTCAAGACGAAATGAGCTATAGACTTGAAAGTTTGCTTGCAATCTCAGCGAATTCTGTCACGTGACTTATGGTGTGGCGTATTCCTTCCTTGTTTTTAAGTGTATTGCACTTATTTTCATTATTAACTTGTATTTGTATTGTCCGGGGATGCCCCTCGAGTGCGTGACTGGGAATATCCACATTAAAAGAAAAGCAGACAGAAATGGAAGCACGGGGTGCAGTTAACGGTTCGTGAATGCTGTATATAAATAACCAGCACCATGTTTGCCGGTCTGCTAAGTGAGGTGGCGCCACCTCGCCAGTCCGCACTTTTTACAGCACTGTCTAACTACACCGGAGGTTAATAATGTTCTCAGAAATTACCGCTCGCGAAACTAAAACGGGAAGAAGTCGGTTCCAACGTAAATAAAATCATAAATCTGTACATTTCAGATTCAGTTTTTTTCCATTTTGATTCGTTAGCTTTGCTAACGGCTTCAGTGGAGTAAACTTTTCTAGATAATTGGTGAGTTAATGAAATGGTAAATGTCAGATAGATTAGAATATGGATTGTATGAAGAAATAATGGCATGAAGTTGGTTGATTTATAAAAGTATTTGAAAACAGAAACACTTTCCAATCGAATAATTAAAACACGATTTATGAAACAAAATGTACATATAGGGTGTAAATTAATTTCTGATATATCTGGAAAAAATCGAGACGGATTGAGATATAGATGTTCCATTTTCACCATAATTATCAAAATTCTTTTTTCGAATTTTTTGTAGGATAAAACATTTTCCCTTCCCGTTTTCAAAGGGGGTAGAAGGAGACAACTTTAAGTTTTCAAATTTCAACCCCTAATTTGTGACATGTCGTTTTAAAGAAGACATGAAGACTATGTTGAAGACTATTCAATTGAAACACGATGACATGAATAAAACATCTCTACGACGTTTCTCGCAAAAGTTATCGGCAAATAATCCCTTACATCTCAGGGTGTAAATTAGTCATGAGTTACTTTTGGTTCCATATTTTTTATTGGATCCAGATTTATTGGATCCATGTGCTTAAATGCAGATTGGAAGATTGGGAGATGTAGTTATGAAATCACTCAAATCAATAACAAAAACTGCCTGAACATGGGTTATTTAAATATAATTAGCCTCATATATGTTTCAAGAACGTCAGGAGTAGCTAGGCTTTTTAATTATTTGATTTAGGAAAACTACATGATTGGTAGTAAATAATTACGACATGAAATTAAAATAAAAATATTCATTTTCTTATTCAGTTTAATACATAAAAAATTGATAAAAGTAAATTAAATGTTTATTTTTTAATAAATTCCATTTTCTATTGAAAATGTTTTATAGCATAAAACCAAAAACATCCTGAACAATATTCATTATTTGAATAAGATGGCCTTATATATGTTGCAAGAACGTCAAGAATTGCTAGATATTTTTTACTCATTTGATTTAAGAAAACTATATCATTGTTAAAATGCATAAACACACAGTTAATTTCAATTTTAAACATTCCCTTATTCAGTTTAACATTTTAATTATTGATAAAAAGCTAAATTAAATCTAAAAAAATCTTTTTTTTTAATTTTTATTTCAAACATTTTATAGCATAAAGCATTAAATCACTACTAAGGGTCAATTAATAATAATGTCTTCACAGAGAATTAATTGGGCAACAGCAAAGTTAAGCGAGTAAGTAATTCATTAGGGCGTTTTCGCGGAACTGTGTTGAGTGCGGCGATGAGATCGCAGAGGCTGTTCCGTGCGAAACCAATCACTGGAATTATATCTTTAAATGGGTCTGCGAACTTGGATTATCAAGGGAGTGATGTAACTTTCCAAACTTTCTTCCGCGAAATGACTGGAGGAATGGTGATAATGGTAATACTGCGCAATGCCGTTGCCGTCTCCAGTTCCGAGAATACTGTCTTATCTACACTCTTATCGCGATGTTATGTTTCAAGGTACTCTACAACTGTAACTATAAAAAGAAAACAGGTATTCTCCTTTGTTAAATTGGTTTCATTACACAGTAAATGAAGTATTCTTGTTTCTAAAACAAATTACATAAACGTTGGTCACATTTACAATGTTTGTGTTTTTTAAATATCTATACCAATTTATTCATACATTCACTATTTATTAGTATGCATTATTTAAAGCCAAAACTTCGATGCTCTATAGACTCGAAATTTTGCTTGAAGCCACATTTCTATATAGGCAACATCGAGTTCGGTGATGATGCATAAATGTAACATCGAGTTCGGTTATGATGCATAAATTTAACATCGAGTTCGGTTATGATGCATAAATTTAACATCGAGTTCGGTGATGATGCATAAATGTAACATCGAGTTCGGTGATGATGCATAAATGTAACATCGAGTTCGGTTATGATGCATAAATTTAACATCGAGTTCGGTGATGATGCATAAATGTAACATCGAGTTCGGTGATGATGCATAAATGTAACATCGAGTTCGGTTATGATGCATAAATTTAACATCGAGTTCGGTGATGATGCATGTCAATCTATAGGATTTAGCTGAGCGTTAGCGAGAATTTTCCATTGAGCCTATAGGTAACAAAGATGGCAATGAGAAAATTGTAGGATAAATAAACTTATAAACAAAATTACCAGAATAATATATATTAACATTATTTGGGATAGTACCAAATGTAGGCTAACTGTGGGTGAGATAGACTTCCAGCCTTGTATGACACGTCATTTCTATATATACAAGAACGAGTTCTATGATGGTGCATGTCCATTCATGGTATTTAGTTAAGCGTTAGTACACTGGCAACATTTCTCTTTTGTATGTCGAGGATGTAGACATTTCCTTTCACTATTATTTTCCGTCTGTCTGTCTGTCTGTCCATAGGACGTCTCGAGATGAAATGAGCTGTAGAAACATGATTCATGTCTCTCTTAAGTGATGTGTTTACCCAACTGGAAATATTTCCGAGAACGCTTGCCAGAGATCCTTTGTTTCTAATCATGGTGCAGTCAATGATAAGGGATGAATTTTAGAGATAGTAGGTGATCCCAATGTCATTAGTTGACCTTAAGTATGATTGATATACGTCTGATTACGCCTTACTAGAGTGCCTGAGCTTTTATGCTTATTCTCAGGATTTTCCAAAATAAGATTACCATCCATATTAAGATGTCCAGTAACACATGTCTTGAAGTCTTCAACAAAATCTGTTCAACGAGATAAAACGAGTTCGGATTTCCAGTTCAAATTATTTACCATTTCTGCCGGTCCATATGTGGAATCATCAATTCGAACTTGCCCAACGACTTCCCTGTAATATCCAGGACTTCCCGTGAGCGTCCAGGACTGATTCACTGGTATGTTATGGATTACCAAGGTGCAACATTCTGACAAATACGAGTCCCAATTACAAAAGAATTTACAGGTCAAGACTACAACCTTTCTGTCCAGAGTACTTGGAGATGTCTAAAGATGGAATGGGATTCGGAGAAGAAATGTGTTACGATGACTTTTAGAGATCCTTGAGAAATTGTTTAAGACTAAAACGTGACTGATGACAAACCATTTCCAAAACTGTGGACTGTCGTCATCATGATAGTTCTTTACTTTTGAAGAAAAAATATAATGAAAATAATTACTACACTTTTTAAAAACATTTCAGCAAAAGTTTTTGACAAAAAGGTATTTACGAGAGGGTTCAGTTTGTTACATTTGAATCAGAAAACCTAATGTTTTAATAGTGTTATTAAACCTTGGCTGACAAATTTATGACCATTATAACGTAATTATGAAGAAAAGATTGTGTGAGATGTGTAAAATTATAATGTCGTTAATCAAATTAAAAACTTATATTTTGAATTAAAACCTGTTGTTCTTCAATAAAGACATATTTCAATCTTCGATGAAAGTAAATCACTCGTATGAATCTAGAATTCTGCATATATGAGTCTGTAGTATCATATGACGGCACCGCACAAAATTTCAATCATCGAATCCAATTTTCACTCCGGACAAAGTATCGTTTCGGGACCTTGCCAAGGGAGACAATGTATGTTTGTACTTTGGGCGAAAGTAAGGGCGAGTTAATAGTGTATGAGATCACTCAGGCTAAGCGGTTTCTCTTGTTCTGGTGGTTATGGGGAGACTTCGCCACCCGCAGACGCATAACTGTCGGTCGTATAGCTGCGAGCGATGGCCGACAGTCGGGCGTACTGCACTGAGAGTGGCGAGCGTACTAACCTTGGGTTAAAACCCGATCTGAAACCCATCTTTGCCAAGGACTCCATCATCTTCCACGTCCTCTGTTAAAAATGTCAAGGTCAAATGTTAGCTATTGGCACCATGATTGTTAATCAGCCTTCGCACTCAGATTGGATGAGCATTAATGAAACCATATACCTGAATGCTAGAAATAAAGGGTGTTCATAAATTACTCCATCAAACTTCACCGTAGGACCTGTCTTGTCAAAATAATTATGAAAAATGATTAGTACTGTGAAGGAAACAGGATTTTTCCGGACATTTGCCATCGTTCAGTGAAACAAAAAATCAGTAACAGTACGTTTCGAGATCTGAAATCTGATCTCTTCTTCAGGTAAATAACTAACCTACCACATACAACCTAGGTTAAAATAAACAAATCATACCAGAGTGTAGTGACACGTATAAGTCAGCAATCACAACCTTCATCATGTGTGTCGTCAACTAACGATTGATTTTTTGTTTCTGAACGATGGCAAATGTCCGGAAAAATCCTGTTTCCCTCACAATCCTTCCATCGTTAAAAATAAACTTCAACCAGAGGAATGAGTAGTAACTGTATTCTGTATGTTTTCTGTTTTATTTCAACAATTGTATCTGTATTTATTTATTTATTTATTTATTAGCTTCACATATGTTTAAAAATACATGTAAATACATGAAGTAAACTTGTGAATTGTCAGTAGAAGAATTATCTACTGTATAAAAAATGGCATACGCTTTAAAAATCTACGAACTAATTGCACAAACAAACTATAAGATCTATGAAATATCTAACACAACTGATTATCCATCATTTAAAAATTCACCCACAGAGTAAAACGCCTTGCTTATGAGGTAGTGTTTGAGTGAAGCCCTAAAAGATCTCACGCTACATTCACGCTTCAGATGCATTGGAAGGGCATTGAACAGTTTCATGCCCTTTAAATTAAATGAAGGCATAACACTCAAACTTTGACAAATTTTAGTATAGCTCAGACATATTTTAAAGATTGCTTTAGAAAAATATCTCGGGTTTCAAAATCTAGTTTATACAACATTTTTAACTTTAATAATCAAAAAAATATTTAAAAAACGGAAGATGCTATAAAAATTACTTGTTGCCATCTTAGTTAACCATAAGACCAATGCAAACAATGTTGCTGATGCTAGGTTGACCAAATTCCTTGGAGTTACACGCCCTATCACCAAACTTGGTGTTACCTGTACAGAAAAGAAGATTCATGCAAATTGCAAGTCAATTCGACAGGCAGATGACAAAAATGATATATTTATCAATATACTTTGAAAAAATCAAATTTGTGATCATAATATTAACTTAGCTGTTGTCCTACTTTATTTCTTGTGGACACCCTAATCATTCGGCTTCCTCATGTCCTCGGAAGGGGTTGAAGGGCTGATTCAAACACTTCATAGTCATGTGCTTGTAATTTACGACTCTCCAGTCCACTCTCACCATCGCTGTTACACACTTGCCCCATTGATATAATGGCCTCGATAAATAACGTAGCCAGCCTGAGACGACATGAGGGCTACATCCCTGCTGTGATCTTAAATTATTGGGCGAGCTTCTCCACTGGTGAGCAACACCGCGGTTGATGGCTTAATGTTGACATTGTTCACTGACAGAGATTTCAGTAGCTCTGCGCCGCTTCTTGTGGGATAGTACTAGTACTATAGACATATACTAAAATGTACAGGCTCTGGTTAGAAAAATATTTTCGTAAATTACGCCAATGAAGTGCCAAAATGTTCCTAAAACCTATATATGTATAGTGATTATATAAAATGTTAAATCCAGCCCACCTGAAATACAATCTATGGCAAATAATTATGCAAGCAATCATCTCCAAGATAAAAAATCAGATATTCTTCAGATAAAAATAGCATGTAAATTTGAAAGTTGCATGCTTGAATTAGGTACTTAACAACATTTAATCAAGTCATTACTGAATTTCACCTCTATGTTACGTCTTTTTTGTCATTAAATACATTAATTATAATTGGGGCGTTAGTATATAAATATTTGGGATTTTTACAAAATCATTAGAATATTTTGATGGACAAGAATGTACCACCTTCATAAACATACATAGTTTTGTTCCAGAAATTAATAAAAAAATGATAACATATTAGTCATATTTATCTGCTAGTGATGCTAAAAAATCTATGACCGTATATAGTTGTAAAATATCGTATTTTATTCGAATTTAGTTGAATTAACTAGGCATATATTTAAAGTTTGCCAAAATTATCAATGTTTGAACTAAGAGTATATAGAATTACTTATGATTTTTTACATAATACAAGAATACTTTGATCCAAAAATATATTATGTATTTTAATACTACTTAAAGCAATTAAATATATTTAACAAATACTTTCTTAAAAGTCATATTGAAATGTACATTTAAAAATTTTAATGTGTTCCACATTAAATTAATTTTTAAATGAGAGTAATTGAGTTTTTATTTGAGAACGACACATCAAGAGTTTAATAACGGTGATAATAACTCACGTTACCTAGTGACTTACCATTGAATATTACTACATACACGTTTCCAAGAGAATACAGAGTATTTTTTACCATTTTAGTCCAAATAGTCGTCAAATGGTAAATTTTATTAAATTTCCTTTTACCGATCCCAAATTGTAAAAAAAGATTCATTGGTTTCAGACCTAACCTGATTATTGGCTAATCTTGAATTAATATAAAATAAAAGCAATGCTTGTAACAAGCTGGTTTTAATCTCTTATCCATTTATTCCTCTGACTCTTCAAAGGTTTGGCTCCATTTTTTTACCATTCTGTGAAATCCAATTTTTAATTTATTTTGCTCAAAGTTGTGCTTTCGATTACCAGATTCAACTTAACAGTAATGCACATTAACTTAATTGAACATAGTACAGTAATATTCGAAAGCCACTAACTAAGTTAATTATAGGTTTTATTTTAAAAAGCAACATAACATGGAAGAACTTTTGTAAACTGTTTTTTTTTTTTTTTTTTTTTTTTCAAAACGTACTCGTACTGGAAGTTTGTATGTGCAGAACACAGTAGGTCTACAAATAAGCCCATGTTCAGTAAGACCGTGCCTCGCTGGCAACTGTACCGGCTTTCTCCATTTATCATCCATCCAATAAGCTGCACGTCTCTAATGTCTATATATCCGATCCTGAAGGTATATTACTTGTCAGTAACATTAAGATTTATGAAACCTTGATTTATTAAACGACTTGTAACGTTTCAACCTGTGACAACTCTGTATAGCTCTGTGTTCATAAAATATAAGTCTAGCTTAGATTATGAGATTTCCAGACATTAACTTCACTTTTGACTCACCATTATGTAGATTATATAATGTTACCAGAAGCCCATTTTAAATTCTGGATTTAAATTAAATTCTATTCTGAAAATATTATTATTTTTTACTTTTTAGTGCATAATGGTTTATTTCGTAATTATAAATCGAGATTAAAATGTTCAGTGACTGCTACATGAAGTTGGAACTACCACTAAAACGAAAGTCAAAACCTTTTCCTGCCAAGTTTGAGAAGACTTATAAAAAAAATCACAATGTTTGAACTTTACCCTATCTTGTTTCTCTAGGATTCAACTGGGAGGTTCTATCCTCAAAAGGAAAAACTCCTCTTACCATGCTAAACTGTTTGAGCTATTCACAGCTGGAGTGTTATAGTATAGGCCTTTCATTGCAAATGCAGTATTGTCTGCAACAGTATCATAAAATGTGGAATGGCCCCTAGAATCATCTTTACATATCCCAATCTCTAATATCTATTCTATATTGCTGCTCCAGGATGGATTCTAATTAATAGCTTTCAACAAGGATCTCACTCCGAACCGTCTATAACATCCCGAAGGTAAGTGATGATCAGTTTTGGGAAACTCTCTCTCTCCTACATATTCCGTAATGTTCCACATCAGGCTCTTAGTGAGCTTTCAACTGAAACCATGATAAAAAGTGAAATCCTAACTTAATCTCTATCCTGCCTCAGTGCTGCAAAATGGTTTTCGCAATTCACCCAATAGGTATTTAATTCGGAACCACGACATAGAAATATTCTTTACCATCTCTGAGCTAAGTGATGATCATTGGAATAAAAATTACAATTTGCAACTCATTTTTGTCTCTTTGCTCCATACCATTTAAAGAAGTTTAATGTCCGGATTGAATATTGGCACAAACAAAAAAATTTTCTTGGCATATCTGAGATAAATTACAGTTATATTAAACATTTAAATCTCAGCAATCTATCCTGAATTTACTACAGGACATATTCGACGTTGCCTTCAACAAAGATGTCATGTCAAAGAAAAACACGAGAAGTTAGAGTGTTATAAAGGCATCGCCGAGGTAAATTTCACTAATTTGAATAAAACCGCCTCTAATTTCAATTAATTCTACCTAGTGGTAACTCGAATGAATTTCAAAGTCATTCCGTTAATGTTTTTTTTAGTTCCAGTTCACTTTCTCTTGGACCTGCGTCTGAAATCTGGAGTCACGTTCGTCTGAAGAGACCCCAAAAAAGAAGGTGACAAAAAAGCTCAAAACGAACTCTGCATCATTTCGACATCATAGACACCTACATTACAAAAAAAGTGTAACCTAGATGAAGAGTGATTCTTAATGTTTCAAGAGGTGCACTACGATGTTTAGACACGATTTCAAAGCACAGTAAGACAACCTAGCTTTCTACATATAACGTAGCTATGGTTGGAAGGGTTGATTCAATGTGCATGTTTAGTTCACCTTCCGCTTAGTGTAGCGTCTGAAATCAGATTAGCTTGAGCTTACTCTAAATTCACATTGAGTCAACCTTTCCCACTGTAGCTTCGTTCAATGGGAATCTGTGATATTATATCTCAGTTTCTACTTTTGTATACTAAATATACATATTGCCATATTATAAAGGGGTGCAGTCGTATTTATATCATAGTTACCAATTATTAGGGACTTGACAGTGCCTTCTTACAATTCAGTCATTGTCCGTCCTCCGTCCATCTGTCAGTGTCTGTCTGTCTGTCCGTCTAGGCGATAACTTTTGTTAGAACAGTTCTAGAGACTTGAAAAATTATCCTAACTACATAGGTTTCTCTTAGCCTAAAGAAAAACAGTATTAGTATAGGGGCCAAATGCCAAAGGACATTATATATCTCTCTGTGTGATTACTCTTGATAGAAAGCTCCCAGACACTTGGAACTTTAAATTCCTCTTGGTCCAGAAAGAACGTTATGTTTAGCTAAAAAGTCGAAGGGTAGTTGGTCCCTCTGTATGTTATATAACTCTGGATACAAATTCCAAACGGTCCTAGAATTCCAAACTTGGTTTGTAGGTTCCTATTTGCCAAGGAAGAACTTTATTAACCTTGAGGTCTAAAGTTCAAAGGGCCTCTGTACATCTATTTACTCGTCTGTGTTAGAGCTATTTCTATACGTTCTGTAATGTCCTTCAATACCCCGTTTTATCGGTTTTATTTAATAACAAGTATAAGTTTAAATTATTAAAAAATAGTTCTCCCTGGAATTCAGACCAGCAACAGTTTTAATTAAATCGCTTGATAACTTCAGTTTAGAACACTGTGTGCAAGCGAATTTTATCATGAGTTATATGTATTCAAAGTGTTCTGAGAATAGTTTACTTCCTTGACCTTTGTATGGTTGTAATAAAAGAAAAAGAATTATATTACTTTATATCACAACCGATAACTGTTAATTTATTTCAAGTAACTTATCGCATAGATTATTAACAAATACGACCTAAACTGAATTCTAGTTTGGAAATAAACAACACATATTTAAATACACAAACGAGTCAAGGTGTACTAAGAATCACCTAACACAGAGATCGAGCGGGTATTCGAGCTTTTCCAGTGGCCTTATACCTCCGTAGGGGATCGACTGCATTGTCTTGGGATTTCCACGGAGAGCGGGAGTAGGAAGCAAGGTGTTTTTGAATAGGAAACGGATTATGTCGGATCAGAGAGAGTGGTGCGACATGTGTAGATTCCCAGCAATGTTTACTCGAGACAGCATCTACACCTGAACCTTCACACTCCCCACTGTTTTACACTGTCGTACTTATTTAATAAGTTATAAATTTATTACTTAGAATTTTTATATATATATAATTTTAGTTATAAAACTTTACATTACCAAAACACAAAAACTTGTATATGCTACATGTAGGAGAGAATACAACGTAATTTTGTTTACATATAAGACTTGAGGCAACGTTCACTATATCTGCAGAAATTTAAGTGACATGAAGAGTCATATTATATCAGACTTCATTAATGACTCGCTTCATTAACCCTGGATATGGCAATCGACATAAAAATGTCAATCTAACACACATGCGTTTTGACAGTCATTATATAAATCAACACTACCACCATTATTTATATACCATTTCAAACAGAAAGTATAGCTGATTTCAATAGTTAAATTTGTTTTGCTGTTTTAGGAACAATGATGTCACAGTCACGACGTAAATCTTACCAAAAAAGTCGCCTTCGTTTAGCCATTTTTTAAATTAGATATATATCGTCAGAATGGTTTATAATGTTTGCTTGTTATAGCTTCGTTTTAGGCTATGCCATGCTAAATTGTTGTATATTTTGAAAACATTTAGTGTAAAGTTATATTTTTTGTCAATGTTTGAAAGTAATCGTAACCATTGTCACAAATTTAGCCTTTCTTGTACTATATAAGGTTTTTACAATATATAGATTATTCTTTAAGAGATCCTTGATACCACTATTAGTTTTATGAAGCTAGATAAAATGAAGAACAACTTGACTACCACTGGTTCTAATAGTTATAATATTATCATACTTTACCAGAAGCAATCCCACCACTTTTAAAAAACAAAATGGTGTTTTTTTCGGTGGTTTATGCATTGTGCTTTTACACCATAGTTATCTCCACATTTTATTGAAAACAAGAATGTATTACACTTATAGTTTCATAATAAAAATTTAATTTTACAAAATTTTTAAGGTACGGGTACAAAATACTCAAAAATGGCCTGCCATCTGTGGAAAAACTGGCAGTTCGAGGGTTAACACTGGGTTAATCTTATATTTAAAAATAAATAGTATTTTAATAAATACAGTATGTATGTAACTTAGGAAATTATTTCATAAATCGCAATTTTATTTTCCTAGTTTGTACACGAAAATACTAAACAAGTTCTTAACAATCTCTTCATTTATAATATTAACAGTTAATCGTTGAATCCCTTGAATTGCTTACAGGGGATTTTTAATTTGGTTCCAATAAGTTTTAATTGTTTATTCTCAGCTCTGCAACAGCTAAATTTAGATTGTTCGACGCGTTTAGTTCACAGCATCATCTACACGATAATACTGCATGGTTTTTTGAGTCAGTTACACATCCAAATATTATGAGAGTAGTGTAATTACTGAACAGATATAGGCCTATCTCACTCTTGTTTTACTTAACAATTTGCAGACAACATGCCACACAGATTGTAACTGATATCCGAAGTACTACTTTCGATATTTCATAATTCTACAAAGAAATCCGTGTATGTGAATATTCAACAAACTATTTTTAAAAGTAGGATGGGATTTTAAAATATATGAACTAGTAACATTGGCGTATGGATCAGTAGAACTAAAATCCCAGACAATAGTTTCACCCCAGGACCACAAACCTAGTGAAATATCGCACTGTTTGCTAGCGTTGTTACGTGTTCCCTGTTCCACTTGCCTGTGCAGCCGGAGTGGCGCTGTTACAGCAGACACACTGCCGACTTATCTTCACGATGTACCGGAGTTGTAAATCACCAGATCTCGCCGACAATGGAAATTATTTCTCGCACGAACCCTCTTCAGGCTCTAAGTGACATTACTCTGCATCCATCTTTGCACAGACTTCGTTTCGTTCTATTTTCGTTGTGTTATTTTATTTAAACAATATATTTAGCCACCAAAGGTTTAAATTCAAAGACACTTTTAACGCCCTCTTGGTGGATTATGGTTTATGAGTTCAAGTGAGGAGGTCGTACCTTTACACAGTGTAAAGGTGGTTTAATAATGCTGGAAACATTCTCTTGATTGATATTAAAAATGCGTATGCGTTGATCTGAGGAGCATTTAAAATTTAGCAACTCAAGAAAATCAATTTTAACTCTGAAATTAGGCAAGTCGTTACCTGTTAACTTTGTATATTCAGAATATACCACTAAAGTATCCATGCTTAAAGTAGTTTTAGAAAAATCTTAAAAATAACTTGCACCACCTTTGAACCAGAATTTCATATATTCCCAAAGTTTAAAATATACTTTTTTATTTATTTTTATTGATTAAGCATGCTAATAATATTATTTTACAAAATAACTATAAGAACTAAGGACTTATAATAAACTTTTGATTAAAACTCAAACTACTCTCAAAACTCTTAATTAGCATTAACCTTCCATAGTGTGTTAACCCTGCAAGGGACTTTTCCTTGCAATTCACCACCATTCTGTACATGATCTCAATAAATGACACTACATTCATATTCCTAGATTAACTGAAAATCGATCAATCTTGAAATCTGCATCCATGGCGTCAGGGGCTGAACAATATTCTCTCACTGGGATATTTGTTTTTTATTGAAAAATTTCCAATGACCGCCGAGGTCTTACCACCAAGTTCAGCTTACCACGGGCTACCACCTTAGGCATCCTACTTATCAGCGGATTCTAATTTCTAGCAGGTTCCTACTTATCACTGAGTTCCTACCTAACACGGCCTCCCCCTTACCATCGGCCTTCCATTTAGCACTAGCCTTATTTACCACTGCATCTATTTAGCACTCCTCCTATTTACCACTGTTCATCTATTTAGCACTGGGCTCCTATTTAGCACTGGCCATCTATTTAGCACTGGCCTCCTATTTACCACTGGCCTCCTACTTTCCACTGTTCATCTATTTAGCACTATTCATCTATTTAGCACTGGCCATCTATTTAGCACTGGCCATCTATTTACCACTGGCCTCCTACTTTCCACTGGGCTCCTATTTACCACTGGGCTCCTATTTAGCACTGGCCATCTATTTAGCACTGGCCACCTATTTACCACTGGCCTCCTATTTACCACTAGTTGGTCACCTATTTACCACTGGCCTCGTATTTATCACTGCCCCCTATGTACCTCCGGGCTCCTAATTTCTAGCAGGTTCTTATTTACCAATGAGTTCCTATTTCACACGGGTTTCTACTTAACAACAGCCTCCTATTTAGCGCTTCCCTCCTGTTTACCTCCGAGCTGGTATGATATTCCCCGTAGCACTCGCAGTACTACGCCTTTCTTTAGTTTTAGGTTACGGTCTATTGGAGAGACTCTCATGAAGAAAAGATACGGAATGGTTCGTTTCATTGATTTTAATAAATGAAGAACAACACACGTGCAATTCATACGTTAGTGCAAAACCAAGGAACTAAATAGTAAATAGAGATGTGTATTCATAGAATATGAGGGACATTCAATGCAGTAAAGTTTATTAAGGCACCGCAAAATGAACTAAATAAAAATTAATCAAGTAAAAACAAAATGAAGATTACATACAATATTTCATTAAAACGTCATAATTATGATATAAGTTACTTACAACAGATATTGTGTACAGTTTTAGTTTTTTTTAAATTATTTTATAACTTATTCACAAAACCCCAAACCTCGGATGCATGCGTATGAATTACTAGCTATTATCCTATGCTTCGTACGCAATTTTGTTTGGGTTTTGCACCTGTATGATCACTTATGGTTAAAATTAATTATATTTTATACGCCAATGTCAAGTTTGCCTTCTTTCCACGATTAATAAAATAAGTCAAAAAAATGTGTATTTACGACCAGCCTAATTTACTTCGTTCTTAGATTTTTTCTTTGTTCCATAGCTGATTTTGCCTCGTTTCCCGACCAAGAAAATATATATCACAGATGAGAGAAGTCTACATCTGTCAAAAGGGTTGTATAACACACTTTAAATGTATAGTAAAAGTTAGATAGTAACTTTATCTATTATACAAACACAAATACATTTATTGCCGTATGACAACTACAAGTTGTATGACAGTGTCAATACCTTACAATTGTATAACAACGTCAGCAGTTAAAAACAACAATGGTCTGAGATTAATGATGAAAGGGATTAGCCTAAACAGAGGAATCCAATGAAGAGGATCAGTTTTTAAAGCGCAAATTTAATACATCTAAAAACCCTCCCACTGAGTAAAAGCACCCCGCCACCAAAGTGCTCAGTTCAAATTTTAGCTTGAATTCCGATTTGTTTTGGAGGCACTTTAGGCAATCAGGAAGCCTCCAGAATAACCTCGTGCCTGCATTAAGAGGTAAACCTGCAGCCTAAGCCGACTGGTGCGGTGTCTGTCGGAGGTTCACACGTGATCGGGTGTTGTGTCCGTCTACCGCGGTCCGTCAATGACTGACACACTGTTGGATTTTGCAAACATAACAGTTCCAAAAATGTATAGTAAAGTTAGTGTTAAGTTAATTCTTTGAATGCACTTTTACAAAAGTCTCGTTTACCTAGACTCGCAAGAACACGAATGGTTCGTTTTACAATACAAAAACTCTATTTATCTTTGTTAGGGTAGTCGTATCTTAGGTGTGAATTAACAAGAGAGCAGTAAAAAAGTAAAAGCAGGAATTTGCTGCGATATTTGGCAGCTTATATATAATACTTTATAGTAGAGCAGGTTTCCAGGTAATAGAAAATGAAGGAAACAGGATTTTTCCGGACATTTGCCATCGTTCAGTGAAACAAGAAATCAGTAACACTACGTTTCGAGATCTGCAATCTGATCTCTTCTTCAGGTAAAGAACTAACCTAACACATAATTACAAACTAGGTTAAAATAAACAAATCTTACCAAAGCGTTGTGGCACGCCTAAGTCAGGAATCACAACCACCATGTTGTTTGTCAGATTTTGTTTGTTACTGATTTCTTGTTTCACTGAACAATGGTAAATGTCCGGAAAAATCCTGTTTCCTTCACAATCCTTCCATCGTCAAAAATAACCTTCAAATAATAGAAAATATTATGCGATAATGCTGAAATGTAAACTTGTGTTAATGTATCGTGGCAATTTCAAGTAAGTTAGTTTCTAAGTTAAGTTTTAAGTAGTAGCATACCTTGATACAGTATTCCATATGCACCAAATGGTATTCACTATTACCAACACAACTACATAATATATAGATCACAATAAACACAGTACAAATATAAACACTTTCAAAACACACACACACAAATCTAAGAACAAGCACGCACTAAGGACTTTTTAACGACATTAGTTTTTTATTGGTTTGTATTGTGTTCCTCAATAAAATTAATCTAGGCGACCTCCCCTCCCTGCCACGCCAGAGTTTATCTATCAGCTGTTCTGTCTGTTGTTGCGGGGGGGGGGGGGTCGCTGCAATTCATAGCTCAATTTATCAATGTCTCTATTATTTTGTTATCTTTGTAATACTATGTTTTAATAGCATTATTTGCTGACACTGTTAGTATACTTTAAATGTAAACAAAATATTACTGAGTTTGGTTTCAATGTAACTTATTAGTTTTACAGTTTCATCTTTAGTCAAGTTTAGGATGGTCATGTATTTCATTTGTATACTATTCCACCAGACATAAAAACAAGGTTAGGTTTTGTCCTCCAATCATGCTAAGCTGGGAGATTCCTCTATGTGTTATTTATTATTGAAAATTCAACAGTAAGTGTACTTCTTTGTGTTTATTATATACGATTTTTTTAAAGTACAGAATGGTATTTCGGTTTGATATGAAGCTGTACATTCATTGTTTCGTGTATATGTGTAAAAATTAGATGAATAAAGAAACATTATTATTATTACTACTTAATATTAACATTTTAGCACAGTTATAAGTGCATTAACAATGGCACTATTTAATTGTTTGTTTGTTTTTTAGCTGAACAATATTTTTAACATTTTAGAACATTTAGAGCTGCAATTGGTGCATTAGTTCCAAATCATTCTTTCATCTAGTATAGTTCATGCCGGCTGCTTTAAATGGAGTCAAATTCTGACCATCATATATTTTTAGGACTTTTCCTAAGATAGATTTTTAAGAAGAGTACTTACCTAGATGCTGAAGTTTACAAACACGTGAAAACAAATCATTATTTCTTACTGAATTTACATTTGAAAATTCTCTAAGAAATAATTGTAATGTATAAATGTAAACAAATCGAAAACAGTATTTAAATTAATAATAAATCATGTGGTTGTGGTTTAAGTCTCTGTTGAGTTACAGATAAGACCGTGTCATTCTTAACTATAAACATTTACAAGAGTTCACCTTTATCTACCTAATAACAGTATAGGCTACATTTACATCTTTTCGACATCAGAGACACCTATAAATAGGTGAAGTGGTAGTCTCATTGTCTCATCAGGTAGATAATTGAGTGCATGAGACCTCCACAATGAGACTACCACTTCATCTACTTGTGTCTCTGGTGTCTCTGATGTCGAAACGATGTAAATGTTTCGTTTTGAACTTCTTCGTCGTCAACTTTCTTTGGATCTTTTCAGACGAGCATGACTCCAGATTCCATGAGTCAAGTCTGAGACAGCGTCAGATACTACGCTGTAATAAAAGCAAGGTGAACTGGAGCTAAACTCAAAATTCAATTGAATCAACTCTTCCTACCATAGCTACGTCATGTGTAGCATGTAGGTTCTATAGTGTTTTTGTAACGTTTAGGTTGTTGTAGAAGCAGTGCACACGAGTCTCTCTGCAGTTTAGGTATTTTCTTTAAATGTACCAAGAATATTTTGAAGAGTCTAACTCCTTTACTCCTTCCTCTTGAGCAACACTTAAATCTTGAAGCTGTCGTGATAGGCCCAGGCTGATCAGCGTAACTCACTGTGTAGACCTCACCTATTATGTCTTTAAATTTGTTGGATCTAGTGTTCAGAACAAACCGTGGTAACAGAAATTAACGATGGTGGAGAGCGATAACATAACATCTGTTAAATGATTCATCTCGATGTCTATGACCACATACCCCATGCAGTCGCAGAAATGCTCTAAACACTAGCTGTAGACAACGCACTTTGAACGCACTTAAGAGATTATCAAATCCTACCATAAACAGGATGGACTTCATGCCACTGTACGATGTCAACAAATCGTGTACTTACATGAGTGGGTGCCCCCATAGAGGATTACCTCCTCGACATAGACACAAGTGTTTCATAACGTTACAGAATTATTCTAGGTCTTTCGATCTTAGTATGATCTCATTAGGCAAGTATAGGATGCAGAATTTAGCTTCCATCTCACGACAGTTTCAATATTTAAGTGGAGCTCAAGAGGAAGAAGTAACGATGTAGGAATCTTCAAAACATTGATTCGCCGAAGAAAAGCTATCTTCACTTCGTGAGATTATCTTGGTACCATGAGTATTTTAACAATACTAAAAATAAAGTGAACTGACAAATATCATCTCTTTCGGTGATTATGATACATGCGCAGGGCATGAAATCGAAAGTATACTTAAGTTGGCAGGTGATTCAATACAATTTCAAACTAACAAACTAACCCTTATCTAAAATCATCTCCGAAGTATGACTTATGAGTAGTGTGAATTTTGAGTGTGACTCCAGTTCACATGTGGAGTGACAAGAGGACCAGTATGTGACAGTGTCAGATGTCAGACGCTTCTCAACCTCCCTTCCATCAACCCTCCCCACCATAGGTACGTTATGTGTGGTGTGTAGCTTATGAGAAACAGACCCAAGATTACTTCGATTACTTTATAGATGGGGAAAATATTACACATAAGGATTCAAGAAAATTGAATGTTTTGGAAAAGTTAATAGCTGATCAAGGAATTCTTTGTTTGAAGCTTTTTTTATCTATGGAAGAATTGTGAAGAAAACAGAATTTTCCGGATATTTGCCACCGTTCAGTGACACAAACAATCAGTAACACTACGTTTCGAGATCTGCAAATTGATCTCTCCTTCTGGTAAATAACTAACCTAAGGCATAATTACAAACAAATAATGCCTTACAAACAAAATTAGGTTAAAATAAACAAATCATACCAGAGCGTTGTGACACGTGTAAGTCAGGAATCACAACCACCATTTTGTGTTTCAATTTCACTAACTCTAAAACATACACTTAATAAAAAACTAAATACAACACTAATTATCAAAACTGAACTACAGAATACAGGTCACAACAGGTCTGCATTCGTCGATCAACCACCTACGACTGAACACATTGTATTTTATCTAGCAAAATTTTTATTTGTATTATTATTATTATTCCACTAATGTTTCACGTTATAGTTTTAGAAGTATTTTGTTTCAATTTCGGCTGCAAATGTCTCTGATAATCTTATCTTTTCGGCTAACTTATCTAATCAGGCAGTGAGTGATATTGCAAGAGATAATTTTAAATAGAAGAAATTTTGTAAACAGAACAACAGCAAATATCAAGTACTTCTTTGTTTGAAGTTTATTTTGACGATGGAAATATTGTGAAGGAAACAGGATCATCGTTCAGTGAAACAAAAAATCAGTAACACTACGTTTCGAGATCTGCAATCTGATCTCTTCTTCAGGTACATAACTAACCTAACATATAATTACAAACTAGGTTAAAATAAACAATTATGTGTTAGGTTACAGGCCCGTTTTACACCCTGCCAGCGCGCCTAGGCACAACGAAGAGTTGCGCCCCTTTTTATACCCCTGCCAGCTGACTATGCCCTCCCCCACCAGCCCTACCATAACGCCTATACCCCGTAAATTTAGATTTAGTCTGAAATGCCAGTTTTTGGTTCAGGAGGGACTTTAGACTTAATGTCCCTTAACTTTCCTTTACAAATTATCCTGATTCTGTTCGAGAGGCCTTCCCATTATCCACCATTTGTGGACCCGCCGTGTCCCGGACTGGCAACCAGGTTTCTACTGGTAGCCAGTCCGGGTAGCTACAGTACTGGGTGTAACATACATGTTACACCCATTCTCCCTTCTTTAAATTTGAAGTATTTTACATTATTTATAGTATTCGTTTAATCATAGTACTCGTTTAATCACATTTTCTTTGGATTATTTTTGGTTTGTTGGCTTACCACTAGACTTACTAGAGATTCATGCAATAGCTTTTTTTTCTGGTTTTCCGTATTGCAAAAGTCGTCAATAATTTTTTGTTAGTCTAATTTTAAAGTAATGTCGTTTTAGGTGCACAGCAACAATAAGCCATTAATCTTTTCATCAACCATGGGTGAACTAATTTCTAACTTCACTCTTTTCAAAGCTGAAATGCTACGTTCAGCTGTGGAGTTCGTCACAGTTAAGATTAGAAATATCCTGAGAGCGACCTCCAAATTGGGGAACGTGTTCTCCAATCCGTTTGATTTTTATGTAGGCGTACATATCTTTGATCTTAGAAAGATTCTCCAAGACCATGCATTGTTTGAAATGGTTACATTCCTGGGCAAAGTCTTTTCCATCAATATCGTTAATGTTCTCCTAGCAATTTAGCTTCACAATCCACCTCTTTGGAATTTTTCTCTTCTAGATTTTGTAAGATCTTAAATCTTGGTGTCGAGATTTTATTGACCTCCCTTCTTTTGTTGAGCTGCGAAGCTATGTTGTCAACAATGGCAATAAACACCCCAGTGCGAAATCTTTCTCGAGGAGATGTTTCTTCCATGTTTTCTGTCCTTCTTTTCATCGGGTACGGGTAATAGCTTTCTTTTTATTACTTTGTCATATACAGCTTTTTCTTTTTCTGCAAGTTTCAATGCTTTGGACTCGACATCATCAAATAAATCTCTCTTTTCCCTCAAAAACGAGGATAGTGTTTCAAGTTCCTTTGTAGAACCAAATACAGTATGTCTAAATCTTGATTTTAAAGAGTCAAACTTGTTACTTGTTTTATCAACTGTCTCGATAATTTCGTCCCAGATCATAGTTAATAATGTGGTTTGGAAATTTGCAAGTGTTTTTAGAAACTCGCTGTGCATTATGTTTATAGTGTCTGAGTAACGGCTTTATTTAGCTCTTCAAGAGCATCTATTAATTCATGTCGACTTATTGTTAAAGCTCGAAGAGCGTCTACCCCTAGCAGACCATTCTTGTGTCACTCGGAGGTTTTACCATTAGCTTTCTCTAATCTTTCTTTGATTTTCCTTCGTAAACTCTTTTCAATGTGACTTTTTAAGATGTTCCACCTGTAAGTGGATGCCGAGAAAAAAAACATACAGCCCTTGTACGAATGTAAAAAATATTGTGTGTTATCTGGACACGCCTTATCGGCAGCAAAACACCCAGTAAGATTTAGTGAATGAGCTGCACATGGTACATAGTCAGCAAGATCATTTTTGCTGTTAATCCTTGCCTGAAGACCTGAGTATATTCCCGACATGTTTGATGCATTGTCGTAAGTTTGTCCACGACAGTTATCGACATCCAGCTCAAGTTTCTCAAGTAAACTGAGGGTTGCTTATTCCAGATTTGTGGCATTACACTTGGTAAGAGTTGTATCAGGCGTTCGTTGGCGCAAGCATTGGGCAATGAAACATACCAAAGTACTACAGTCAATTGGTCTGTGTGCGACTCGTCAGGTGTGGAGTCTATGATTAAAGAGAGATAGAGAGCTTGCTTGATTTCATTTCAGATTTGATTTTCAGTACTTCTTTGCTCAATAATCTCAATAAATTTCACTGCAAATGTCAGGCGAAAGGTATAATACACTACCTTTGCCTTCGTTACCATGTGTTGCTATGTGTTTCGCGAGAAATAGATCAAATTCACTTATCAGCTCGACAGCCTAGAAAAAGTCCGTTTGATGATTATGCGTGCAGATACAACCACGGCAATGTGTTTTTCCATTTTTTGCGCCCCCCCCCCCCAAAAAAATGCCAATTGCCTATCGCCCTAGGCACGTACCTACCGTGCCTATTCGGTAAAAACGGGCCTGTTAGGTTAGTTATTTACCTGAAGAAGAGATCAGCTTGCAGATTTCGGAACGTAGTGTTACTGATTTTTTTGTTTCACTGGATGATGGCAAATGTCCGGAAAATCCTGTTTCCTTCATCAAGTATTTGGCATTCTGAATAGATAGGACATGGATAACATAATAATGTTCGTATGTTTTTAGGGATAGTGATGTAATAATAGGAAACGCCGAAGCTTATAAGGAAGGAGAGGCAACAAGTAAGTCGTTCATCATAATAAAATACATCAGAACACGATATTACAATACCTTATTACCATAAGGGCTGCGATAAATCTCAAGGGAATCCTTGAGAAGACAAAGGGTCCTTAGGCAGGACACAGTTTTGCCATTAATATCAAACTGAGCTTCTCGGAATTGATTAGCCGCCGATTCCTTTATTTGGAACAAAAACTAAATAGGTTAAAATATAAAATGTATTATACAAAATACTAACACAGAAAAGCTACACAAAGATCATACTGAATAGAGTACTGAATGTATAATGCAAATTGTTTTAAACCATATACAAATAGTTTGGTTGAAAAGGTTATAAATAATCTCATTTACTTACAGTTTCAGTTGTAGTTAATAACTATGATATTTTTGTATTATATAATAGTAGTAATAATGCAATTAAAAAATTAAAGGCTTTTCATGTGTTTTATCTTTATTTGTGAAGACTGTCTAACAACTAATTTAAGGCATGTGTAGGTATTACTGAAACTATAATTTATCTTTATTTTGAAGTTAATACTATTATCTTGTTTTGATTCTTTCATTATTCGCTGAGCGCGAGTGAAGCCTATCACGTTGGTGGCTAGAAAATTTGTATTTATATCTGTATATCGGTGTCCACGCGATATATCGAAAACAAACTTACCTACAGTACTGAAATTTTGGATGAAGCTTCATTCCTACATGAGGAATATTAAATTCAATGATGGTGCATGTTAATACATGGGATTTGGCTGAGCGTTAGTGAACATTTTTACATTGGTCTTATGGGTAACCATGGTGGCAACGAAATAATTACGGAGTAACTTAATTTTATTTTTATCAAACTGAGTACAATTAATTATATGTCATTGTAACATATGGCATTGTAACACATATAGCAGCTGACTTGAAATTCGACATGCAACCTCAGCGAACCATGTTACGCGACATGTGGGAAATGTACTCCTATTTTGTACTACTTAAGAATATTTTGTATTTAAATAAGATTTTAAATCTGAGTCTCTTAGTTAACCGCTTGAATATTAGATACTTTCGCTCTTAACATTCGTTTAAAACCTGAATAAAACAGTTGTTTTATACATATACTTATACATACATACATATATATATATATATATATATATATATATATATATATATATATATATATATATATATATATACACATTTTATACATATACACATACTTGCTACATAATAAAGTCATGAGAAGGTTAAAAATTACTAATATAGCCAATTTGGAATTTTATTTTATCCTTAATGTTCGCCAAAATATCAACAACTCTCTCTATACATGCTTTGAGTTAAAGTTCAAATATTAGAAAATAACATACTCAACTGAGTATTTTTAGGGAGATATGAGCAAAAGGTGAATGAGCGGAGACAAGTTAGTGTGACCTATATTGTTGCATGATTTAAGTATAAATATTTTTTGGCATTTATCATAACAAATTGTATAATTTCCAATAATTACTACCAACTTAATATTACTAATTATATGGAGTTCAAATCAAGGAAAATCCTATCGACAGTATTAGCAGATTATTAAAGTTTCTAAATTTTGTCATAAATAAATTCGATCGTATTATGGCAAAGAGAAATATACTTAATCTTTTAAATTATTTTTCA
The DNA here is from genome assembly GCF_021130785.1 of Homalodisca vitripennis. Classification (NCBI taxonomy): domain Eukaryota; kingdom Metazoa; phylum Arthropoda; class Insecta; order Hemiptera; family Cicadellidae; genus Homalodisca; species Homalodisca vitripennis. Next base: position 114,472,381 of record NC_060212.1, on the reverse strand, counting down.
AGTGTAGATGCATTGCGCCAATCAGTTAATGTGTGAGTTATGTGTCACTGGCATAAACTAGAAAATCAAAATAACTATATTTAAAATGCGATCACTCATTTCGTTCCCGAAAAATATCATACTCATAATAAAGAACCAAAATGAATAAATAATTTTAATGTGATAAACGTATTAGATATTATTACATTCTTTTTAAAGTTTTGTATTGATTATGGATCATTTTAGAAAGATACAGGATTTCAGATATCTGACATTTTTATATGTTGTAAGAACAACAACGTCTAGAATATTGGAAACGTTCTTCATCAGGTGACCTTAAGATACAAGATTGAGCAAGTAAAGAAACGTTTACTGCGGTAAATACTCGTATATTTAGATAAACTCTCCTAAGTCGTGGATAAAAACTAAAAACTTTGTCTGTAAAACAATATTAAACTCTAAAAAGTAATGTGTTTAGATATGTATCGAAATACACACCTGCAAATGATGAAAGTTTCAACGTTTTTGACGAGTTCATTCGTAAATGGTTACTCATATCCTATATTGATTAACTGTCTACTGTATTATATTATCAATGGCTATAAAATTAGACTGCCTCAGTGTATATTTTATGGAAGGAACTCGATATCGATGGTTTAAAAAGAGGAAGATGTGTTCAGTCTCCCTAGACAATTTGTTTCACTTAGTAAAGAACAGTGTTAATATAAAATATCGCTTAGAAGAAACCGAATACTTATCGGGAGAAGAACATAACAGTGATAGGGTTCGTTTAAAAGAGGTTGTAGTTGAGGGTGCTCCCGCAAGATGTCGGGTCATTAGCGAGTCTATGGGCGCTCCAAGTGGCCATAACTGTCAAATTATCGTGAGCTCCACATTTGTCAGGAGTCTTGCATATTACTGAACCAGAACCCGGAGGGAGCTTTTCTCCAATATTTTCCATCGTGGAAACTGGAAACTTGGTTACCGAGCAGTTGCTGTATGAATTAACTACCATTATCATTAGTGATATTTGTAATAAACTATTATATTGAGTGAAGATTTTAAGCAAACGATGAAAAATTAGGTAGTTACAATTAATATAAGATATATAAGATCCTAAAATACCTCATCACAGAGACTGCTTTTTGGAAAACACTACCAAAGACGACGCTAAAATCATAGCTTACGTATTTTTGTTTAATTAATATTTTTGCCACCTGAAGAAGAAGACGAGTTCTAACCATCGAAACATTATGTTTACAACATATAATTTAATCCGCTGTGTCTTTTTAAATTATCCCTGACGTTAACACACTTTATTTAATCAATTACAAGGTTTTTTTTTAGTCAAAGTTTTTGTCACAAGATGAAGAAGATAAGTTCTGTTCTTCGTAGCGTTATGTTTTACAAAATATAACAATATAAAATGCCAGAAATCCTATATCTTTTTGAACTATACATAATCGTCCATTCATGGATTTTTTAATCAATGACAAGATTTTTTAATTAAAGTTTTTGTTACCTGACGAAGAAGGTAAGTTCTAATCTTCGAAACGTTATTTTTACAATATACCTGTATACCGATGGAAAATGTCAGAAATACTGTATCTTTTAGAATTATCTATAATCAATTGATTATCTATAATCAATAATCAACCTTAAGCTCAGAAGTTAACAACTTATTGCATTACAAAACATTTTAATAAGGCATTAACATTGTTTTGCTGAGCATTAGCGAAACTTATGATTCGCGCAGTTGAAAACATTTTATTTCTGTCTGTCTGTATGTCTGTTTACACGATATATCAAAAACTAACTGACCAAAAGACTTGAATTTTAACATCACACTTCATTTCTGTACAAGCAACATTAAATTCGATGTTGGTGCATGTTACTTCATGGAATTTGGCTAAATGTTAGTTAGTGGATTTTTTTTAATTAAGATATGGGTAAAATTGATGGCAACGAGAAATTTCAGAACAAAGACAATTTAAAAAACCCTGGGTACAATCATATGACTTTTTAACGTTTGACATATTATCTCATGTGGCTATAGACTTGAAATTTGTTATGGGGTCTTTTCAAATCCTATTTGCAACGACTGTTGGGACGGACCTTATAATAAATGTAGTTTGATTCTATCATAAAGCTATCAAAACTTTGTTATATTCGTAAACCATAATAATTTCCCTTGTTAGCAATTAAAGAAACCCGTCTATATAAAGCAACCATGGTAAATTATTATATATTTTTCATGGCCCATAACTATTAAACTTTCACAAAAACTAGCTAGAAATCTAAGTTTTACAAACTTGTAATAAATGATTAAACCTATAAATGTTATATCAAATAATAATTTCATATGATATATATGTTGTACTTTGAGTTATAAAATATTGTACCACAAACAAATATGGTACAAAACATGGTAAAAGCCCCGCAATGGGATTTTTTCCTTATTAAACAAGAGAACAACACGCGTTGCTGAACGTGCTTCACTGACATTAAATTCAAAATTTCATATCCTTAGGATGTCCTGCGGACATATCTGTAGACATCCATAGAATCATACAGGAAAGAAATATTTACACAACCCCAGCAGAAAAAAGATAAATCGATCCAGTAGACTAAGTGGCTTACTAAGTTGGCTTCAATGACGCTTAGCCAAATCCTACGGAAAAAAACATTGAAGTAAAAAAACTCTTATTTTACCAGTCGTCACTTTTTAACACATTCTTGCCAATGTAGAAATGAGTTTTAATGGATAATTTCAATATATAGGTCAGTTTGTTTTTAGATATGGAAGCTTTTTGTAATGCTGACAAGTGACAATTAATATTTTGGTCAAACACTTACTATAACATTTGTGACTAGATTTTCCTCCATGCTGTCAATCATAATGTGTATTTAACCAAATTAAACTATAGTTCATTAATAGTAGTTTGGCATTGTTTGGTAAAAGTAGTTTATTTCTGGAAAGTAATAATATTTTACCGCTTCGGGTAAAATGATCAAACACAAAGCCTACTGATACAATATGATAGGCGTTAGTATTTTTTATCTTAACAAACCCGTATGAAATGGAGCTGAGAAATGCTTTACAGAATACACCTACATGTATGCATGTGGCCACCTAAGAAATTATTAATTCTTAGCTCTTTCCTTTTATGCAAGGGGGGCTCTAAACCCTAAAATAGCAACGTAATATTTGGGGAATACTCCTACATAAATTTGCACTTTCTATTTTTATGATCTCCTTTCAGTGGAAGAAAGATTTTAAAACCACAAAAGAGCACGTGGCTCGTTACTTTATGTAATGAAATTGCCCTAAACAACGCATCGTTTAAAAGCACTATTAAAGGAAAGATTGATATTCTGCTTTGAATTCAATTGAGTCTTTTCCCACTTCTTTCCAACAAAACGAGGCAATAAAATCAGGTTTTTCTCAACGGGGTGGTCGGTTACTTAAATGATATGGAGTAAAAGAACAAAATCTAAGGAACACTGTTGTGCTTGTGATTAATTATCCAATTCCTGTAATTGTATGAGTAAGTTATTTTTTGCACTTTCTTTTTTATATGAAAAGATATGTATTACTATATCTTTGTGGGAAAGTGACTGCTTACAACTCCATTTCCCCCCCCCTCATACACAAACTCAGTATTTTCATACGGAAATTAATGAAAACATATTGGATATATTTCTTACTAGACAAGAAACCGATATTATTATTATCTGAATATCCTAAACCAAACACTCCATCACCACAATAAACGGACTCTGTAATTTACTGTTATCGCTTAAAGTGTGAACATCGTGAGTAATGTAGAAACGAAGTTTTAAGAGCATACTGCCACATGTAACCTATGTACCTTACATTGCTATTTTCAATATTCTTCACTCTTTTTCCCTGTTATGGTTGAATGGATATCTTTGTATATATCTAATGAGGTATAACTTCATTAGAGCCTATGTTAAAACAGTTTATACCAATGTACGGTTCGGTTCCTAAAATCAAAAAAGTCATCCGTAAAGACGTGCACACATTGAAATAGTTAAAAACCAAAAAAATATTAATTAGTCTTGTTAATTGTCCCCTCTCCAACGAACTCTCTTCCATTCTCTGCAACCTGAGGACATTAATGTTGCAACTTTGTTAATGATCATTATTTGTCACGCAATGGTGGCTTTCCTGTAAACTGAACTAGATCACTCAAATTTGTATGGTTAGAACGATCGGTGTCGTTTTATATAGTCTGGATAGTGATAGATTTCTTGATATTGTTAGACTAGTCTCTACAAGACAATTAAATGTTATACTTTATCCTATTTGAATTCAAACATTTTAAATTTATAGTTATTTTTCGGCAAATAGGTTCAACTAACATTTGAATAAAGTGGTAAGTTATTGTTGTTGGTTTCACCTTACAAAACTCATACATTTGAGGTATCGTTTAATAAGCCATCACGTTTGATATTTTCTACTCCTATTTTCAGTATATAAAGGAATGAATAATTTGGGATGACATAAAACACCCCCAAGTGATTATGTTATAACGATCTGAGACGGTCGTTCAAAATATGTCCTCTAATGAAAAGTGAAGACTTGACTTAAACGTTTGATCACTTTTGTAGAGAGTGATGGTGATACCAATGTATTTAAAGAAACTGCTAATGCTTCTTATTTTTAGAGTAAATTAAACAATTAGCTTTACACAATGCAATTATGGATTTTTTATATTTTGTTAGAATTTTCTTAATGTGTAGTTTTTGGACAGTCGTTGAAAATAAGACCAATGAAAACATTTTTGCTAACGTTCACCCAAACCTCATAGAATGACAAGCATGTAACTTAATTTCTATACCATAGGAGGGTTTACTTCTGGATAATTTTACCTCCCAGTTCAACCTACCACTGGGCACAGCAAAAACCGATAAGTCTCTTAAATCTGAGCAACCTTATGGACGTCCAGGAGCGGCACATCACTAACAACAATTGTCTAGATTCTGGCGTGTAAGGGTATTTCGATAGGTCTAGTCTACTGCGGGAGATGACTGTTGCAGTTGGTGGGGTTCGTTCCCTAAGTGTCAATGGTTCTTGCTAGCCTAGACATAAGGGTGTGCCACTCCTTGCCTGCTTTTCCTGGAGATGCTGGTTCATTGCTGGTATCCCCTTCTTTCGAAGGGGAAATGACTGAGATTAAGACTAGATCCTTCCTCATCAAAATCAAAACTTTTTTATTTATACACACAAAACAATAACATATACACTTCCATAATTTAAATGAATAATTCCCCATATAGACTATAGGTCTGTGTAAGGGGAAGAGTCCATCAATCAGTCTTTTCTTAATTGTACTTAATTGTTCTTAGTTGTAATCGTAATTGTAATTGTGTACCATAGATTAACATAAAGATTTACCAAAGATCTGTTTAAGTAGTACAAAATACATTATTGTAAAAATTGTATATACATATACTTACATACATGATACGCATACATATGCATACACACACCATATTACTATTAGATGGATGGAAACAATCCAACAGCACCACCAAACCACATCCCACAATAATAATTCCTACTTACACAAAATTCCCAAATAATTTGCTATTAACAGGCTTCTTCGTAATTTATTGGTAACTGGAACGAATCAGTGCCTCTGCAGCAGCATCACCCAGGCTGAGCAACCACTGACCCACCCTACGCTTGTACTCGACTACACTTCCACCCTCTGCCTCCAATATGTGCTCTGGTAGATTTTTATAGAGCACATGAGCTATGTAAAAAGAGTTAAATTTTTCTATGGAATAATTTGGTCTTGGTATCTGATATCCAAACTGTATTCTATTTCTGGTAGTATAGTTGTGGTGAAGCGCTATAAAAATAAAATCTTTGTATATTTGTATATGCAGTAAAAGAGATTTTATATATATTGCATGGATCTTGACAAGAGGCGGCTCTTACCCCCGACCTTACCCATCCAGAATATCATGTCACCCCTGAAGCATCGCAAAGGTCCTCATAGGACTAGGTGAAATTTCTAAACTTCTTATCCTAAGAGAACAAAAAACAGCGGCTGGCCTTGTAGTAAAACAATATTTACAGTAGAGCGCCATAAATTTGAATATCCAGCGGCAAATCACTAACTAAAAATTAAGAAATTTTGGGGTGCAAGGGTATATCTATTAAACTACTGCAGGAGATGACTGTTGGAGTTGGTGGAACTCGCTAAGTGTTAAGGACTGTTCCTAGACTATACATAAGGGCACATGACGTGCCGCCTCCTGCCTGCTTTGCCTGAAGAGGCTGGTTCAGTCCTGGCTTCCCCTTCTTCCAAGGGGATGTGACTGAGATTAATGCCCTAGATCCTTCCTCATGGATCTTGACATGAGGAAAAAACTACCCTCAACCTTACCTATCCAAAATATCCTATCACTCATGAAGCAGCACAAAGGTGCTTTTAGGACTAAGCCCAATTACTAAGCTTCTTGTTATACATAGGCAACGTCATGTTTGATGATAAACATGTTCCTCTGTGGGATTTGGCTCAGCGTATGCGTAGACTAACTATCTGCAATTTATCTCAAGAAAGGTCCATTTATATTCTTTACATTTTGCGTGAAACTTTATTTCTAGCTAGACAGAAGAGTTCTAGTATGGGTGACCATTCATGGGATATTGCTGAGCGTATTTGAAACTTATCACTCTTTAAGCTCTAATTGCTGGTACAAAGTCATAAACTTTAAACTTTAGCTAGCTGTGTGGTTTGGCATACTCCTACCAACAGTACTAATTTATTAACCTATTATTTAGTAAAAGTTTCCTATTTATCGATCCTAGAAGTAAACATTGCACTTCACAAAAGATGGACTAATAATCTTTATTTTCATAGTCAATATCCCATTGTAAGCATTGGTGATATAACTTAATTAAAGATAAAACTTATTTTTAGTGTTAAGTAGGCTATTTTCACGAGATAAAGAGCACGATGGAAAACTTAACAGTTCTCTTTGCAGCAACGCAACTAAGGTAGCATAATCCTTTCTCTGTATCTACGGAGGTTATCCATACAGCACTCCGTACAGCGTGTTCCTTAATATAAGTGAAACACACAAGTGGTTTCAGCATTACTCGCGAGAGGAGGAAGCTGCTCCTTGGAGGCCCAATTACTTTAGGATTTCCGGCGATATTTCTCTTCTAGCGGCCTCTCCAGTAAATTTATATGCAACAATTTGAATATTGTTTTTTTATATAATTTTTGTAATGTATTTTAAATAATGAACTGTAATAATCGTATATCATTGAATTGATCCAATATCAAACAAAAATATCGGCAAGTCCCAGCGTCAGACCTCTCTACGTCCGTATGAATAATTTATCTCCAGTGTTTAGACGTAAGTCTCGATACTAAACACCATTTTTAAATTACAGGCTCCTAGAACATATTATGCATAGATGCGCATTGTGTTATTGTTAACACTTCAAATTACATGTCTTGTTATTCAAAATAAACCTTATGGTACAGTCGATAGAAATGCAGATTTACGTGTAGTTCGCTCTTTTCAAAATTTGGAAGGACATGATCATGAAAACGAAAAAGATAATATTGAAGTCATTACACTACTTTATCTATACGAAGCCATTACTTTAGGCAGAAATAGTGTATGAATGTAATATCCATATATTAAAACTACACAATTGTTTAATACAAATTACAAAAAAATCAAGACGGACTTGTGAAGATGTACATACTTGCTTAACCTTTAATGGAAATTACTTACAAAATAGTTCAAGGGAGTGGTAAATGCAGTTGTGTTGGATTTGGATTACTTTTGGATTGATCAGTTGACTATAGTTGCTACGCTTTAAGATATTTCAAACATCTAACCACCAATCTTTTAAGTCATGTTGAAATCTTCAAAAAAACCAAAAAGCCGTACCAACAAAAACTGATGAAAAATACGTAAGAAGATTTTTAGTTTGGATATCTATTTTTGACCTTAGTAACTATGTCAGTACCCTTTGGCTTTGAACTACCTACCATCATGAAACCTCGAGAAATTTCAACACATTTTGTAAGCTTAAAAAGTTCTTTTAATTTCCTTTAAGATTTCAATATTTCACCTTTGGTTTACATTGTTGAAAAGTGTACATTTATTTAGTATAAAGTGTACATTGTGATAGTCGAAAGCGAACAACTATATAGAAATGGATTTTTTGCTGGCTGGCAAAGTAAATTTCACCGCTATCTACCATATATGGGTAAGGTTGTATTAGGGTACTTTGGGTTCGGTTAGTACAAGGTAAGGCAGGTAGGATAGATGGGCATAAGTTTGGTATGAATCAATTACAAATTTAAGTACGTATGGTATTTTCCGTACTGATTATACTTTATGGCAAACTCGCCATACTTTTTATGGCCGCTATCTTGAAACATTACCAGTTTCCCAAGGTTATATTTAAAAAAGTTGTTTTAAATTACCTTAATTCTAAAATAAATAGTTTTTATAATGATATGATTAATATTTTTGATATAGCTATCTATACCTTGTATTAACACGTTTAGTCCTTGACGTGTAAGTTATTCTACAGTAAGCGTAAATAATATGATCTTAAATCTTCACGTGGTGTTAAATGAGTGTTAATGTTAAACGTGGCCATTTTGACATTTTAAGGTATATTTTAAAACTGTTATAAACGTAGTTTTAAATTCTACGTTTTAAGATTGTTTTTAAATTTTACATTTCCTTTGGTAAATATTGTGAAATATCAGGGACACTGTATTTAATAGTAACCCTAAAATACAAAAACCAGCCTTTTAGACATCTTTTCATCTCAATGAGGTTGCCTGGAAATGTCACCCAGGAGGGTTCACTGGCTAATTTATTCCTTCCAGTGAAAGATGCACGGGGTGCAGCAAAAACCGATGTGTCTATTGCATCTGGTCAACACATTGGATATCCAGAGTGGCACATCACTAACCACAAATGCTAAGATAAGGAAAAATGATAATTTTATCAATAGATCTACATAGTAGAACATGTTTGTTAAATTGCTAACGTGGTGTTAAAAATTGTCTTAAAGCTAAAGTGAGAGGGTGTCATTCTCTGCCCGCCTCTACTGGTAAATGCTGAAACGGAAAAAGCCTCCACGTCTTCCAAGATGGCAAGGCTTGACCATAGTTCCTCGCGCTGGCTGTAAGACGGGATTTTGGCGGAGGCACTCCCAATCCTCTGCCCGCATCCAACTGAAAGTCCAAAAATCCAGTCACTCCAAAGGTTCACGAAAGTCCTTCAGCATGGAAAGAGATTTCCTCAGCTTTTCGTCCTAAAGGAGTTCTTAAATTAACAACTTTCCTTTGAGAAGTCAGGTGCTCATGGTCACTCGGTCTGGGCCAAATGCATACGGTCCTGAAATTGAAATGTCTCACTATGATTTTAAATTACTTCAATACACTGGGTCTTTTGAAAATACATTTCTTATACAAACAATCACATCTTTGATACTTACATTACTACAATTTTACTTACTTACTTATGTTTATAACAGTAAGAAGTCTTAGATGGAGTTAGCCCGTTCATAATGCTACTCAAATATATGAAATTATCATATTATTTGAGTACAATTTCAGAAAAAACAATATGCACTTAAAAAAGTAAAAAGGAAAATCTGTGATTGTATTAGAACCATAAATATATATATAGATAAATATAAATAGATGTAACCAATTGAATTCTACCGCAGGGTTCTTTAAAAATGTTGAGATGGTTCTGGCGGAGGAGATTCGCAAGCATCAAATAACGTTTTAAAGGATTTTGGTTTGCTATTATTACTTCTAAAACAACATATAAATGTACGATATACAAATTTGAAATGGTTTTGAATTTTTATTTGCTATAGTTCAGAATCCAAATTGTCAATCCATCCCTTTCGATCTAGATGACGAATACTTCACTAACTCGAAACTTATTGCACATTGGCGGGGTGTTTCAGAATTTACCAGGAATTGTTGAAGATATTATCTACATCCATAAATTAAGTGGTACAATTGGAAGTGGAAAATTGCTCATCAAAAACGCACATCCTATAAACCGATTGTTGTAAACATCTCCGACTATCAGAAACTCAATAACTTTTATGCTGCCCTAATTGAGTGTTTTGCCGAAAGTGAAAACAGGCAAACAGTTTTATGTAGAGCGATGACGCATGTTGGTGTGGGTGGGGGAGGGGTGGGGGGAGGGTTGCTATCAGCGATTGGTCGTGTACTCATCTCAGCATGTCAGCAAGCTATGAAAGTTTTATCGTTGCGGCTCTAGCTGAGGATTGTTTAATGTTATGGAGGGGGTGGCGCCGGCGCGCCATACCTGCAGGCAGACCGGCGCCGCCCCCCCTGCCCCCGCCGCCCCCGTATCGCCACCGCCCCTGATTAGTCGCGATCGTTAACTAACTACCGCCCTCTTACTATCGTGTTACACGACACCCATACTAACTGCTAATGGCCTTTCCCAGTTTAGAAAAAAACGTATGACGTGCGTTTGAGAGTCTATTTCAAATAAAAACTTTGAAAAATAACCTCGTTTCTTTCTTCCGCACGTAGTAATTAGTTTTGCGTGGTACCGATTTCCTAGACTCGATACAAATAATCAGAAACGATTATAGATAACAGTATTAATCATGGAAACTATCAGAAATATACGTAAAGTTTCCTATAGCTATTATACTTGTAAACCTGATACTTAAAAAAATCTATAAAATCAATGTGTCCAATATACTCAGTTAAACAAATGTATAAATACTATTTTTAGTTTATATGTTAGAATGTATTTCAAAAGCACGATATAAACGTATTAAAGGAAAAAAGGTAATTTTAAAAAAGTAGCACAAGTATAGTTGGAAAAGTTCAGATTCCATTTAAAAACAAGGTTGTATGTTGAAATGAAGGTTTATAAAAATAAAAATTGTAACAGGTAAGTAAGGTCACATGGCCATTTGATATATTTAAAAAAGGTGTATACAGGGTAATAAAAATAATCGCAAGTTCCACACCTTTCTAAACATAGTTTTTTTGTACCAGGTACTCCACCAAACATAGTAAGAATTAAAATATTTTAACTGTAAATTAATTAATATAAAGCACTATAAATCCGAAGAATAATTTATCCCATACAGTAGTTGTATAAACAAAAACTTTTATGCAACACTCAGAATGACATATTTTATATGTCTTGTGTCTGTATGTGGTATCATGGAATAAATTTTGAACGGGCTCAATATTTAAAAAAACTGTAATTTAAAAACCTGAGATACTAAAGTCCCCTTTAACACCTCTAAATGTTATTACAAATCTTTTGAAGGGGCAAATTGCTTGCAGGCCTGACATTTTTGCACGCATACTTCACCTTTTGCGGATTTTAAAAATAAGTCCAAGTTGACCTTTGACCTTTAATATACCGAAAACTTATAAAAAACTTTAATATATGAGCCAGCCTTAATGCCTTGTTTTTGTTGTCTTTCCAAAGGAAGATTGCCATTGGAAGGTTTTAAGCTGAGGCGCGTTCTTGAAGGGATGAGGCAACCCCTCAAACTGTGAATGCCCCAGAAAAGAGGGACCCATTGACCTAGAAACAAATTGCTGATGTTTTAAGTTATCAGCCAATCCCCCTCTTGTGTATTAAAGAAGCCGATACTACAATGAAACGTGGATGACACAATTATTTAATGAAGAAACATTTTAATGCGCGACGAAGACAACTCGTAAGGACATGTTCACGAGACTGATGTAATTATTCGTCATATTTACCGCCTTCAAAGTAATAACTTCTAATATATGTCTAACTTCTAATATATATATATATGTCTAACTGTATTAATATAAGTAAGTTTCAGCAATACATATGTTAGAAAAATGTCAGAACTGAATAAAGTTAATGTTTTAGTTAGATCTATTATAATTTAAGGATTTTTTACAAAGTAATTAGGTCCTTATGTTAGAATGAAATAAGGCAGGGGCGAACATATGAGTATCTGTACAGGGAAACAAATTTCCTATCTTTAGTTAAAAATGGTTCCAAAATGGTTTACAATTTCTGACGTTTCGAGTCAAATTGAATGCTGAATTTTTAAAAAATCTGTAAATCTGTAGATAATTTCATTCTTGAGATTTCTTGGGGGTAGGAACAATCAGATTTGAAAGATATTCTTACAGTTCCCAAGCCTACTGAATGATTAACTTCTACGAGGCTTGGTCAAATTATCTGGATAGGCATGCACCCTCATCGAACTCATTGTTGTCTATGTAGAAATGGAGTTTCATGTAAAATTTAAAGTCTACTGATTTATTAATTGAACTCTTTATTATGACAGGCGAAGTTACTGACAAATCCGTTCTTGAGATGTCAAGCTGAAAAGAGCCACAAGGCGTAACAATTGGTAAGCAAAATATACCAAATTTCAAGTTTTCAATAAGCAATAATCGGAGCGTGTACCGGGCATTACGAAGGCCTTTTGTGAACTAAAAAAAACTCTCCAAGAGACATAATATACACCGAATTTCAAGTTTATAGTCCAATTCATTCTATAGATACCACACTGAGTCATAGGTTTCCGACACACTCATACCAATACACATTTCCTGAGCCAAATCCTGTACATCGAAGCATAGAAGAACCCGACTTACCAACCAATCCAACAAATTCTACATATTAAAATGCCATATGACTGAATTAAGTCTCTTTACAAATCCTTTTATTCTATAATGTTCTCGTTGCCATAATGGTTACATAAAAGACCAATATAAAAATGTTCTCCAACGGTTAGACAAGTCACATGTACCACCATCGCATTCGATGTCGCTTATATGGAAATGATGCTTCATGCAAAATTCTAGTGTATACGTCAGTTCGTTCACAGACAGATAGAAACACAATTTTCCCCAAGAGATTGGTCTCTATTAACAATAATACACTTTTCTTTCACTTAGTGTAAATGGTCATTTACAAGCGTCTTGTAAATGACCATTATCCCGGTAGGCAATACTATATCAATTTAGAGTGGACCTTAATGCTTATTGCAATTATAAACTGCGATACAATTCAATTTCAGCAAGAACGTTGAATTATACAGATGTGCCGAAAAGTCTTGGAACGGTCTAATATCTTCTGTACTAGTAAACGTACAAACATAAAAATTTTTACAGTGACATAGAGCATAAAATTGAACTTTTAGATGCAATTAGTAACTCTTTGCCCCCTCATAGAGATAGCCCGTAAGCAGTCAGTGATCCCCAGAGGGTTCACTTCTGGCTGATTTATACCTTCCAGTTGAACCCACACTGGGCACAGCAAAAGTCGATGTGTCACTTAAGTCTGGACAACCTTATGGATGTCCAGGAACAGCACAACACTAACTGCAAATGTTGAGATTCTGGGGTGCAAGAGTAATTCGATAGGTCTAGTCTACTGAGGGAGATGACTGTTGGGGTTGGTAGTGTTCGTTCCCTAAGAGTCAAAGGATCTTGCTAGTCTAGATATGAGGGTGTGCCACCCCTGCCTGATTTGACTGGAGAGGATGGTTCAGAGCTGGGTTTCCCTTCTCCCAAGGGGATATGACTTGAGATTAGTGCCCTACAATTTTCCTAATGACTCTCGACAGGAGGCAGCCCCTACCCCCAACCTTACCCATCCAAAATATCCTATCACTCCGGGAGCAGCGCAAAGGTATAGGGCCACCTACCTAGTTAAACCTACCTACCTAGTTACCTAGTTGGTTTAGAGGGGGTAGGGGGTAGGTAGGGGGGTATAGGGTAGGGGGTAGGGAGGTAGGTAGGGGGGGGGGGGTAGGGGATAGCGCTAGTTGCAATTTTCTAAGCTGCTTGTCCTAAGAGAACCCAACATCTAACAGACATGCGCTTTAGTTGCTTCTACATTAGGATGGTAAAGAAAAGGTGTTTTGCGTAAGTGTATTTAACACGACCATAAGTTGGAGCAAATGTCGAATTACTATTCTCACTTACTTGATGTAACTTGTCTAATCGTAGGTACATGACTAATCGTAAGTTCTTGTATTTTGGCAATATGTATATATGGGCATCAGAAAATCATCATATTAAAACACATAATATTGTTTATTATGTAGAATGCCCTGTAACTCTCTAGACAAAGTTATATCACACTATTGCTCAGGTCAAGATAAACACATTTCACCATATGAACATGGGCCTCCGGTGCTTATTTTTCGATCTGTATGTACTTTTTTTTATTAAAAAAATTATGATAAACTCATAATCCATTGGGTCAAATTTTATGTTAACAAGGCTAGTTACGTACATTAACATTAATATTTTCAAAATGGACGTCATTAAAACTTTTTATCTAAAAAATCCAAATCAGAATTATACGGATAACATTTTTAGAGAATGTTATCACAAATCTAATGAATAAAAACCACTTATTTTTATTAGAGTAGATTTACTATGAATAGACACGGCCTACATTAAAGTTATCAGCAAATAGCCAACAATAAAACATCTGAATGGACGTCAGCTCTAGAATATCTTATCTATTGCCTTGTTGTGTTTTGTAATACAAAATAATTCAAATAAATGTTTCAGGCCTACCAAAGGACAGTTTAGAGACAACTATTTGATTTTCAATAAATTTATTTTAAGATCTATTGTTTTAGGGTTTATTTCTTTCTTTACTCATGAGACAATCAGCTGTCTTTCCCATAAAAACACCACGCTGTTACCAATCATATAAAACATTGTTTCCTAAATATTACTGCAAGTTTGTGCTAATTTGTTATTATTCTTAACACGAAATAATTAATTTAGTTAAGTCACTTTATTTAATTTTATTAAAATTTTAAATAAAGGAAGTCTTATTGTGATAAAGCAGTTCGTTATTGTTAATTAATAAGTTTGTTTATGTTTGATATTTTTCATAAAGATGTTTATTGTTTTAGTACATTACTACAAAAGTTACTAGCAACAGATTTGAATCAACTCCATCGCCTTAAATTAAAGAACTCTAATTTGAGTGCTATAGGAAAAAAATGTTCTTGAGATGCCGTTTATGCCATGTATCGTTGGCTATTAACTGAGAACCTCAATATGGGCGTATCTTGCTACAGTAAATTTGCAATAATTCAGCTATTTATTATTCGATTTTAATAATTTTGTATCTCTTAGTTTACTCGCCTAAAAGTCAGAATTTTAAATAGAAACTCATGGGCATGGTTAGTTATTTACTTGTTAAAAGATTCACGTTCGTTATTCTTGTATGTATCACCTGACGAAGAGGAAAGATTCCAATCCTCGAAACGTTGTGTTATACCTTTTATAACCTATAGCGATGGCAAACGTCCGAAATCCTGTTATCCTTTCAAACCTTCCATCGCCAATAACAAACATCAAACAAAGAAAAGATTCACCTAGTTAATAGTATATTCCAAGTTAATAGAATATATTGAAACCTAAAAGTCTATATAAACCGAATTCCTGGAATTTTGCCAGAAATCCGTATTACTCTATACTAGTTACTTAGAGACAGTTGTGTTCTCAACTTTCAGGTCATGGAATGTTTCATGGCTATGCATGCTGCTCCGTATATGCAGATCTTATATACATGATTACAGTCTTTTCTAGCTCCCGTCAATGCCCCCGCTGGCCTTAAACGTTTTATTAGCAAATAATATTAATACGGAAATCCATGTGTATGTTTCTCAGACATGTTTTATGTCACATGA
The DNA here is from genome assembly GCF_021130785.1 of Homalodisca vitripennis. NCBI lineage: Eukaryota > Metazoa > Arthropoda > Insecta > Hemiptera > Cicadellidae > Homalodisca > Homalodisca vitripennis. Next base: position 114,456,651 of record NC_060212.1, on the reverse strand, counting down.
CCTCTCTCATATTAGGTTATTCTGTTTGCCTCATTTCAGAGTTCCAAGACGCTAAGGGGGTCATGCGATTCTAACTTCACCACTTTGGCATACTTAATTAACCTTTCCCCCACAAACTTCGAGAATATCAATTTTAAATATTTACCCTGCCATCGTGGTATATTTTTGTAATTGTAACTTGTGTATAAGTATACGAAAATCCCTTGTTTGCGGACACTTTTGAGTTATTTTAAACCTAACGTAGTTTTTTAAGTACATAAGTTGTGTATTTTTTATAAAAGTTACAAACATGTGTATTTTATAAAGTTTATATAAGTGGTGTTATTTCAGCATTGTATCTTTCATATTTTATATTAGTATAAAAATACAAAAATTAAATAAAAATGTATACTTAAGAAATATTAAAAAGATTATATAAAAACGGAGCAAATGGAAATAGGATTATTTTTGCTCACGCCATACATTGGCGACGTCGTGCATGATAATATTATTAGCTCTTTGGAATAGAATAGAATAGAAACATTTTTTGTTTACAGATATTAGATTTATTTACATTTGATAAATAGTAAATTACTCTTTTACTATACTAGTTCTGTATAGTAATAGTTTTGTAGTTCATGTAGGTTCTGAATTTCACTTGTAACTTTGTATTCTGACTCCCGTGCCCATTATATGGACTTTCTTATATCTTTTTTTTATTTTTGAACATGCATCTTATCAAAGTCTCTTAATCCAACATTAAATTCTTTTTAGATTCCTTTCCCATCTTCATGTCCAGTTCTTACACTGCCAAATACTTGTCATTTTCTTTTATAAAATGTGCCACAGATTCTCAACTACCCCCTCCTTATTTTTTATATACATTTTTTTGTAACCCAGTACAAATTATGTAATTCTCAAATCTATTAAGGTTCACATTTTCCTCGTGATAGAATTGTTTTAGTAACCTTAACCAGTAAGATCCCTAAATAGATACTAATCACTTGAAGTAAGTGATGGTACATATTGCGGTCATATTGTTCTGTCTGTTTATATGACAGACGCATTAGTATAATTGCACCAATTAATATTACTAGACATTAGTGATGGGACACAAACATAGTAATTTATGTCCCCACAATCTGCCTCATGCTTTTTAATTGCTAAATCACATTACTTAGCAATTGCTTACTAGTAATTTTAATAATAGGGTTATTAGTTGATGTAGCCTACTCCATCCCTTTGTCGATTTACTATCCTGTAGTAGTTTTCCAAATTCATTCATGGCTTTATTGATTTATTGTCAGATTTGATTGTATTACACAGGAGATAAATCAAACATACGGACATGGCGTTCTGAGGTCCGGAGGCTATGTAAGTTAGTTCTGAGATCTGACGCTAGGGCTGGACCACCTAACATTGAATGTTACCGTTCAAACATATACAACCCGATTCTTTCACAGTCACTCTATAACAAATACAATGAAAGATACAAGTTTCCTCTGACGTGTTTTCATCCACTTGGCAACAGCTGTAGCAGACAACTGAGAATATGTGAAAGACTTACATGCTTATTTTTTTTATTTTTATTGTTGTGTCACATTACTGTACATATAGTTTATCACATAGTTTAACCATTGTTATGTATGTAAGAGTTTGTTATCATATGTCTACTGTTGAGCTGTTATTGCTGAAATTGTTTGTTAGATATTGTTGCGTTTGTAACTGTTCTATATATTTTATATTAAATCCTATTTTGTTGAATTCTATTGAACTTGGTGGACCTTGGATTTGTTTAATTTGTTCCACCATCTGAATACTGATTTATCATTATATTAATAATTATTGTTATTTATCTTCTAAATGAATTTTAATATTAAATGTCTACTGCCAAGCTATAGTTGTTTAAATTGTTTCTGAAATAACTTAATACATTTCTTAAAGTTTGATTCATTTTTGTATTTAATCATGTATTACAAACTTATATATTTTAAATCTGCGTAAGTAATCTTTAAATTTCTTAAGCATTTTACTATTAATTGGTTTTGTTTGATTTATGTAATGGTTTATTTATTTATAATATCTAAAAATTTTGAAACATGTTATTTATTTAAATTTAAGTTCACCTTCTGCCAAAAGATGGCTGAATAGGCTTTGAATATATTTTACAAACTGGAGTATATATTGGCAATATATTAAAAACCTAATTGTTTTTCTCTTCCACACGTGCTTTGTATAGCACAGGGAATGTTATTTTAAACTATTTGGAAAATAAAGTTTTTGTGAACTGTGAACTCGTGGTATATATGGTGAACGTTTAAGAACTAACTAGGCAGTATTCAAGGGAGTGACGCTGAAAAGAAAGAGAAAATGCAAGTAGATGACTAAAACCGTAAGAGAGATAGTAAGTTCTAGTGCTAGGGTCATACTGCTTTGGATTACTTAGGGATCTTCTTGTTGGTCAGGGTTACTAAAATGGATCCTTCATCAGATTGAGTGATAAGAAAGGCGAGGAAATGCTAAAAAGAGGGAGACACCAGGGCTTAGCAGGTTATAATAATTGGAGGATTTTTGTGATTAAAACTAACACAATACTTGGTTGTGATATATCTATGACATCCTTTAAACCGTGATGAAATTTAGACCATATAATCAGAACCCTGTTTGATATCAAGGGACTAGGAAATTGGCTAAAATAGACTACACCATTAATCAGATGCACATCGTAGGACTCTTAGAGTCTCAAGTGATGTAACTTATGCATCGAGTGAAAAAACATAATAAGCCCAACAAGCTTAGCAAGCAATTCTGGTGGTATTACGTCCATTCTTTGACATTTAAAGTATAATTCTTAGGTGTAAAAGTTTGGAAATTACGTTCATTTTGGCAATAAGGTAAAAAGGATTTCAGTTTCGAAACGAATAGTTGACAATGCTTCCATTCCTGCGCGTCATTGGTTCATGAATGCACTCATAAAAGAGGCCTCCCCCTCCCCCCGGAAAGGTTCGATTCAACGATGACGTATAACGACGTCATCGGAACATTTCCCAATGCTGGGGCTCGTCCTTGTTATTGAAGTCTGACCGAAAATAAAACTGAGACATAAAGAAGAAAATAAAACATGTGGAAGTGTATGGGAAGATGTCGCGTCATTTTATTTTTATGAGCGCCATATTTATGCTGACTGTGTCGTCAGGCCGATGCTGTGGGGTGGGGGGCGGCAGGATCGCTACCGCTGTCAAATTTATTGCCTGGACGTTATGTCTTTATGTAAAGCATCCTTAATATTCATGGTGTCGTAAAGCAAGGAGAGCCTGTCATTTCTGTCTCACGGCTCATACTCGCAGGCCTTGTGACAAACTGACAGGTATGCTACTGTACTTGCGCCCTTAACTTTTGATTCGTAAGCCACTTTGTTCTTGGGTGGATTCTGTGTGTTCACTGGAGTGGGTGTGTCACATTTATTAGCCACAGACCAAATATGTAGCAGCCCCTTGTTTACTAGTAGGATACAAGATAGGAGCAGGCCACTTAAAAAGGCTTCGTTGCTTTGTATGGAAAATTTCTTGTCTATAGTTAGGCTACATGTATTATTAGGTCATACAATTGTACTTAGTTTGTTTGATAATGTATTTACTCACCAACTTTCTCGTTGACGTTAAGGTTACCCATAAGCAGAAACGTAGCCAGGAAAACATTTTTGGGGAGTCCAAACAACTGGTATTTCCCCGTAGTGGTCAGAGAGTAAGGTCCCATTTTGTTACTAGAAAATTTCTTGATCCATTTCTTTGTTGAGAACAATCTTTCAGCAGTACATGTCAGTAATACTGAATTATTTAAATAATAATAACCGTTGACTAAAAAAATAATTGAAACTTTTCGGGGTTCGGACGCTTTAGACCCCTCGCTGACTACGCCCTTACCCATAAAACCTATGTAAAACCGTTCACTAACGCTCAGTCATATCTTTACAGTTAAATGCATCGTCGTCGAAATCGAGGTTGCCTGTATAGAAATGAAGCTTCTTGCAAAATTTCAGGTCGCAGGTAGGTTCGTTTCCGAGATATCGTGCTGACAGACAGAAATTAAATTTTCCAGCCACTCGAGCAGTTGAATTGTTTTAGTGACTATGTGTAGGTTTAGTGGGTGAAGCTATCAAACAACATACCCAAGAGCAAACTAGTACCAAACTAGGTAGCAGAACACCACACCACGTGTCGCTTAATACGTTTCGCTGAAGTTAGGTGGAAAAGTTTAGGTCTTTAATTCATTTCATTTCCGGATTTCCTGAGAGAGACGAACGATCAGGCAGAGAACAATTTCTTCAGCCCTCACAGAGACAGAAGAGAAAATCTGCCAGCATACTGAGTGATAAACGTCATCATAATCAAAGTCATTTAAGTCAATGTAGAAATAAAGCTTCATGCAAATAGAAGTAAGTTTGTCTTCAAGATATCGTGCGGTCAGATAGACAGAAAACATGTTCCAGCCCCTCAAGTGATAGGCTTCTGTAACACTCAGCCAATTCACACATACCTATATGTGGTATGTAGGGTTTACAGTATTATGGGAGAGGAGGGTTCCTAATAGCTTAACCATTAAGGAATATACGTATTACTGAATCAGGAGATTGCAATTCTATATTTCATCATTGAATGTAAATTCAAATTTATCTAAGCAATGCATATATGAATTACCAGTATTCTCTTATATTAAGGATTTGATATAATAAAGAATATTATCATTGTAATGTTTATATAAAAATTTTCGAATCAGTGCGATACAAATCACTTCAAATCATTGTTACTTACGAATTGTCTAACGCGCCTAACATATCTAATTATCTAGTGTAAATTACTGATAAAACGTTGTTTGTACCAGCTTTAATTTTCATGTGCCATTAAAAGCTTCAGAAAAGATTGAAATAACGTAGTCAAATTATATATTGTAAAACGACGTAACTTCAATCTAATATTTTTTACATATTTCTAAATTTTCCTAATGAATAACATTTAATCTTGATTAGTACTCGTATGTCAACATTATTAAACGTGGAGAAGAACGAAAATAATATATTCCCATAATATCAGTGAACACAATTCACACACAAATCCATCAGTTAAAAATGGGGCATACGAAAGTGGGAGGACTTAGCCGCATAATATTGCATTCCGGGGAGGAGAAAAGACATTACTTCAGCTCTGGCCGGGAGAAAAGTGTTCAAAGTTTTGGACAAACTTTGGTATAAAGTTGGCCGGGGGCGGCTGCTCGTTCTACTTTGGCAAAATGCAACATTATGAGGCTCAAGGGCTCTGCGGGGCGTTAGATTTATTGTTGTAACGGACTTCCAATCGATAGAGGGCTACCATCAGTTCCACACCACGCTGCTCTACTACGCCTCAGTGTGTCTGGCGTGCTCCCCTCGTCACGGTACCTCGCGGCTCTACTACGTCTCAGTGTGCCTGGCGTGCTCCCCTCGTCACGGTACCTCGCGGCTCTACTACGTCTCAGTGTGCCTGGCGTGCTCCCCTCGTCACGGTACCTCGCGGCTCTACTACGTCTCAGTGTGCCTGGCGTGCTCCCCTCGTCACGGTACCTCGCGGCTCTACTACGTCTCAGTGTGCCTGGCGTGCTCCCCTCGTCACGGTACCTCGCGGCTCTACTACGCCTCAGTGTGTCTGGCGTGCTCCCCTCGTCACGGTACCTCGCGGCTCTACTACGTCTCAGTGTGCCTGGCGTGCTCCCCTCGTCACGGCACCACGCGGCTCTACTACGCCTCAGTGTGCCTGGCGTGCTCCCCTCGTCACGGTACCTCGCGGCTCTACTACGTCTCAGTGTGCCTGGCGTGCTCCCCTCGTCACGGCACCACGCGGCTCTACTACGCCTCAGTGTGCCTGGCGTGCTCCCCTCGTCACGGCACCACGCGGCTCTACTACGCCTCAGTGTGCCTGGCGTGCCCCCCTCGTCACGGCACCACGCGGCTCTACTACGCCTCAGTGTGCCTGGCGTGCCCCCCTCGTCACGGAACCACGCGGCTCTACTACGCCTCAGTGTGCCTGGCGTGCCCCCCTCGTCACGGCACCACGCGGCTCTACTACGCCTCAGTGTGCCTGGCGTGCCCCCCTCATCACGGCACCACGCGGCTCTACTACGTCTCAGTGTGCCTGGCGTGCCCCCCTCGTCACGGAACCACGCGGCTCTACTACGCCTCAGTGTGCCTGGCGTGCCCCCCTCGTCACGGAACCACGCGGCTCTACTACGTCTCAGTGTGCCTGGCGTGCCCCCCTCGTCACGGAACCACGCGGCTCTACTACGCCTCAGTGTGCCTGGCGTGCCCCCCTCGTCACGGCACCACACGCGGCTCTACTACGTCTCAGTGTGCCTGGCGTGCCCCCCTCGTCACGGTACCTCGCGGCTCTACTACGCCTCAGTGTGCCTGGCGTGCCCCCCTCGTCACGGCACCATGCGGCTCTACTACGCCTCAGTGTGCCTGGCGTGCCCCCCTCGTCACGGAACACCACGCGGCTCTACTACGTCTCAGTGTGCCTGGCGTGCCCCCCCTCGTCACGGAACCACGCGGCTCTACTACGCCTCAGTGTGCCTGGCGTGCCCCCCTCGTCACGGCACCACGCGGCTCTACTACGTCTCAGTGTGCCTGGCGTGCCCCCCTCGTCACGGCACCACGCGGCTCTACTACGTCTCAGTGTGCCTGGCGTGCCCCCCTCGTCACGGTACCTCGCGGCTCTACTACGCCTCAGTGTGCCTGGCGTGCCCCCCTCGTCACGGCACCATGCGGCTCTACTACGCCTCAGTGTGCCTGGCGTGCCCCCCTCGTCACGGAACCACGCGGCTCTACTACGCCTCAGTGTGTCTGGCGTGTTCCCCACGTCACGGCACCACGCGGCTCTACTACGCCTCAGTGTGCCTGGCGTGCCCCCCTCGTCACGGTACCTCGCGGCTCTACTACGCCTCAGTGTGCCTGGCGTGCCCCCCTCGTCACGGCACCACGCGGCTCTACTACGCCTCAGTGTGCCTGGCGTGCCCCCCTCGTCACGTAACCACGCGGCTCTACTACGCCTCAGTGTGCCTGGCGTGCCCCCCTCGTCACGGCACCACGCGGCTCTACTACGCCTCAGTGTGCCTGGCGTGCCCCCCACGTCACGTCACGGAACCACGCGGCTCTACTACGCCTCAGTGTGCCTGGCGTGTTCCCCACGTCACCGAACCACGCGGCTCCATTACGCCTCAGTGTGCCTGGCGTGCCTCCCTCATCACGGTACCACGCGGCTCTACTACGCCTCAGTGTGCCTGGCGTGCCCCCCTCATCACGGCACCACGCGGCTCTACTACGCCTCAGTGTGCCTGGCGTGCCCCCCTCGTCACGGAACCACGCGGCTCTACTACGCCTCAGTGTGCCTGGCGTGCTCCCCTCGTCACGGAACCACGCGGCTCCACTACGCCTCAGTGTGCCTGGCGTGTTCCCCGCGTCACCGAACCACGCGGCTCCACTACGCCTCAGTGTGCCTGGCGTGCTCCCCCCTCACTTATGGTAGGATTCCGACACTCTAACCGCTCCACAACCATTTCGACCAGACTCACCATTGCGCCTACCGTCGATTTTCCCGTTCTGAAGTCAAATTGGTCTTCAGAGAGCTGGTCGTGTTTGCTAAGAAAACAATGCAGTCTTGTCAAAAAAGGTTTTCGAAAATCTTGCTCACAGTCAAAGTAGAGTCAGGCCGATAGTTGTTAAGGGAGCATGGGCCATCTTTTTTGAAAATGGGGTGTACTTTAGCATTTTTCAGGAGGAAGGGGAAAACTCCTGTTTGAAATGACTGGTTTACCAATTGAGTCAGAGGGCTCACAATATGCTTGGCACATTTTTTCAAAATCCGCATGGACAATAAATTTAGATCGGTTCAATTTTTTGGCCGGGAGCTGCTGGATAATTTTTTCCAACTCTTCCTCAAGTACAGGTGCCAGTACCATTGATTCTACTGGACTACATCTTCGCGTGTGAGTAACCTCGGGCTCTGACGGTCAAGGACCTCGCCCACAAGCAACAGACGGAAAAAATCTATTAAACTCATGGGCGATCCCAGCTTCATCCTGAACCAAGGTTTCTCCAATTTTAATTTTGATCTGTTTGTGAGCTTTATTTTTATTGTTAATAATGTCCCAAACAGTTTTGGGAAACATTTTTAGAAGAAAGAATTTTTGAGACATCATACGATTTTGCGGCTTGGATCACTTTTAGGTAAATTCTTTTGTAGTTTCGGTAGTAAATTTTGAAATTTGCATTTGAATATGATCTATAAATTTCGGAAAGGTATTTCAGTTTATCTCTTGAAACCAATATTCGTTTCGTGATCCAAATATTTCTTGTCTTTTTTTGTATATTTTAATTGTTTTTGTAGGACAGCATACAAAAACCCCCTCGTCACGGCATCACGCTGCTCTACTGCGCCTCAGTACGTTCAGTACGCATAATCCCCTACATGTATTATGGGGTGTACAACAGTATTCCATAATGCGTATATTGCATGAAAAAATAAACTCAATTTACAATAAGTTGAAATTTATATGTTTAATAAGGACCCGACAGACTTTTTTGTCCGTTTGTCCGTCCATATTTCTTTCCGATAATTCTTGATAAAAGGTCCTAGACTATTAAAACATGGTACATTGTTATCTCTTAGAACAAAGAAGATCTCTATTGATTTTGGTGTGAAAAGACCAAAGGTCAACAAAGTTATGTACAAAAAATGTTACTAATCCGGGGAAAAAGTTCCAGTTAGCTTGGTAAAGACTTTTGGTACTTTCTGTCAGACCCTTTAATACTCTGTTATATTGCTTATAATTATTGAGAGTAATAAAGGCATATAATAAATTATACCGTTTGGTTTGCTGTCGTTTTTCCCGCAGTTTTAAAACTTCCGTCTCTTAAAACAGTCTAAAAGTAAGAGCTAATTATTTGTGAATACTGAGAGTTTAAAGTAATATAGTTTATAAAATTAATAATGATGTAAATACGAAGATGTACATAAATAATAATAAAAATAGTAAATAAATAACTTTTTCAACAAATTCAAATACTTTATATATTTCAACAAAGCCAACTCCATCTTCTTATTCTCCTATTCTTTTATATACCTGTACTATCGACTGTTTTATCTCTACTTCTTATTATATAACTTTCAATTTTTGTCTATAATTAAAAATATTAATGACCTAATTCAATTTTAGTTCGGTCAAAAGTAATGAAATAATAATAAAATAACAATGAAATAAAAATATTATACTCCTATCAACTTATATTGTATAACTTGTATTGTATTGTAGTTTTAATATATCCAGGATGTAAAAAAGTCCCGCACTGGCTTGGTAACTCCCGAACGATTACAGGTAAAGCAATAAAACTTGGTATATCATTACTGCACCTATAAATCTACTTTTCTTAGTAATAACGTGACAAAAAATATGTTGGCAAGGAATTGCTTGCCAGTAGTCAGGAAAAATCTTAAATGAGAGCATAGGTCGAATAGTACATTGTCTTTATTATCAGAGCACAATGCCAAAAATGTAATCTCAAAGGGTTCACTCTTTGCAACGTTACGCTGGTTTGAAGTTTGAAACATCTACAATATAGGTCCTGTTCTAGATGGTTTAATATCCTTGTCTTAGCTCAAATTGTGAAAGTTAAACTTAGTAAATGAATACTGGACTTTGAGGTAGAAGACATCCAATAGAGAAAGTTCTTCAAGGAGTTTTTACGGTAAGCTTAGCTCAAGATGTACATACAGGGGTTTTTAGCAGGGAGGAATGCTAAAGGAAAAAGTCTGGTATCAGTTATTATGATAGAAAGTTCTTACTTTTAGGTTGTGCTTTGGACTTCACTTGATGTACATTTTATATTACTCTTTAAAACTATGTACATCTTGAGCTATGCTTGCTTAAAATTTTGTGGCGAACTCCTTGTAGACATCCTCCATTGGAGGTAAAGAGTTACCGACTACCTAAAAAAACTATTTCATAAGTCCAGTATTCATTTACTAAGTTACCTGTAATCGTTCGGAAATTGTCAAGCCAGAGCTGGACTTTTTTATACCTGTATACACAAATATAATATGTAAGTTATATGACAACAATACATTTCAATTTATTACTACAGTAGCCCGCTCCAAAATTGTCCAATACTTTGGGGGCAAACCAACAGCTATTTCCGCTATACTTAACATGTTGTTTGTAAAACAGGTAAATGAAATGAAATGTACGTATATTTGTTTACGGACATACACGCTGTTGATGTTTGTTTATTGCTACAGACGTTGAGACTGATCATGAATATTCCATATAAGTGAAATTGGCAACACTGTTGGGTGTAGAGGATGTAAAAGCTACCATCGGACTGTATTCATGCGGCTTGCTCTAGGCTTTAAAATTTATTCAGCATTCAGGCTTAAAATTACAATGAGGAACTGATTGTATCAAAATACATCATATACTTAAGAACATAATAACGATAATAATATATTAGACAAACAATTATAATATCTGCATTGTAAAATTTTATCGTGTCTCTTGCTATACGGCATATAGCCAACTGAATAAGTACTGTAAAGTGATATTATCATTTTAGAATATTGATAAACGCATTTAATTATACTGTACGTTTCAAACACTTTTTGAATGTTTTGCTTTCTATTTACTAAATTCTATTATATTAATAATTTGTCTAAATTATACATATTTGTTAAATTATAATTATCTTTACCTGTGTTTCTTGTAACCCACTCACAATTAATACAGATAGTATATGAGTTTACAGAATTTACAAATCACTTTATTTTCAATAGCATTTACAAAAGGGATTATGTCAGGTGCACGTTAGACTAAATATTTAGCATATTAATATTAAATTGCCATAAAATTTAAAATCATTTTACCGTTGCACAATCTGTTTTTTATTAGATTTTCATCCATTGTGGAGCTTTTCCGATAGTTATTTTGATGTTGTATTATTTACACATGCATTACATAAATCTATAATTTGCTTCACTGTTTTCGACGTACCTTTTTATTTTCATTTTAAATTTTTGTTTTGGTTCAAAAGTTATATTATTTTCTATATTTGATATCCATTTGTTTATGATCTTAGGGCCCATATAGCTGAACGGTTTTCGTGTACTTTCTTTGGAATAACAAGGAAATTTTGTAGAAAATTTATGTGATAATCGTTTATTGATTTTATATCTTTTTATTTCGTATCTATAGATATGCCTGTGCATATGAATCGCCGAACACACTATATAGAGCTTACTTAAAGTTAAAATATTGTTATCTTTAAATACATGACACTCTTTCAAATATCTTCAAACTAAAAACATATGAATCAGATCGTATCGTCCTAGCTCACTATCATCTCCAATATAAAGATCTTGGAACTTATTTTACCGTCTAACCTAGAAACAAATCTCAACTGCAACAAACGTTACCTGAAATTGGATTAGATTTTTATTTCTATTTAGAAAGGGGTTTACAACAGACGGCCATGATTTAGTCCAAATGACGTAACGGATTTTGAAATGTCAAACAGATTGTTATAGACGTAAAACACATTCTATACACAAACTTAAATCTATAGAATGTAATATTACAGCAATACGCAAAAAATAACAATTTGTAGACTAGAATTGGCAGAGAAGATTCTCACAGAAAGCCATTTGGCGTGAGCAGTAAATCTGGGCCTGACGCAGTAACCTGTTCTAGATGCTATTACCCTCCCTTACCTCACAGCTGCCTTTTCTGCTGTACTTTAGGCCGTTACTCTCAGTCCACTGATGCGAGGCGACCCAAGTACGATGCGTACCAACTTACTATTGTTCTTGATCATTTGATCACTTAGTTTCTTCATAGTTGTTACTGGTATGTCATTTTATTTCAAAATAAAATTTTACGTTGCTTTAATCACTTTTAAACCGAGATTACAAGATGCAGCTAACATTACAAAAATGTATGTCCTTTATAGACTCAGAAACCATTTGACCGATCATTATGAAAGTTTGTACGTCTATGTATTTTTCATATAGAAGGTTTATATGCGATGCCCATTGATATAACTCACCACCACGCGGCGCTGCAAAATATGAAAGTTATCAAAGCGCCTGCAAATTACAACCTGCAATTACGAGACAGTTACGTATATTAAACAGCCACACTATTTGAAGGCGCTAAGTTTTGATGTACATTTATCCGTAAGATAAATTTATGGTTGCTTTAAAGCTTGAGTATTAGACTACTTTATAATAAAGTATATGTACGTAAACAATGGCTATATAAACATACACTTTTGACAAATGTTCTTGATCGTGGCAACAGGGTATATAAATCTGCGTTGGAAATATAATTCACTTGAAACAGAAGTGCGGGCAAAGCTTACGATAAGAGTGCGAAGCCGCGTGGAACGGCTAGTATATTTATAAATACGGACTGCTGGTACTGTTAGAAATATATTCTTGATAAATAACAGGAGGATAGCAAATATTTCATGCTAACACAATTGAATATAGGTACCGCACAGATTTCACAAATTTTAAGTATACTCATTCCATTTATATAGCATAGTTAAATGTCTAAGAACGCGACTGTACATCCTGATGTTTCACGTAAGAGCATTAATTGGAAAGTTTCTAAATTATTAAAAACTATACCGTGAAATATGATTAGAAATAGTAGATTTTTATACAAATGGATGTTAGAAAAAGATGGAAAATGAGGACAATAGCCTTTAAGGTTAGTAAAATAGAATCATAATATGTTGAACACAATGGGACAATGGAAGATATCAAATAATAGTGCAGTAATAGTATACATTTCGTTAGCAGACACCGTTCCTCTTTTTGCCTTATGGTTTTTCGATGTGGTTTATATTTTAATAATTTCCCATATTTCACCAGCAAATTGGATTCTACCACGCCGGGGAGACTGATTCCTGTCGTGAAATGAATAAACGTATCTAGTTGCTAGCTTGTTTATATTAATATCGTCATAATAAGTTGGAGTCTGTGTAACTGGTTAGGATCCAATTAGAGTTACAAGACATTCACTATAGAGGGGTGTAGTTTTAGTTGTGTGATGACACTCGCGTTTTCAGACGTTAAGACGCTTGGTAGACAAAGTGTTAATATAGTAATAAGCTGGATATTAATAATTTATGTAGTGAACTTAGGTGTGTTGTAAAAACAATTCAACAATATAAATTTAATAAAAAATCTGGGTTAAAGGCGTGAAATAAAAAAATTAATAATTTTTCAAAATTTAGGATTTTCTGTACCTCAGTAAAAAGAGATAGTCTTATGGCTTTAGAGTGTAGATACACTATAATTATATCCTACAATTCGCCCAGCCCAAAAATTCTCTCTCTCCCCATCCCTCTCCCCTTCCCTTCCACCACCCTCCATCCACCGTCCCTCCTCTCACCCTCCTCCCTCTCTCTCTCCCCCTCTTTCTCCCTTTCTCCTAGATGTTATGTAATTGCATCTAAATCGGTCCTGAATCGTGGATTTGGATAAACTCAGGCCAAAGTTCTATAATACCGTCGTACGTTAAAGTAAATACAAAAGTTTGATTTTAATTGTGATTTTCTATTAAAACAGGATTTTTAATAATTGCGATCACAGAAGTTGCAAGAATAACTAATAAAATACTATCTAACATTGTATTTAGCTGTATATACCACTGAATATTAAAACTTTGCCAACTGATTTTCATGTACCTTTAGATTAATACTTTAAACCAACTTAAGTGCTACATCTCATTGTCGAGAATATTCGGAATCTGACTTTACAATGTTCTTTAAAATGTAATAATTCGATCTTATCCATTGTAAAATATTTTTAAAATAAACACAGACGTCACAAAATTTGTTATTAATAATTTGTTAAACAACTATTAATATGAATAGTAATATAAGAAATTATATTGTGGAGTATTCAACAATGTGACAGTGTGACCTGGGGCCCGCCATGAATGTGAGCGCAGACTGTCTCATCCTCTGTGATATACGGCGCCATGTATCATATACCACTTGCCGCACCCCGTCTCCTTACACGCATCTTCGCACTTCTCTGCAGCTCGTATATTCCTCACGACAGCTTATCAAGCTGTGACAATGTTAAGCGAATGTTTGCAAAATATTCACTTTAATAGACAGCAAAATTAGTAACCTTTTAATGACACGAACTACCAAACTGGTGTTCCTCTTATAGGGTTTCTAAATACTACATTTTGAGCTGTTTTAAGTAGTAAAATTATCATAAAATTTACCATAGTAGCTCATTTTTATAAATATGTTAATCTTCTGTAGATTTACAACCCTAATCACAGTTGACTATATTGTTATACATTTAGAATAACACTTTGCACTAAGTAAAGATCTTTTCCTTACATTTGCTATCAGTGATACAAAAAATCAGTAACACTACGTTTCGAGGTACCTGAAGAAGAGATAAAATTGTAAATCTCGAAACGTAGTGTTACTGATTTTTTATCACTGAACGACGGCAAATTTTCGGAAAAATCCTGTTTCTTCACAATACCTCCATCGTCAAAAACGAACTTCAAAAAATAAGTCCTTGATCAGCTGTTAAAAAACTTCAAGAAAAGTAAAGATCTATTGTGTCTGCCCATATAGTGCGAGTGAACTACTTCCACAACATTTAATACTTACATATAATGTACTATTTAAGTATATACACATTTAACAGCATTAACACATGGTAGCGACTATCCCTATACTCCCCAACAGAGTAAATCCCTTGAACACGTTTTAGATCAAATTTTAATTTATTTCATTTAATACCTTCATAATGCCCATTGAACATGTTGACACTAACATGTGACGTAAGGGCCAAAGAAGCTACGAACCTATGTGCAACAATCTGTAACTGTCCCTTTTCTTATTCCCATAACTGTGAATATCCCTGCCCTGAACCAAATTACACTTATTCTCAGTACAAGATACCTCCAGACATAGAAGGTCACCAATCCAAGCATTCGTACGAGACTCAAAAATGTAATGTTTAATTGATTCTAAGGTATTTCATTTGAAGTTTAAAAACCCTATGAAACCGGCACAACCACCCACCACTACGTTCCCGTAGATCAAAATAAGGCCACAATAGTTTGCTCTCAGGAATTCAAAAGAACAACATTTTGCTAAACTACAAAGGGTATCAATTTCGGGTGCAACTTTAGAGAAGATGTTGTCCACTTTGCCATTCCAGAGCAACCCTCGATCTAAATATATTCCCATTGATTTGTGGAGAATACATATACATATTACGTATATGTTTTGTAATATTTTGAAGGTGAAGAATATATTTGGATGAATTTTCTGTGGAATGAAAGTTGTCACATAGCATTAACTATTTTTTTTTAATGTTCAACTAGTGCAATTAATGAGAGCCGGGTATCGAGTGGTCTATGGTACCAAGTTTAAATCCTTTCTGTTAACGTTTACTTTTAATAGTGCTGTCAGCCTGCACTGTATCGACTCTCCTTCTTATTCTGTTTAAGGTTTTAAGGTCCTTTCACAGACCAGTAGCCAATGAAAACAGCCATAAAAAGTTAAAATGGGTTCGGTCTTTTAATAAATGACTGACGAAGGTTTATTCCCGGAGGAAGGTTTACTTCTGACTGGTTTATCCCTTCCAGGGTACCCCACACTGGGTACAGCAAAAACCGATGTGTCATTCAAATCTGGGCATCCTTATGGATGTGCAGGAGCGGCACTAACCGCAAATGTTCTGGGGTGCAAGGGTAATTCGATAGGTCTAGTCTACTGCGGGAGATGGATGTTGGAGTTGGTAGGTTTCGTTCCACAAGAGGGCCCTGCCTGCTTTGACTGGAGAGCTGGTTCAGAGTTGGCTTCCTCTTCTTCCGAGGGAACATGACTTGAGATTAGTGCTCTAAATTCTTCCTCATGGACTTCGACAGGAGGCGGCCCCTACCACCAAACTTTTTTTTTCCTTCCTGAGGGAAGAGGACAGTTTGTCCCCGCACTTAGTCCTAAAAGGACCTTTCCAAACCAAACTTACCCATCCAGAATACCCTATCACTCCGGAAGCAGCACAAAGGTTTTTATAGGACTAAGTACAATCGTTAAGTTTCTTGTCCTATGAGAACAAAAACAAAGGTTTATATAAATTTAGAATCAAAGAAAATCCGGTCTTAAATTTTACACTGGTGGAATCGAGTTTGCAGAATCAGATTGTCTCCCTTTGCTGTGCAAAAGAGGCCTTGACATCTTTATAAGGCTTCACGTCATCCAAGGTGTTAGTGCACAAAATATTCTATTCCAACCTAGTACTGATATTTAACATGGACTATAAAGTAGACGTGCCACATTTTGTGAAGGTCCCAAATTTTGCGCCCAGCCGGTTTAAATAACCGTTAGAGTAAGATGTAATATTATTACAGCTGCTGTAATGTCGGGTGGTAGCTGTAACTCGCAGCGGCCAGGCTGGCAGTAACTGTCTACTGGGTATATTGGCACCACATTCAACTGCCATGTCTCTATTACAAGGTCGTAAACTGGTCTCATGTGGCGCCGTTAACATACGGTACGACACGACGTAAAGTCTCCGATAGCCTTCTGCTGCCAGGGGTGCCAACCGCTGAGAGCAACAATCATACCGTTATAAATAAACTTAATACAAAATCTCACTGTGAGTGTTGTAATAGTGGCATCGAACTATCATGGTTAATTTTACAACAGGTATGTAATAAGTTAGAATACACAAGAATAACCCAAATGGCTTTTTGCCACTAATTAACTGATATAAAATGTGCACATATCCCTGCGAATCGTGCAAAGTCCAACGTATAGTATTTCAACGCAAAAGTCACTTTGTACACTTTGTAATGTTTCATAATTCACAAGAACAAAAACGTACTTACTTGCGACCTTATTACCGGACAGTACACTTAAAGGTCTGGGTTAAAGTGCAATAAAACGTCTTAGCGAAATCGAAACGTCAAAGCGCAAACAAAACGTCTAAACGCAAGGAGAACGTCTTAGCGCAGTCATTACGTCTTAGCGAAATCGAAACGTCAAAGCGCAAACAAAATGTATAAACGCAAGGAAAACGTCTTAGCGCAGTCATTACGTCTTAGCGAAATCGAAACGTCAAAGCAGAAAGAAAACGTATAAACGCAATGAAAACGACAAAGCGCAGTCATTACGTCTAAGCGTAATCAAAATGTCTAAGTGGAATCAAACGTCTAAACGCAATCAATATGTCTAAGCTCAATAAATACGTCTAAGTACAATCAAAATGTCTAAGTGGAATCAAACGCCAAAACGCAATCAATTCGTCTAAGCTTAATCAAAATGTTTTAAGTGGAATCAAACGTCTAAGCGCAATCAATACGTCTAAGAGCAATCAAAATGCCTAAGCGTAATCAAAACCCCTAAGCGCAATCAAAACTCCTAAGCGCAATCAAAACCCCTAAGCGCAATCAAAACCCCTAAGCGTAATCATATCGTCAAAGCACAATCAAATCGTATAAGTGCAATCAAAACGTTACAGTTAAAATTTGTGATACAAACAATTATTTACGCACAATTATTGTACTGTGTAATATCTTAAGTTTCCCTGGTATTTATTTGTTAAAGAATTATAATCTAATTTAATGCCACTTTTAAATTACACATTTGTACGATTACACATTTTCCAGTATTAATTCGCAAGTGATAGTTAATTTAATTCAGTCCAATAATCTTCATTGAATTTTAATCTACTTTATAGGGCCTATATATTTTGTACGTATTATTATTATCCACCTACCATGAAATGAATATTGTGTGCAACAAATTAACTTACTTTTTCGTATTTTGTAAGAACTTTATTGTAGGTTATTCTTATTGCATAATTTTCAGTCAGTTTTTTTCCGTAGTATCATAAAATCTAATAAAAATATATACTGTACCCTTATTAAACATGTGTAATTCATACACGGATTTAAAATCGTTATAGGTTACTTGTAAGATATTCATAATAAATTGTAGGCTCAAAAGACGTCTCCAGGAATATGGAGTATCTGGAATAGGAATTACGTACATAGCTCAAACTTTGAGTTTCAAGTTTTTGTGTAGGTTAGTACCGGATGAGTTTTTTTTTATTCACCAAATTATATACATAAAAAGACTGGTGTTTACTTTCTACATTGATGTATGTATTCATTTTCACAAATAAAACTATACAGAACTCTATAATAACACAAGATTAATGTGTTGTTACAGAAATACGACGCGCCACCCTACAAAACGTATCCGGTCAAAATATATCACACACCAATTATCAATATTTCATGTCAAGGTTGGGGTAAGGCAAAATGGCTTCGTCGTGCAGTGCATAAATCAGAAAGATCAGACCTATCAGACACAGATGGGCCCCTACGGGTTGACCCAACGAAATCAAACCGAGGGTCTATTCCTGTACGCAAACTCCATTCCTGAGATGGTTAGCTATCTTTTGATACTCTTATCGTTGCGCTGCATCGCTCTATTGCTCTTCATTGCTACGTTATCTCTTTAACAACTGACTTGAAACAAACAAACCTTATGTTTTATCAACTGCTATCAAGAAAACATCAAGTGCTATCAAATTTCTTTTTCCTCAACAGTTTTTTTTTTGTCAAATATTTACTTATGCCACCACAATCCACAAACGAGATAATGAATAATGTATCACAGTGATGTTTCTTTTTAGTTTCAATCAACCCTAAAAGTTTATATTATGATACGGATCATACTTACCATTATAGTGTGATTTAAAAAGATTTGTAATGTGTTGTAAAGTAAAATCTTTATAATTATACAATATTTAACAAAACAATTACAATTATTTTCAAATCATTCATGTAATTGAAGTATGAACACGTTTAAATTTACGAAATTGATTCATAACACCTAGAACCATTTCATTGCTCTAAAATTCAGTTTTCCTCTTTAATATTCGATTTACGTAATAATTAAAAAATACAAATAAACTAGAAATTACAAATGATTAATACATACATTTTAATGTCAAATTTTTATTGCCCAATGTTTAACACTGCGTTTCGAGGATTTAAATTCACCCTCTTTTTTAGGTGTAAAATTTCAACAACCTACACTGGACTGCTACGAAAAATCATACCATACAACAGCTTAAGTCTTGCTACGATAAAATGAACCCAGTCGTTGTCACTGCACGGAAGTAAAGAGCAGTTCAGTGGAACGTCTTAGATTGTGGGTGTGTAAAGTTTTGTGCTCTTAAAGTACTGAAAAAGAGGTTAGAACTCAATCCTCAAAACGTAGTATTATACATACTGTCACATATAACGATGGCAAATGTCGGAAATCATGATTACTCTTCCAAACCATCCTCGTGAGTAACAAACTTTAAACAAAGAACAGTCTTTTATTGTATTTAATTTGGAAAACATGGTAGTCTAACAGATGTGATTTGTTATTGTTCATGTTACGTTATTATGTTATTGTTCAATGTTATTTGTTCATTACATCTCATTGTTGTGTTTTGTAACTGCAGAAATTGGATATTTGATAGTAGTTCTTTACAATATTTGAAAACAAGAAACCTAACAATACATGTAACACTATCATGACCGTTGTATTATATTCTACAGCACATTTTAAAACAGTAACTTATTTCTCTTCGAACCATGACAATAATTGAAAACTGCGTTTTTTACAACTGAATAGATAACTCATTTTTTATTTTATACCGTTTAATAAAATAGGCTGTCCCTACAAAATTACGTTCTATCTTGAAACAATATAGTAGTTGAACTAAACCTTGTTTTTATAAATTGGTGTTGTTAGACACTCCTTTCAAACGTTCCTCATTTACAGTGACTTTAATAACGCAAATAAAAACTATCAAAATATAATAACTTACTAAACCATGAACGTTTGCAATAATTCATATTACCTTAGAGATCATGCATACAAACGATGGTGTATTCTAATTTCAGGCTTGTGCTAAGCACCTTATAGACTGGCAACCCAATGAAAATTTTTTTAAAGTAATGAAACAAACGTTGTAAAACCATGTACAAATATGATGCATTCAACTTTAAGTGAAACCTTAGAAATCAAACCTTTTCTTTAAGGATTAAATAGCAACAACAAAATGTACGTTGTGATGAATGATCATCACTGAGAAAGGTCCTATCCGGCCTCAGGACACAAAAAGGGACCCTTTTTAAAGGGGTGTTGTTTATTAGGGTGTGAACATGTTACTATAAACTAATATACCTACCAAGTGTCCAAACATAAATATGTCAACCAATATCCATGGGGGATCTTTTTAAGACTAAAAATCGTAGTATTTGGGATACATGAGTACTTCAACCCCAAACTCCAAAATAAAGTTAGTTAAACATTTTTAAATGTGCACCCCATCGAGTAACATCTCATTTTAAAATCTATTGTAAAAGAGCAATGCCTCAAACCAGAGGTTTCTATCTCAATCCAGTAGAAACAGGCGAACTGTCAAAGATTTATTTAAATAAACACTAAAAACCAATAGTGACGTTATAAAACTATCTCTGTTGGTAATTAAATAAGTAAAAAATAATTTTATTTAATTAAAAAGTTCACTCGATCAGAAACCAATTAATGAATTTTTACGTCTACAGCTTTTAAATAACCCCAAACATTCTTCCATTTAGTGTTGGAGGTTAAAGTTCCCATACATGTCAAAAACCATTATTTTTATTTTTACAGAGAACCCCCATGAATAGATTTTCTGTTCAAAAGTTAAAGGGGGTGGAACTATTGGAACCCCTGGTATTACAGAGCGTGTATTTATATATTTTCCATTTTAAAGTATTAATTATTTTTACTTATAATCTAAACTTAATCAAAAATCATGGGATCCGAAACTACGCCCAACCCACGAACTATTTTCAGAACTCTGTGTGGTTTTTTTAATATGCATATTTTTATTTTCTTCTACATTCGTAGATAGAACCATCTGAGTCATCCAGAATGAACCTGCGAAATCCTACTATAATAGCCCTTTAGGTAATTTATTTAATCAACCTGTAAATACATACTTCTCGAGATGGTTTAAATTGAATTCGAAACACACAAAAAGTTATTTTAAATATTGATATTGTATGATTTTACCACTTCCAAACATGTTTAAAATTAACTTTTATTAACATCTACAGGGATTTTTGCGTTTATATCGTGTACTATCGTGGCTCATCAACATGTGATTTTAAAGTCTGCATTAGTAATAGTAAATTATCACTTATCAATTAATGCCAAATTAAATCATTATCTGGATATGATAATTAAAAGGTATTATTTACTTCTACGATATTTTGGCATTTTGGAATTCAATAACAAACCTTGGATTCAAGGCAGGTAATATGAATAAAATGAATAAATTCATTTATTCCATCATAATAGAATGGAATAATAATTATGGAATATATTGTCCATAAGAAAAGAGTCATAAAGAATAATGACTTTTGACAAATTTCAATTCTAACAATTCTAGAATAACCTTGGATATTATCCGGTTTAAGCTGATTCGTGGTCATAAATATTATTTATAATTCCTTATAAATTAATTCATTATCTGAATATAATAATTGCAAGGTATTATTTACTTCTACTTCTATATTTTGGGTTTTTGAAATTCAATTACTAAGAAACCCAGGATTCAAGGCTGGCAATGTTGTCCATAAGAGCAGAGTCATGAAGAATAATGACTTGACAAATTCCAATACTAACAATTCTAGAATGACCTTGAATGTTATCCGGCTTGTGCTGATTCAGACCGTGCTGTGCGCCGAATATAATATAGTTTTGTGAGCGCGTATTTCACAACGTAAGGAATGGATAAAGCCACTTCATTTCGAATAAAGCACGGTTCGGTGGCCATATAAAATAAGTGGATCAGATCAGAGTGGAGCAGAGCAGCCTGAGTATGCAAGAGCAGTCGCCATCAGATTAACAGCGTTCCCGGCCCGGCAATCAGTTGACGCAGTCTGCCCGTAATCCCGGGACTCAATATAACCGATATTGACCGTGTAACAGGCTTATAATAATCCCCCCCCCCCACCCACCCGATATGACCAGCTTTTAATAATTACTATGGGAAAGCCGAAAGTGAAACAAGGAACTGAAATTCTCAATTAATACACTGTTAGAAAGTGTATACCTTGATGCTAAGACTAGCAGTTACCCGTGGCTTCGCACGCAATTTCGTAGTTTTTGCATCTGTATTAGATCTTCTGGTTCGAGTTAATTTTATTTCCGACGCCAATGTTGAGTTTGTGTTCTTCTCACGATCAAGAATATACGTAAAATGTTTATATTAATGGCTATTGTAATTTTTTTCGTTCACAGTATGTTTTCTACAATACTTAATTTTGCCTTGTTTCCCAAGAAAAAATTTCAAAAGTGAACTTAGCTCGGTTTTATATCATTATTTAGTACAAATTAGATAGTTAAATTGTTTTTCAGAGCTATTACTTTATATTTGATAAAAACGCACAGTTTAAAGTATATTAACAATAACAATACGTGTTTATTTCTTTATAAGCTGGAAAATATTGTTAATATTTTACAACATTTAGAGCTGGAATTGGTACATTAGTTCAAAAAAGCACTGTCCAACGAACTTTCATCTACCATAGTTCTTGCCGGTTGGTTTAAAGGTAGTCTTCGGTGTCAAATTCTTATGTTTTATGGCATTTTAAAGTAGATGACTACTTACCTAATTCCTGAAAGCTAAAACGGCGTGATAGAATATTTGTTATTTCTTAGAGAATGTACTATAAATGTAAACAAATCGAAAATAATAAACAATGTTTATACAGAGCAGTTGATTACATTAGACATGCTTTTTTAATTAATATTTCACAATTTTAGATACCAAGATGGGATTTTTCGCTATTTAAAGACCATTGGGACGTATCCCGGAGGGTTTGTCGAAATAAAAATAGGCCTATATTCATCCCAGGGACCGTAATAATGTCTATGTAAAATTTCAGTACAATCGGTGGACAGTAAACTCGAACGAATGTTTTGGAATGAAGAATATTTTATATTCCTATCTCCAGTGGCGTAACTAAGTCGGAATTAGGGGGATGGAACCCCCCAAAAATCGTACAAAATTTGAAAGATATATGTATAACATCAATACAACTTGTGTGAAATACAGCAGTTAAATTTTTTACTTTAAATTAGACATATATAATTTATTTCAATTTTTAATTTATTAGATCCCCTGCTATAGTGTGTCCTTTAATCACATTCATCATTCTACTAAAGCCAAGTCCTGGTTACGACAATGCATATCTCCAAAAATCCATTACTTAGTAATCATTTCGTTCAAAAACCTTCTGAGATTGCAGTTGAGAATATTTAAAAACTAGCTTACTATTAAAGAAACGGTTCATATACTGGGATTCTAGAATCTTTCCCGTTTTGGAAAATGCTTAATTATAAATTATGGGGCTAATTATTAGATGAGAATGTATATAATAAAAAGTGCAATAAGGTGAGATATAAAATCTAATGACACATTTGCCCTACTATTACCAGTTAGAACTAGAAAAAGTAGGATTATGGTGGATTGATACAGTTTATGCAATATAAAAGATCCCTGAGAGAGACTGTTATTATAATTTTATATTTCAGAGAGCTCAACTATTTTGTAATCCAAAACCATTTTCTCTTTCTCATTAGCTTCTACGACAAAATCTTTTCCAAAGGTAAACAATTGCATCGTCATACCTTATTTAAAATCCTATACAAAACTCAACTTTTGTAATTATAATTCGATAGTACTTTTTTCAAGTTCCGTTTCCGAAGTTCTTTGAAGGTCAATCAACTTTCAGGGATTATAACCCATACGACATCCTTATCACTCGAACTCAAATGCCTCGAAAGGATAACAGGATCTCGGACATTTGCCATCGATATGTTACAAGAGGTATAACACAACGTTTCGAGGATTGCAATCCATCCTCTTCGTCATTATGATATGATATTAATACAAACAAACATAATGCTGTCCTCTTGTTTCAGATGACACTACGCGGTGCCGAAAACAGAGCCGACATCGAGTTTCTTGTTAGTATCTCACTTTCGCCTGTGCAGGTGTGATGTGTGATTGTGATTCTCGTACTCGTGACTTGTGCTAGGGACTTAACTTCATACTTTTGGTATGTTTGAACTATTTTCTTTCCCTTCTTTTATTCCTTCTGCAGGGGTGTAGCCAGCAAGGGGGTTCAAGGAGTCCAGACCTCTCATTTTTTAATTGTTTTAATTACTTTTTTAGATAACGATTATCGTTATTTAAATAATTCAGAATTACTGACATGTACTGCTGAAAGATAGCTCTCAACACAGATACGGTTTAGAACTTTTTAAGGAACAAAATTGGGTCTTGCTTTCTGTCGCCTTTGGGAAAATATCAGTTGTCTTGACCCCCTCCCCCAAATCTTTTCCTGCTATGTTCTTGTCCTTCTATTCTTTAGTTTTGTATGTTTTAATACCTCCCTTGACCTGACGAAGGGGATGGATTCCAAACCTCGAAACGTTGTGTTATACGTTGTAACATATAACGATGGCAAATGTCCGAAATCTTGTTAGCCTTTCAAACCTTGCATCCTCAATAACAAACTTTAAAGAATATAATAATAAAGTAGCTTACCAAGAATCATACGTAAGTTCTACTCGAGTAAGCGCTCTTGGAGTAAAGGAATGATCACCGTTGCCAGACCTTTCCCTGGGGATTAATACGTACTTCCTCCGCGTGGTTAGGGAGTAATTCTGGACGAGAGCAGTTTGTCACGCGCCTTGGACCATAACAAACACATTTCACTTGACGGGGTTGTTTAGTGTCGGCGCCACTTTATAGACCAATGAGTATTTCAAGTCTCGCCCTGCGAAACCAGAGCATTAAAGAAAATGGCTCAGTCGATAGGTGGGCGTGCAGTTAACATTTCAATGACATTATTAAGGCTCTTGGCTGAGTGGGACTTAAAAAGGTCTGGTGAAGCTTAAGGTGATGTCAGTAGTGAAGGATATGAAGTTAGTATTCCTTTTAGCCGTTTTGATGGAACACGTTTTAGAAGGTGTAGGAGAGCATAATATTAGTACTATGGGCTTAGCTTTAGTGACAACTATAACTCGAGGGGCTTGAAAAATGTGATTTCCGTTTGTCCGTACCAAATCTAGAAAACGAACTGACAAGTATTGCATGCAAACCCGTAGGATTTCACTGAGCGTTAGACATTATTTTTGCATTGATCTTTTTGGTAACCATGGCGGTAACAAGAAAATCTCGGCTCAATTGGGAGAAAGGTAGATTTCAAAAGAGTCTATCATCTCGAAATGCCACACTGAAAATGCATTATTAGTTTAAACCGATCTTTAAGCACAGTCTGGCGATACAGTACCCCAGCTAGCTCTCCGGAACTTAAATTATTTGAACTCTGCTATGAAACCTAACATAATGAAAAAAATTTGATGTGCTATGTGGAAAAATATCTCTAGAAAAATGTCACATGTGCACTTTTAATTTTTCATGAAACTGCCTTTCCTCATGGACAACAATACGTTCTGCATGTACAGCCAAAATTTACCTGAGTTTTTTAGATTGACTGTCTGTCCACAGGGCATCCCGACAATGAAATGACTATAGATTTAAAAGTTTGCATGCAACCTCAGTGAAGCCTGTTACACGACACGTGGTGTGGCGTACTCCTTCCATGTACGTGTAACTTGCTTAAATATTTAAGTCTTATATGTCTACTAACTTAAATATATTATTTTAAACATAAACTAAAATGCATTTAAAACTTTATAAGTTTTGCATTGTAAAATTTGGCATTTGAAATGTAAATATAATGTACACATTTCTTATGAACTGTAGAAAACCTATTAGTGACCTAGTGACCAAAGTACGTATTAGTTACAAAAGTTGATAGCTATATTATCATTTTCCCTCTATGCCAGCCGCTAAATTTTTCCTACAATTTTATAGCATAGAACGATTCTTTACAGTCTCTAACCAAAAAGACTCAATTTTAAAATGCTATAAATTAGCATCTTTCATGCTTAGTATGGGGTTGCAACTGTGGGTTACTAAATTCACAAATATATCTAAGCGGCACAAAATATTGTAATTTTGAGCTTAACAGAATTAAATAAAATGCTTTTAAACCAGCAATTGTCTATTTAATGTTTATAACTGAGATAAAAAAAATTGAGAAAGACATTTCCAAGAAATGGACATTTCCAAATGAGATAGCGTTTGGTTTTGTTTAAAGTAAACAAATAGTAACAACTTTAACAAGAGGACATTTTATAAATTTTAAAACATATTTCACTAGAGGTCAACGTTTTGAGTCGAAGATTTATAAGGATCATTTAAGTGAAGTTTTAATCTGCTGGTCGTATCGTGTGTTCAGTGATAAAAGTATACACCATTCAAATTATAAATAAAAGTTAAATTAATTAAATAATTACAATAATTGACATATTCACCAAGAGGGATCATAAAAGGCTGCACAAGTTATACTCATTGATAGTAAAAGACATGGTTTGTGGTTCGGCCTTCCTAAGGTGTGGTTGCTATTATAGGTAAGCGAAAACTTATAAAGCACCATGTATAAACACTAAACTTGATAACAAATTAAAAATATACACTTAGAAGTTGAATAATGGGTTCAAACAAATATTAAGCATAAGTGAGAAACTGACATAAACATACAAAAGTCTAAATGAACATCTAAATGAATTGCCACGAAAACACGACATCTCATATACCTTAGGTCCCTGATTCTATTCTAGATTTGAACAATGCAATGGATGACAAATATGAGGAAAATGTAGTTGATGTAGGGAGGGGGGATTTACACTTATTTACACCAAAAATGGAGTCTCAGTTTGGTTCCAAAAGTGGTTAATCATTTCTGCGCGTTCAACAAGGTACATAATAATAATCTATGGTTAAAGGGAAAATCCTGTTTACTTAAGCTATAATATTAACTTAACAATTTCAATCTTTATTCGATTGAGGTTACTGATAAAAGTGTTTTATCACGGTTTACTGGGATGCGGAATGTATGATAAGATAAAACTACTTTTGAATGCCATCGTAAACAAATAAATATACCCAAACCCAGATTAATAAAATGTTGAACCTTGATAAAAGAGGTAGACTGATTTCAATGCCCAGAACATCTTGTTCATTTGTTTCAATATTTTAGGAGGCAGGGGGAGTCACCTTGTTTAAGAAAACAATTCGTTTAGTGTTTGATTATCAGTAAAAATATAATTAATCGGAAATCTTGAAGCAATATCGTACTAGCCGAATGATTAGGCATTGATGTTATTGTGTCGTGATCCATGACCTAATAGCATTGCATAGTGGGTAGACGCAAGGAACATGATTGCAAGAAGTAGAGAAAAATATGACTCTCTACTTTTCTATTGTAACATGAATCATCAGTGTCTGAAGATTGGAAACGTATTTATGGTGATCAGGGAAATTGAAACATTCACCATCCGCCCTTTTGTATTGTTGTAGAATATCCCGGAACATGTTTAGTTAGTGGAGTATTAATAATATCCGGCATGTCTCTATTTTACTCTGTTGACGAGTTCATGATGGGCCGCTGGGAAGAAAAATCTTACAATTATTGAGATAAAAAGAAAAAGAAAAACAAAAATACTCTGCGGTTCCAAATACAGAACAAGAACGGTATGTTTTTATGTTGACAAAACAATTTAAATTATGTATTACCTTAATTTACTCTTTTGTCGCATGCAATGCAATTTTCAATTGACTGTGCGCATGTTTAGTATTATTAACTCAAACCTACATGAGTGATCTATGTTTGACACAACTTAATTATAGGGTTAAAACTGAACTTATCCTATTGCATAAGCCACTCGACGCCATACGGGCGTTAGGGCATGAAGTTACATCCAAATAAAATGGCTTGGTGCTTAACTTAAACTTAATTTGGCTTAAATTTAGTAAAGCTTAATAAAATACTTAAGCACAGCAGTCAGTCAATCTATTAACGGTATGTGTTCAATGTTTAACTCATTATTCGAATAAGGCACAAGTATAATTGAGAAAGAAAGCTAAGTAAAAAATATTTTTAATTCGTGTAAGTAAATATCATTTGAACTCTTAAATCAAAATAATAATTTTGAATAAAGAATCGTGAATGTCGAATCTGATTTGTTACGGTATAGTAATTCAAAAATAACATTAATATTGGTTGTGCATTTCTCGTTAAATAACCGACGATACAAGCGACATCTAGGAACGGGTTCAAGAAGTAGTAGTTGACTAATACCAGGAAGTGACCTTTCACATCACAGTAAAAGTAACCAATAATTAATAAATAACAGAATATATGTAGTTATAAATTGAATGTGCCGCCACTATTTGAATTCTTTTTTTCTCCTTGCGGCTCCAAAAGTTATTTTCATTCGCTGAGCGTTAGTAAAGCCTACCTCGCGAGAGGCCTAAAATTAAATTTATATTTACATCAAATTAATTTCTGTGGTTGTGTCTGTCTGTATAACTTTATAATATCTCGAAAACAAACTGACTCGTAGACTACCCATTAACCTTTCATTTTTGTATAGGCAGCATCGCGTTCGATAATGGTGCATAGGATTCTACTGAGCGTTAGTAAGCAAGTTTTCATTGGTCTTGCCTTAGCAGTTGGTAAACCACGATATCTAGAATAATTCGCAGCGTGAAAAAATTGTAAACATAGTGAATACAGTCATATGGAATGTTAACATAATAACACAGGTAGCTACAAACTAGGAATTTTGCATGCGGCCACATCCAATTTTGGCGTGGCTTACACATAGTTTGTGTTTACACACATTGAATCCACTTCAGTCAAAGAATATACAGATTGCACGAGTGTAGTAAAAACGAATTTTCCCTTATTTACGATCCATCATCACACGTAAGTTTTTTTCGTTTTTACAAGCTACATTCCTTGACAATGATATTTTCGTCGGTTTTCATTAAACTTTTCTTTACAATAAACCCGCCAATTTAAAGTTATGAATGTTCATTTTCTTCTTCCAAAATAAATAATCATGATATAAGATCTTCAAAGATGCAAAGTTTTGATGTCGAAACTTGAACCACTACTGAGTTTCTCTAAATTGATAACATATAGACAGAACGATGGGAAGTGTAGTGTGTGAAACTTTGTTATTATCTTCACCCATTGAACCACTACTGAGTTTCTCTAAATTGATAACATATAGACAGAACGATGGGAAGTGTAGTGTGTGAAACTTTGTTATTATCTTCACCCATTGAACCACTACTGAGTTTCTCTAAATTGATAACATATAGACAGAACGATGGGAAGTGTAGTGTGTGAAACTTTGTTATTATCTTCACCCATTGAACCACAACCTAAAATATTTCTTCTTTTTTGAACACCCTGTGCATGTGTTACTAACATCTCCCTCGCTACCCTCGCCTGCAATTTATCTCCCTCTGGAATTCTCTATTTAAGAGAGAAACTGTTTTTGAGACCAAAACAACTTTTGTTTTGGTCTCAATACTTAATGGTAAAACGAATGTTACACACTAGATCTCCTAAACACCTAAGCTACAACATTTTTGTAACAACCACGGGGAAGATAAATTTTAAATCAATTTTTTGTGTAAAACTATATATTTTAACTAACCACCTCAATTAAGGGATTTATCTTTATGGACCTACTACTTATGGATAAGCTAGGAGATTTGCAGATTATTCCTTCAATCTAATGTAAGATATTATTAATAATTGTATTTTATATCTAAAATCATAATAATTTCTAGTTTTTGGTAGATTTTGATCATTTATTTGATTTTTAATTGGGTATTCCAATTCATCGCAAAACGTGGGTACCACTGTCGTTAATCTTTCTTCCCTACTGTTGTTTAGAAAATGTCCTGACTTTAGTGTTTGTAGGTCTAGTATAACATGTTTAACTATAACATGGCACCTCTACCACTGACATCCTACTGATTATCAAAATGCTGATTAGTCTAAGGTAATTTGATATAAAAACTTGCGAATGCAATTTGCTACATGAATTCACTTATGTATATTACTAAACTATCCAGGAGAAGATAAATATAACTACAGATCCTTTACTTAATTATAATTTCATTGTAAAACTATTAGACGTTGTGAAACTTGAATATGATAAGTATTAAAACCAAAACAAAAAATTTTACTGATACAGATACTTATTTAAATAGAAAAAGTCCAGAGTGAGATAAATTTCAGGCAAAGGTCGTGTAGAAGATATTAGTCATACTTATATACAGGGCTTTCAAAAAGGGAGAAATATTTTGAATTTTAGTTCAGTGTAATCAAAACATGGGTCGGTAGCTAAAAGATATAACTAAACATTGTATCGTACACAAATCTTAATAAGAACACAACATAAATGCAAAATGTTTCACATGTACTTGACATCAGGTAGCCACGTTGATTTTACCATTATTATATAGTAGAGAGTTCTCTAGAGCATTAGTAGTTATTAACCTCAGTGAGACATATTTTCTAACAATGACATTCAATATACTAAGATTAGTTTCTGAGACGGTACAACAGAATGCGCTAGTGTATCGCTGAGCAGTCTGGCTGTTCGATCAAAACTAGGTGTAGGTGAGGTTGGGGAAGAAAGAGTCAGTGGGAAATCCAATTCCCCAATGAATGAAAGTCCATGTCGCTGTTATGTCATCCGTAGCCGTGCCGGTTGTGAATCACTCCGCCTAAATCTCCTGCCCGTGCGCGTTGCACTTGTAAAAATAAAACGCACCACGATCGCATCAAATTATTTTACTATCCCTCCTTCAATTAAAGATGCCGCAGGAACAGTAACCACAACTGTTTATTACTTCGCAGCGTGACAAAATAATCTAGAGCAGCCCGTGCCAAAATATACCGATGGTTGCTTAAGTTTCAATCCCCCGTGTACACCCCGCGCCTTAACCTGTTGCTAGTTTTATCTGTATGAAATTCGTCTCAACACAGGGAGCGATTGATGGTCACCAGCGATATGGCAACACCGCCTCTAACGTCACCGAGCTATTTTGGTACCGGCTGCTCTAGATAGACAGCGCTACCTTTCGGACCGTCACTCGTTAGTAGTTTCTCGCGATAAACACAGATGTCGCTACTATCAGCAACCTTACCATTTGTGTATAAGGAAATTAAGCAATAAAGAATCATAATATTAAGAAATTGATTTGAATTCCAGTTCTGCGCAACCATAAAAAGTATTTACTTTCAAAGGTGCTTAATACAGTATGAAATATAGGACGTCATGTAATAAAAGTGCATGTACTGGAAAACTAGTCTCGTGTTTAAAACTCATTTTTATCCTCATGTTATAATTTGGCCTCACTCCCAACTTTGATCCATACCGGTGAGTTGTAACGTATACCGGTGATTGGCCTATATTACGACATTAATTGATAGGAACTTATTTTTGAAGCCCTCTATGAAATAAACTGGCGATAGAGGGTTATATGATATACAGAAGTAAGAAAATGAAAAAGCAGGATTTATCTGCTAATGCAATGGTTGGCATTTATTTTAAGCAGACAAAACTGTACACTAAAATTTTTATTCAACAGAAAATGTAACTGTATAAAATAATAACGATTAATAAAAATACGCGTTTGAAATTGCAAATATTACAGTGAACTCAGTACAATTTTATACTTATTCGCTTTGATCCTGCTATTGGCAAAGTACCCGAACAATGGTCGGTAATTTATGCGTGGTAAAGCATAATTACACGCAATACAATATTAAACTTCATGTATTTTTACACCGTTATTTTTAGTCAAAGAATTATGGGAGATGTATAGTTTTAAATATATAATTAAAATCATGGGCTATTGAGATAAAAATCTCAACTTTATTGTAAATATTCATAATGGATATATATTCTATTAAAAATACTAAAAAGTGTTTAAATACATATTAATAATATTTTTTAAATGAGACATCTCCCATAACGATTTACAAATAAGGTCGTAAAAGTGTATGAGTTTTTACATTGCTCTTATAGGGCAAAACTCAAGGTCATTTTACTTCAGCCGACTCTTTTACTCCAAATTCTTTTACGCCCGTAAGTTTAAACGCATAATTATGAAGGATATCTCGTTTTATAGATAAAATAAAAGCGCACCCAAGTGCTTTATATTTTATCGGTAGGTTTATTAGTTATTCAGAAAACAATCTCAACCCGTTTTGAACCTCATTGTGTGCCTCATATTAAAACGCATACAGTTCAAAATTAAAATTAAAATGTGTTTAGTTGTTTAAAATATAGGGGTATACATATTGTGTCAAGTGGCAGGCTTCACTGAGGTTACTTGCAAAAATATAGACGGAAAGACAGACAATCGTACAGATAATAAATATTTAGCTCCCCCCCCCCTTGCAAATAAAAGAGAAATTGTGGCAACCCACTGAGTTATAAGCTTAAAAAACTCTGAAACAAACTTCTTTTTGGACATGCACCGTCAAACAACTTATTCTTATCTATGCAGAAATGAAGCTTCATATAAATTTACAAAAAGCCCACAAATGAAGTCTTTTATAGAATTTCTAATTCTTGTCACGTGATAAATTCACATATTTTCAATAGGTTAGGTTTCATTGGAATGTTTGAATAATACAATTTTCGGTGTACTACAATGCAAGGTTGTCCTGAAATAACATCTTTTCATCTACTTTTATCATTGATTATCTTTATCTTTATCCACTCTATTATCTTTTCTTTTTACTCTATGTATAAAGTGTCACATTATTAAACTTGCTATTTTCTTGTTACAATCATGATTACCCATAAGACTAGTGAAATATTGGGCAACGCTAAGGCAAATCCCATGGAGCGACATCTATCATGGTCGAACTCAGTGCTGCCTATATAGAAATGAATCTTAGTGCAAAATTTCAAGTCTCTAGGTCGATTAGTGTTAGAAATGTCGTATTGCAGCCCCTTCAGTGACAGGCTTCGAAAAGGTCAGCCAGTTAATAATATTTTTATGTAAGTAGAGATAGCTCCCATAATTCTAAGATCAAAAATATGGATGTAAAAGTGTTTTAAATCATTGTCTTTTTGTATCAAACTCGGAACAGCCTTACGAGCCACTATTCCTTCCCAACCTCTCCCTACTCCCTGACCAGGCTCAACTTAACCAACAAGCAATCTTTGACTAAAAGATGCAGATAAAAGTAGGCCTGTACTCAGACAAGATTTGCTATGCTTGCTCAGAACTACTTTGCTTCGTGACAATACAATGAATTACGACTGCATACACATCGTTAACGACGTTATATACTTTAAATTTAATTAAAGCAGTTTAGTTTAATCTATTAGTGAGAGTTGAGTAACATAGTAAGTATTTAAATAGATTTTCTTGAATTAATAAGTGTATCGGACTATATCATATCACGCTAGTAAGTAACAGATCGTAGTTAGCCTAACAACTCAACTAACAAGGTTAGACTGGCCTACGTTATACATCCACGTTATTTTTATCCATCTACGGAGCGTCCTATCATTGAGAATTGCATCATTACCTTATCAACGTTGGTGGCTTTACCGATAACGTCCTGGAACGATAAACTTGAGTTCGCCGGTTCGATTCCTAGTACCTAATTAGACTTTTTGCTAACCAGTAAACCCATTTTATTCTATTAAACTTTTTATATTTTATCATCTGTTACTTACTTATATAATTTGTTATCTACTTATTTATCTTTAAAGGTTTTATTGCGTTGACTTTTTTTTAACAAAACTAGAACTTCAAAATAGAATGATAGAGTTTAAAAATTGAATTCACAAAACATGGGAAACCAAACATTTTGTTTAACAACAATAAATACCGGGAAAGCTACTCATTAAAGTCTGGAGAAATTATTTGACGCTGCCTGGGAAGGAACTGTGGAGCCACAATTAAATCGAATTCCGAGAGTACGACCGTCAGCTGTTAACACTCGGGTCCACAACCCACACAACCTGTCACGATGAGAGCCCTTACATCTCCGCGGATGAGCTCATCGTTGCCGGCTACTCCACCCACGGCCGAGACCACTACGCCCCGCCCTTCTACGCCGCCTTCTCGAACGCACCCTGGGTCTCCCATTGAGGCGCTGACGCACACTGCAACGTCTGGCTACCCGTCACCCGCTACGCTCGTCACACCATCTCCTGCCGTATCATCGCCCGATGCCGTCTCGGGCTCCGCTCTTCCTCGGAGTTCAAGTGGGTTGGAAGCCGGAAACTTGGAATTGAGGAGGCGTATCGACCAACTTACGGCTGAAGGAGAACAACTTCTCAACCACTCTATTCAGTCGGACGCACGTCTTCTCCAATTCACCGATCAACTGTTTGTAGCGAACTTGTCGACGATCAAGACTCCTGGTGACCGTACAGCTGTGATCTGTCGTCGTCTACTGCCTGCCAAGATCCGCGCTGCAGTGAGATCCGCAACTTAGTTGCCAGCCTCAAGACCACCGTGGAGGTGCTGGAGGCTGAGTTGGAGTGTTTCAAGGCTGAAGCGGTAAAGAAAAGTAAGACTCAGAGCGATTCAGAAAACGAGGGCTGGGTGGTGGTACAAAGTAAATACAAAAAAATTCAAAGAGTAACCCAAAATCCGAAAATATTTTATCTGAGCATAAGCGCCATAAAAAACCTGCTGTAAAAAAGCAAAATTCTATTTAACAAAAAATTCCCACAAGAACAACATCTCAAATATATCGCACAGCCATCATCCATGTAATAACCACCCCCAAAATGTTAAGGGTTCTGAGAAAAAAGTTGCCATTTCCAGCGGTGTATATCGAGGGTGACAGACATGTTCGTTATCTGATCGGACAGCACGTGAGTCCATAAAACTGCGACATCTGCAGGCCGGGGGCCAAGCTTCTGACGGTGACTGATAGTAGTCTACCTCCGCCTGAAAGTTGCTATGTCCTGTTCGCTGGAACAAACGATGTCGCCGCCGATGAGTCCTATACCATCTTCAAGCACCTAGAGCGACAGTTAACTGCTCGCCTCAGCTCGTCGGCCTTCATCGTGTCCACTGTTCCGCATCGACATGATCTCTCTATGGACCACGCCGTGAACCAGCGTATTGCCCTCGTTAACTTCTACATCGAGGAGCTGTCTGTTCGATATAAAGGAATAGAGGTGCTAAATTTCAACGAGATCGGAAGACGCTGGTTTACCCAACACGGTATGCACTTGCGACTGCCTGGCAAGCGGCTGTTGGCTGAGCTTCTGTTGGGGTTTCTTGATCGTTTCGGTCAGTCACCAACCATCCGACCCCAACCTCGCCTGCTCATGCTGCCTCTTCTTGTGCGGCCTCTTCCACTCCGTTGTCTTCACTGCCTGTTCAAGATCGCAAAAAACTGAGACATTTGCCGAGGCCGTTAACAGCTGTTCGCCTGCCACCTCATCTCCTGTGCCTTCTGTCAAAATCGATTCTGTTTTTTTAGGGGCCCCACGTCCGGCCGACGAACAAAGTTGACTGACGTTACCCAACAAATACAAATGAATTCAAAATTTCTCAATCAGATTCAAATCCGACTGCTTCACTTAAATGCCCAATCTGTCACTAACAAGCTTGATGAAATTCAACTGATGTGTGCAGAAATGAAAACAGATGTACTTGTTTTAACTGAGAACGGTTTTAATGACAAGAACATCGACCTATGCAAAATTCCAAATTTCACATTGGCTAATTCATATTGCCGACAACTTTCCAAAGGAGGAGGAGTCGCCATTTATGTAAGAAAAAATTATACTTTTTCTCCATTTTCACCCGTAAAATCTATCGAAAAAGAGTTTGAAGCAGTTGGGATAAAATTCAATTCAAACAGATCAAAATTAACCGTCATCGGAATCTAGAGGTCTCCCAATGGCAATGAGGAATTTTTTTACACATTTTGAAGCCCTACTGATGGATTTGACTAGCCATCAACAGGATTATGTCCTATTGGGTGATTTCAACATTAATGCAATGGACACTAATCATCCTTCCACCAAACGATTTGTCGACTTGTTAAGGTCATTTGGCCTAGAATTGTTAGTCAAAACGCCAACGCGTGTGACACATTCAACACAGTCGACAATTGACAACATCATCTCCGTGTGTCGCAGTTTCCGAGGTCAATACAGCTAGCTATATCGGACCACTACGGCCAAGAGGCTATAATTAGTGGAGTAAAAATCGAGAGGGAGCTCAAAATCACAAAAACAATAAGAGACTTAAGGCCAGGAAACATCGCTCTCCTCAACACTTCCCTTTCTAAAGAAAATATTGGAAATACTAAGAATCAATTCATTCAGTAGAAGATCATGTTAAAAGGTTTAGTGATACACTCAACTTTCATCTCGACATGTACTGCCTCTCAAAACCATACAAGTTTGTCCCAAAAGGGTAAACAACAAATGGATAACAAAAGAATTTTAGTTTCTAGAGACAAACTAAAGATTTTTACAGAAATCCAGAAAACGTCTCAAAATGAAGAATTCAAGCGGTTTTTTTCCGAAATTACAAACTAATTTATAGAAAACTAGCGGGCCCGGCGCGCTTTGCTGCGCATTTCAATAATTTTTTGCAAAAGTTGCCCGCGGCTTCGCACGCAATTTCCCGTTGAAAACAGTACACTATATTCACTTATTCTTTTTCTATCACATTCTAAACATTGCTGAGATAATTGATAGTCGTTCCATCGTGAGCCTCTTGGGCGTATTATGAAGGTATGTACCATATTCCTGCCTCTATCTAGCTGTTACCCACGGCTTCGCACGCAAATCTTAAGAACCGAAGTCCTTATATTACTTAGTAATTTTTTTTTTTACTATAATAAATTTTAGATTAAATTAGTTATATCTCCGATGCCACGATTGAGCTTGCTTTGTTGTCTCGATCGAGAGAATATATACACACGGAGTTTTGAGAACCATACTTCTGTCAAAAAAAACAACTAAGGTTGATTTTATAACATTCTTTATATTTGTAGCCAACGTAAGATAGTAATTATGATATCTGCATTACTCTTCTGATCAAGCATGAGCATGGTTTATATTAAATAAATATTGCAGTTAAAGGTGAATTTTTTACGTCAAATTTGAATTGTATTATCTGGATAGTAAAGTCTATGTTTAACAGTGATTGCAAAAACAGTTTAAACAAAATTTGTCGTTTCTCTTAAGCTTACTCTATGCTTTAAAACTATAAGTGTAATATATGTTTACAAAGAACAGCTGATTAAAAATTTGAAAAGACGTTAACATATGTTTGCTGCAATGCATTTCTTATGGGTATTTCTGTAACCAGTGGGGCGGAATCCTGAATCGGGAAAGGGATGGGCATAGCTTATAAACCTTCTCCGTGGAAAAATACATATACGTACAAATTTTCATCATGATCGGTCCAATAGTTCACGATTCCATAAAGGACAAACATACAAACATTCATTTTTATATATATAGATTTATCCAAGCTGCAAAGGCATATGATGTTTCCAAATCAATTATATCTTCCAAAAATATTTCTAAAACTGCATGGGACATCATAAACAATAAAAACAAATCATGCAACAAACAAATCAAATTAAAAAGTGGTGATAGATTTGTGGAGGACGCGGTGGAAGTTGCAAATAAGCTTAACAGATTCTTCGGATCTGTTGCTTGTGAGCAAGGCCCTTGCCCATCACCCCTACAAGGAATCCCAAGACAAAGGCAGTGTCCAGTAGCCTCTCTGGCACTGGCACCCGTCGTTGAGGAAGAGCTTGAAAAAATAATTCAGCAGCTCCCAACCGAAAAAACAAATGATTTAAATTCAATGTCAACGTGGCTCATAAAAAATGTTCAAAACATATTGTGAGACCATTAACCTAATTAGTACATTTCTCTTTTGAACAAGGAGTTTTTCCCTCACTCCTCAAAACCGCTAAATTAACCCCTATTTTCAAGAAAGATGATCCCCAATCCCCACAAAATTACCGGCCAGTCTCAAATTTGCCAGTTATGAGCAAAATATTCGAAAAGATTTTCTTGACACAAATGCTTCAATTTTTGAATAAGCACAACCAGCTATCTGAAGACCAGTTTGGCTTCAGGAAGGGCAAGTCGACAATAGACGCAGTTGTAAATCTTGTCACCATGTTTGTAGAGAGACTAGAACGTCGGGATCACTCATTGAGTGTGTTCCTGGACTTATCGAAAGCATTCGACTTTGTTGACCATGTTACAATGCTTGACAAACTAGAATCCATGGCATCCGAGGCGTGCCTCTCCAGTGGCTCAAATCATTTCTAAGCCACAGAACTCAAATTTTCCAGATCTCAAATAAATTATCTGAACCAATTCACCTGAGTTATGGTGTCCCACAGGACTCATTTCTCAGTCCAATTCTCTTCCTGATCTATGTCAACGATGTAGGTTCATCACTTCTGCACGGAATACTAGTGCAGTATGCTGATGACACGACTCTCTGTTTCACTAGCAAATCAAAATTGATTCTGGAACAGCAGAGTTTTGTTGAAATCAACAACTGCGTCCAAAATTTTAACAGCCTTAATCTTAAAACAAATTCTGCAAAATCCAATTTTATAAATTTTGCTTTACGACCAGTAGATAGTCATGACGAGCCAGCTGTTATGTTGGCTGACACCATGCTGGAAGAAATATATTGT
Source organism: Homalodisca vitripennis (assembly GCF_021130785.1). Taxonomy (NCBI): domain Eukaryota; kingdom Metazoa; phylum Arthropoda; class Insecta; order Hemiptera; family Cicadellidae; genus Homalodisca; species Homalodisca vitripennis. The sequence goes on along the minus strand of NC_060212.1, from coordinate 114,417,858 downwards.
TCGAAATTCCTGGGAATATACCTAGATCGAGAGTTGACTTGGAACGATCACATCGACCACGTTTGCTCCAAATTGGCCTCAGGCATTTATGTTTTGAGGTCTCTAGCCAAATACTGCCCGAGTCAGGTTCTGAGTCGTGCAAGGAAGCCTTCAAAAATTTGCCACTGTTGACGCTGCCCAGTCTCTACATCTTGGGAACAACTCTGTTCTGTACGTCTAAATGTGCCATGACGAATGGCCGAGACATACATGTGTATGAGACTAGAGGTATAGATAACTACCGAACTGGTAGACACAGAACGGTGGTTTATGAACGCTTGCCTTCACAGACAGGTGTTCATTTCGTCAATAAGTTACCAGATTCAATTAAAAACACTCCAACGCTCAAAATTGTTAAAACTCGTTTGAAACGTTTTTTAGTGTCACAAACATTTTATAATGTTGACGTGTTTTTTGCTTATGATTGGGAGACCACCAATTAAAAAGACTGACAAAATTCGTCGCTGGAAGTGGGAATAATTGGTGAATGAATGGATGTAGGTAAGTTTGCATATTGTATGTTTGAATGAGATTTCTTGTGGTGTGTTTGACAAAATTTTTACAAGTAAAAAGTGAAAATTTGACATTTGCCATGCGTTGTATAATGTTCCGGCAATAAAAAACTGATTTGATTTGATTAGCTAGCCGTACTGTCCTTAACTAACCGTATTTTCCTATCAGCCATCTACAAACTGGAGTGCGATCTGTTAGCCGCGTCGACTATACAGCGCCATCCTTCGGGACGCCCTTCTATTAGCAGTACCTGACAATTAATACAGAAGCCGCTGACATTCGTTGGATGCAGATAGACGCATATTTAGACAAGATATTCGGATACATGGAGTAGTAACTACTTTTTAAGTTACCATACAATGCATTAGCTAGCCGTACTGTACTTAACTAACTGTATCAGCCATCTACAATCTGGAACAGCAACTTTGTAACAGTGCGATCTGTTAGCCGCGTCGATTGTACAGCGCTATCTTTCGGGCCGTCTTCTATAAGTAGTACCTGACAATAACGAGAGATGTCGCAAAAATCCGTTACCTAATATTTTTTATAAGGAAATCAAGTAATAGGTAATTACAATGTTAAAAATTGCTGTGATTCATACTACAACAAGACCAAAAGAATGTATCACATTTCCAAGGTTTATATATTAATTTGAAATAAGGTTACATTGGCTCATAAAAATCTATGGAACAGAAAAACAATCTCGTTTGTATTTTCATTGAATAATTTATCATACTGTCATAATTTTCCTTGTTACTCAACTTTGATTCATACCCCGGTGGATGGTAACGTATCCCGGTGTGTACCTGTGTACACTTATTCAATTGATCCTAACTATTTGGAGCTCTCTTTCAAATAAACTGTCGATTGAGGGTTATTTGTCTTATAGAATTAAAAAAATAATAGAAACTATATATACATACATATATATATATATATATATATATATATATATATATATATATATATATATATATATGTATGTATATATATGTATGTATATATACATACATATATATATATATATATATATATATATATAATATTGTAGTCTTAAATGTACATATACGATGTGTTCCAAATTGTATGTACATTGAAAGGATCTTGGAAACTATAAGAGATACGGCTAAGATTAAATGGACAAACGTTGTGTGTAATAAATAACAAGACCAACAAATCAATTAAGTCGGTGGACCAATAAAGTTAATTATTGGTTACGTCGCTGCGCTCGAAAAACTGTTTTTGGTCCAAATCTTCACTCTGTCACCTGTATTCAAGTACTATTATAGGAACTAATAACTGTAAAGTATTACCTTTATTGTAAATTTTTTTAACTCATAACTGCATAAATTTCTTCTAGTTTTTAAATATTAAAAATTTTAAAAAAATAAGACCAGCAAGCATACGGTGTAAGGTTTGAATCAATTTGTTGTAATGCAAAGGCCCATTTTTTTTACTTAATTAAAAGAAAGTAGATCTTTCAATGATTTCAAAAATACTATGTATGTTTTACTGCCTTTGTGGTTTTCATCAAATAAATAATAAAAACCCATTTTTTGTCTAGCCATTTGAAGGGAAATTTTACTCTATTAATCGGGTGGTTGGTAAACCTGACGGATCACCTGATATTTGTTAAACAGCTGATCTTAACCTTATAAGTATACCATATATGTTATATATATTGGAATAAAAAATCTCCTTTATTAAAAAATGAATAGAGTATATTGTAACAGTTGATCCCAACAATAAGTGCAGTGCAATTGAATACACCCGGGCTTGCGGGTTTAAAATAAAGTAATGTTATCCTACAAAAATGTTTGAGCCGAGAAAATAATCTCGTTGAAATGATTACGTGTGGCGTTTGGTTATAACTTCATCTGACATCAAACTTTGATTCATTTCCGTGAAGTGAAACGTATTACTTTCAATACAGTATTATACGAGTATGTCAGTCTTCATGAACATTTTTTTGGAGCTTTCCAATCGTCTGTCCTTAGAGATTTATAAGTGAAGCAGTGTGATCTAGTAAAATAAAATATTTATAAATCTATTTAGTCACAGGATAAGTACAGATAGCTTTCAATATGATAAAACAAATCCCAAGTATTATATCTAAAATTGTTACTAAACATGAAAAAGTTACAATCGCAAATTATTAATTAAAGATAGTTTACCAGTATTATTTGCCTGATTCTGTAAAAGTGAATGAGGGGTTTTCCCGTATATATGATTAAGATTTGTTTGAAAGGTCTAAAACAGGAAAACTCAAACAAACATTATTACTTAAATTTTATTCAGAGTAGATAATTATGCTTTTTTTTATTTCAAAACACAAAGTTTTCCTTTGAATCACGTCATATTAGAATATTTTACTATGGATGACAAGAATAAAATGGTACGTGGTAATTCTAAGCAATATATGGGTCAACCTCGATTTTTATCATATTACAATATAATGTTCCAATAGTCAATTAGAAAAGGAAATGACTAGAATTTCTTGCCGGAAAGCAGTTATAGGGAGCAGGCAACCGCCAGACGGTCATAATATTGCTTAGAATTACCTATTAGTGATCAGGGGCACTGACGTGATCTGGGCTTCAAATTTGGAACTACTCGAGTTAATTTTTTTTTTTCTAAAAGAGCAAGCAGCGTGAAGCGCTGCGCAGTGGGCAGGCATCGTGCGTGATCCTTTTTTTTTATTAAAAATTACTGATAAATTGTTATTACATATTACAATATAATGTAGGTAATGTATGTAAAACAATTTTAAACACATGACCGTCTGGCAGTTGCCTGCTCCCTATAACTGCTTTCCGGCAAGAAATTCTAGTAATTTCCTTTTCTAATTGACTATTGGAACATTATATTGTAATATGAGAAAAATCGAGGTTGACCCATATATTGCTTAGAATTACCTGGTACGTATGTGCATACCAATGCAATTTAAACAAATTGTATGTTTATCATTGATTAAAAAAGTAAGGTTTGTTACGACATTTGTAGTTTTAAAAATACAGTGCCAGAAGAAGGGTAATATAAGAAAGTAAGTGATGAAGTAAATTTATATTTCATAATTCAATGCTACGGTTTTATGATAGTAAGAAGTTACACATGCAACTTTAAATAACGTATTACAATTTCTTCCATATCTAAACAAGTAATAAACTCTACGTATGTTTGAGCAGCTTATCCTTCATTTTGTTATTAACAATAAAAACATTGGAGTACTCGGAAAATAAATACGTAATGCATAATTGTTTCAAAATTGTATCACTTGATCTAAGTCGATCTAACCACAGAATAGACCACAATAAAATAGATAACTCTGTTGACGCGCTTTAGTTCCTAGCGTCGCGTTGCAAGGCCAGATTTTGATTTAAACATTTTTCTTTTCTACCAGACCATATTTGTCTTCTTAACCGTGGCTACTTGTGTTATTCTTTTGAATAAATATAGTTATTTCCCATTAGGGATAGTCAAAAATAGACACCTGAGATAATTAAGATACTAAGAACGGAACAGTTACGTGGTGCCACAGTTCTTCTAAGTTTGGCCGTTACATTGGAATCTGGTACAGATAAATTTAGAGAACGAGTGGTTGGTGGAGGAATCCAAATTTACGCCAGGGCTCTATTATCCATCTGTAACAGGTCCGAATGATACAAAAGAGTATTTGAGTCAGCTTAGTTAACCAACATTCTGGCTTAACCTTTTGCACTAGCCTACTAAAATTGATCCCAATTATAGAATTAAAGTTCTCAACGAGATATCTTTCATTCTTAATGAGAGCACAATCTATTAACCCCATCGCTGTAACGGCAAATTCGTAACAGTACATTTCATTAGCCACATCGCTGTAACAGAAAATTCGTTACAGTACAATCCATTAGCCACATCGCTGTAACAGAAAATTTGTTACAGTACAATCCATTGGCCACATCGCTGTAACAGCAAATTCGTAACAGTACAATCCATTAGCCACACCGCTGTAACAGCAACATCGTGACAGTACATCTGGTAATATATAACATTATTGGCTGTTGTCAATATTGGTTATTACGTTAAGGATACTATTTGATTACGGTGTGTCACACTGTATCAGATAGAGTTAAGCACTGATTCCACCATCGTGACAGTACATCTGGTAATATATAACATTATTGGCTGTTGTCAATATTGGTTATTACGTTAAGGATACTATTTGATAACGGTGTGTCACACTGTATCAGATAGAGTTAAGCACTGATTCCACCATCGTTTAACGCAAAGAGTTTCCTCGTAAATAGAAAGTGTACATAATAAAGTATGAATACAATAGGTAAACAGTTTCGTGGACCTTGAACATTCATTAGACTCACGTTTTTAAATCGTGAGATATGCGGTATTAGTACATCTGTGTTTGTTCCTAATCAACCAAGGACGTAGCCAGCGAGGGGGTTCAAAGGGTTCAGACCCCCCCATTTTGCTAATCTTTTTAGTTAAATGTTTATTAACGATTATTATTATTTAAATAATTTAGTATTAGTGACATGTACTGCGTTTTTAACCAAAAAAAGGGCCAAGAACTTAAGGAACATAATGGGGCCTTACTCTCTGATCGCTACGAGAAAATATCAGTTTTCTGGATCCCCCGCCCAAAAATAACATCTTTTCCTGCCTACGTTTGTGCAATCAATTACGGGCAAACTCGAATCTATTTTGTTGAAGAAACTAATTATAGGTTATTTATTAATGGGAAAAGATATATCAATTTAACTATAATTTTCGGACAGAATAAGTTAGGTAAATAATACAGCATAGGGCTGTTAAACTTGGGTTAGTTAATAATTAAAACTCAAGTTTAAATTATTAGTGTGGATATTATTATCATACTCTAAAAATTGTAGCAATCATATGAACATAAATTCTGTACTTTCCCTTGTAAAAATAATCATTGCTATAAAATTAATAGCCTTTCATTGATAGCTTGAGAATACACGTAGATGAGAAGTGCGATGTTTTCTGCGTATGTATAGAAAAATACCTAATTCACATTTATGAACAAATTGTGCCTAATTTCCAACAGCCCCACCCTCTCCCAACGACAATACGTTATATATTAATGGATTACCGTTAGTTGTCATCGTTAAGTACTATAATAAAATAAACACGAGTTTCAAAATGTAGAATCTGACTTCTACTTCAGTTGGGAAATTGTGGGACTGTTTTATACAAGGAAAAGTTATTCAATTCAACAATTAACGTATCAAGATTCAGACCACATTTTATGTTTTATTTCTTATTGTATGTGTTACTCTAAAAATGTTTAATTTATTACAGATGACATGGACTGGGTAAGAACATGTTAAATTTGTACATATAAGCCAACACAGGATTTGGACAAGTTTAGTTCATAAATATTTAGATTACAATATAAGGCGTCCATGAATACTTTTTTACTCATAATTATATACTTATTTATAAATCAGTACTGTCTCTAACGAACACAGTTTGTTATAGAGCTCAAAAGTTTATAAAACGTAAACAAATAAATATTTAGATTAGAATATAAGGCGTCCATGAATACCTTTTTACTCATAATTATATATTTATTTATAAATCAGTACTGTCTCTAACGAACACGGTTTGTTATAGAGCTCAAAAGTTTATAAACGTAAACAAATAAATATTTAGATTAGAATATAAGGCGTCCATGAATACCTTTTTACTCATAATTATATATTTATTTATAAATCAGTACCGCCTCTAACGAACACAGTTTGTTATAGAGCTCAAAAGTTTATAAAGATAAACAAATAAATGTTTAGATTAGAATATAAGGCGTCCATGAATACTTTTTTCTCATAATTATATATTTATTTATAAATCAGTACCACCTCTAACGAACACAGTTTGTTATAGAGCTCAAAAGTTTATTAAGATAAACAAATAAATGTGATAATTTTATTAAACTAGAACAAATCACCGGGATAAGTTTTCATTGTATACCGACATTATACAGAGAAAATAAAAAAAATTAACGCCGCGCCGCCCACGAGATGTATAACACGATAGATACACTTTCCGAAATTAATGTAATGTTTTATTTTTAACAAAATACTTACTTTTATAAAAATATTGTATGAATATCATGCAACATCACTGTAACTTGATTCATATTTAAATCTTGTGAATTTGTAATGACTTATTTCCATACACAATGAGATAAGAGATATCAATGACATCTGTCGGCATGTTACAACAACATTGTAAATGGGTCTTATCCGACAGGTGGCGTAGATTTATCTACTTGTTTCGTTATATTAAGCGAAGTAAATATAAATGACAATATGTGGAAGAAACAGAAGGTTATTAAATGTGACTTGTATAGATAAATGTAGGTTGAAGATATACATATATAAATTCTGGTATCCAGCACAAGATAATTTATTACAAGTATTCAAATATATAATTGTGTTATTTTATAATATATTTTTATGACTGCTGTGTTAAATGGATGATTAAAAAAAACTTTTAAATTAAAATTCTGTTCGGGTAATTCTATTTATCTTTATAATATATTTTTTGAATCATACTCCACAAGCAAACATTTCACACTTTTATGTATACAGCCTTCCACTCCAAACTGGAAATACCAATATTTCTATTCCCTAAGTAGTTTTAAAGTTAAATGTATGCTTTATATCGTCTAAAATTAAATATATTTTCAAACATAACAATTTTTACATTTAATGTTTTCAGTATATATTACTCTTTATTATATTATAATTTATATATAACTAATTATAATTGAGCTCTTCCTCACGCTGGTCATCTTTTTGTAATAATTATAAGCGGGCGTTTTTGAATTCAATTTTCCAAATATGCAGATATTTGTATTTGGAAGTATTGGGCAGCCGTTCTTAATTCGTATTTAAGCCGTTATTCGTCTTTCTAAATTAAAAACCATAAGCATATTGAAACATGTTGAAACTTGATAAAACAGAACTTAGACTTGCATGCTAAGTAGTACAGACTTGAAATCCCAATTGATACATGAGCCCAAATATACGAGATTGAATAGTACCCAATTCTTCCAATCTTAAAGTTCAGTAAACCTTAACAACAAATAGCCTGGATGTATGTATGTCAATATAAAATTCAGTTCTGTCCAATCTACGAGTAAATCTACAGTCAAGAAATGAAAGAAACAATCGTAATATCATACTATATCATTACTCACCCACTAAGGGGCGGCTTTGCTAATTGGAAAGTGGACTTAAAAACTATTTCTGGCACCATTATCATAAGTAAAACAGTATTACTTAATATAACAATTATTGAAAAGTTTCACTAAAAAAGTCCTGTTTCTTTAAGGGGTTGCCAGCTTAGGGGTTGATTATTGGACTGGATTTAATCAAGGTTTTACGAATTTTTAAACTATAAGAAGGGCGTCAATATAAGAAGTCACTATAAGAAGATGGCATCGCAAGCATTCCTGAGATAATTGATGGTCATTAAAAGACCTTACTTCCGGAACCCCTTTCAAATCCTGGGTCCTTAAGTTTGATGACTAAAAAGATACTGCCACCGAATATTCTGCACAGATATTCAAGTAATCTCATTCATTTTTCACCACGAAACTATCACACTCAACCCTCTGCGGTTAAACGCATTCAGGATTTGGAAGGGGTTCCGGAAGGTCTTCAATTATCTCAGGAATGCTTGCGATGCCATTTGATAAGAGAATGTCCATGAAGCCCTTCTTGAAGTTTAAAAATTCGTAAAACCATGATTAAATTCAGTCCAATAATAAATTCCTGAGCTGTGCAAAAAGTATCAACATGTAAGCCACTATCACGACTGGTATAATGTCGTGAAGTAGTGACTTTTGCAAAAAATAGGTCAATATTTCCGCAGTTTTGGACTATACATATAATATAATATATGATATAGTTCTCTACATGGTAATGACGCGACGGTAACTACGTATTAACCTCCAGTACTTGTGACGATGTTACGTTGTTGTTTCTATTTCATGAAGTACGTTATGCAAGTACGATGTGGGACTGAAAGATAAGAACTATTTTATAAAACACAACTTTTGTTAAATAAGCGTAATTCCTATTAGTAGTACACAGCGTATATATGCAGGTAAATATTTTAAAATCATTGGATGATCAAGTATTACAATTAAATTACAAAACAGCATAGATTATTAAATTCCACAGATATATAATCAAGCGATGCGAGCGATACATGGCGTCTGAGATTGGTACTACTATGACCTCGTTCAGACTAGAGCACTCTCTGTTGGGGTTTCTCACAACCATTCAGCTGACAGGCCACAGCCAGCGTTTGTAACCACTTGAACAGCTGAGTCATTGTGATTTTTCTGTGTAGATGTGGTACACATAAAGTAGCTGTGGTGGTATTTCATATGAATCTTGAGTTAAGCTTTAATTCACGTTCTTGTGGGAATTGTGCACCTGATGAGACAATGGGTATACCTCTTCACCTTTATCACATTATATCTAGTGGTCTGGATGTCTCTGATGTCAACCCCATATAACGAGTTCACTTCCACATTCTAAAAATACATATACACTCAAATATTAGGTAATTTCAAACAGCGTATATTCTTAGTTTCAAAAACGTATGTCAGGATTCACAGTTAATTAAAAGTAATGTATTTTTGAATCTTAAGTGATTTTAAAATTTTGCCATATTAAGGCCATGCAAATGAGTACTACAGAACAGTATTGGGGAAATAATGGTGAACTGCCATACTCTCTAGCCGATTCAAACTAAAGTAGATACTTAGAACATACTTACACATTGCTAACTCAATATCAATCACTAGAATGATCGACAAGAGTGTAAAGTTTTAAAATTTATTATTTAAAAAACAAATAATATAATTTTAAAAACGTATTCTTTTACATGTTTTATGCCTCTTAGGGATTCAAGATAACGGCCGATCACGGTTTTGAAAAGGATATGTTATATCTAATGTATTATGTACCATAGAACAAAACGGAAAAGAGTATTAGAATACTCAGGTTATTTACAGAAACTTTTTTGTTTGTCTGGTTTTTATTTTAGAGATAACGGAAGTACATAATTAATGTACACTTTGAAACATTATAAGTGAATGTACTTAAAGTATAATTTTTGACTGAGTGAAAGTAACCAAACCACGTTTTTTAGAATGTATATGCTTGTAACGATTTTGGTCTCAAGAGGTTTCAGTATGGATTTTTAAATATTTGAGTATTTAAAAAGATTAAAAGTAAATTAACATGTCAAATTTTAGTCGTTTTTATAATGTATTTTTACTAACAAGTTATTACTTCCGAGTATGGACATGAGATATCCATATCTTATAAGAAATATTTTATTTGTTCTAAGTTAACGTTATATAATCAAATCGTAGGATATCCTTAACATAACATTAGTTACCAACAAAATGCTTTTAAATACAGTGTTGAAGTACGTACTTACACCTACTTTATAAAAATAACTTTCATATGCCTTGATTGATATAATACGATTGTTTAAATGCTTCGATAGAACAAATAGTCAAGGATTGTACGAAAGACAATCGATTGTCAAAAAAATATAAGCCACTGCACCCCAAATATTTTGGGGCAAAATTTGGCTAGCAAAAATGCTTTGGATACTGCCTTCTGTTACAGAAGAGACAGAGGACCTTTATAAATAAAGCTATAACCTTATATTTATATTAATTTAACTAGATTATAAAGCTAAATTAGTTTGCGTTACTTCCATAGATATGATACAGCTGATTAAAACGCACCTCAGGTTCTGGAACCTATAAATAATGTTTTATTTCCCTAAATGCTTAAATTAAAACATGTATTCTGCCTTTTGTGTATTTTCAATAAATTGAGCAAATTAAAAACTTACATTGATAAGTTTTTAGTATTTCTTTAGAGCAATTGCAATTATTCAAAAGCGATGAACAAAAGTAAGCGGTAAAAGCGCTATCTGGTGGTAATAGTGATAACATCTGCAAGCCTGTGACCTCTGATAACAGATAACCAGTGTGATCCAGTTATTTCTAGAACAATACAAACCAAATTCAGACAGATTATTAAGACAACATTAAGAACTGATTTATTACTAATTAATAACACATTAGTATTCCATTAAAACTTTTTAAGTTTCATTTTGCATTTTAACGGATTAACAAACCAATTTTACAACTAGTACAAATATAAAATTACATTATTAAAATAGTGGCAAGAAATAAATTGAAACGGAAGCACTTTAATTACATAGTAAACAATACATTATTTATTTTGGATGATAAATATGTTAGCTTTGCGAATTATACATATAATATAGTAAAAAATAACATTCTCAAAGTATGGGATACAATATTATAAAACCCTACATGACAGTAATTACCGTTAATGGTGTAACATTTATGATGAATCTTAAATATTAGAATTATCTTTCATGAAGGTTTTTCAGCAAAAAATTATTTATATAATAAAACACTAAGTTTCTTTTTCAAAATATCTCTTCATGCACAGTTGGAATAAAGAAAATAACTTCGTCTCTATGCCGCTAGAGTTCGGTAATGAATGTTTGTCATGCAGCACATATCTTCTCTATAGACACGTGTACATTCTCGAGAGCAGATTGCCAACGTCTGACCGCTAAAACGCGTTTGTGGATGTACAATTGCAGTATGTGGTACGACTGGAGCAAATCTGTTGTTAACCACTGTATAGCTATTAACAACGCAAGTCGTATTGGTGTTTTCGCATGCAGTGCTGGGTTCTCGAGTTTTGAAGCACAACGTCTCACAATACCATCGGATTCCCTCTTCTCAAGAATTTGATATTTACAAGTAAAACACTGTCCGGCGTTTTGTATTGCCATTTGGATGTTTTTCTTAATTTTTACACAAAAATTAATATTAAGAATCGAATGTACTTAATATGTCTATTTTTATTGAACCCCATAAGAATAATGTTAAACGTCATGCGCGATTACTAGCTTATTTGTAGTCACAGAACTCATGTCTCATTTTAAAGATTAAATTAATACGCATTAAAACACTTTTTTTCGGTGTTTTGTAAGATTATTTAGAAATATACCCCACACTTCTACTTCATTTCTTTCATGGGTTAAATACTCAAAAAGTATACACCTTAGGAGAATAACAAAAATCGTGTGGACTTGAATTAATTATATTTAAAAATTATACATTTCCAATAACGCTACGATAAAAAATGTGTAAAACCGTATGCGGTTAAATACGTATATGTACCGATTACTATAATTACAATATATGGCTCCGTGTAAAACCAGAAAATGAGTAAATACTCCAACGATTGTTAAAAATGTGTGCTTTGAGTGAAGTAATATCATTCATGGCATTTATTCCATTCATAATTTTAAATATGTTTTGCTGGCTTTCTTAGATGTATCTGTTTCTCAATAAGAGTTAATAGTTGTTGCTTGCTATGTATTTGTTTTGGAATCATCGCCTTCGAATTGCATTGAGTCATTCTTTTGCTTCTGTCAGAAAATCTGTTTTTAATTTATTACACAAAAATGTTGAAGGTGAAAATTGAAGGTGATATTGGTGATTTTTTTAACTATGTTACGCTAAATAAATCAAATACTTTAACACAAAATAATTAGGTGTCCTTTACTACGCAAGTAAGCATGTATTCGAGCGAAACTTTTAATCTAAATTCCCCTCTTTTGCGTCCGGTGTCGTCATACAAGGTTTCCAGTTCAAACTGCGCCAGAAACAATTCAAACATTTATAATCTTGTCATATTTCGGCTTCACTATGGATAGCAATCTGTTGTTGTCAAAAGATGTTAAAGTGAAACATTTATCCTTTACCATGAACCGTGTTAGGATTAGTTTCACATTCTTTTTGCAATGTTGTTAACAGCAAGAAGTCAGTGTAAATTTGTACAATTCATAATACTGATAAACTTGGAAAAGTGGAATGGGAACTTTAAAAATACATGCCTAAAACGTATTGTATATTGTTTTTAGCTATATGATACTTTAGTTTTAAGTAACGTGTCGCCTCGTTGGACACATTTTTATTTTGTTACTACGTAAACAACCTGCACTACTAGGGAAGACGTAGTTGTAAAAACACGATAGCTTACTTGTTATCTTATCGCTTGTTATCTATCAAAGCACGCTCGTACTCGGTGGACTCGGTTATCTTACGATAACAAGTTTATTTACTCGATAAGGTTGTAAGCAAATATAATCAGTACTTCCATAAATTAAATGTCATAATTGGAATCTATCTTTCCAACAATGTGAGCGAGGCTCTCTCTATAGCTTATTTGAGGATTGCATGAGATTTGTCGCATCGTATAAAACACATATTTATGATGTAGCTAATAAAAATAGTTGTACTTTAAAACAACCTCGTGTCTCGTAACAGGTTTCGCTGAGGTTGCTTTCAAAATTTCAAATCTATTATCTTGTTTCTTTCGAGATGTCGAGATCGATAGACAGACCAACAATACTGCAGAAAATCCATTTTTACATCCCCTGCGAGACAAAAGAAATCTGTCCCAATCTACCGAGCTTCAATAACGCTTAGTTAATGCTTGGACGAGCACTACTTAGAACTCATTCTTGTGTATGTAGAAATAACATTTCTGGCAAAACCTAAAGTCTATAGAAGAAATCCTTTTCTTTGAAATTTTTCCTTTTGATAACTTCACGTGTTTCTTAATTACATTACGTTTTATTGCTATGTGCAAATAATAAAACTTCGGGTGATTAAGAAGGGTAGTACAACACACGAGTGCGCTGAAATCAAACAGTTCACCAACTTTAACATTGACTTTTTACTCCATTATTTTTTTCCTTTTTACTCTATGGATAAAAATGTAACATTAAATTCTCGTTTGATTGTACTCTGTTTATAATTTTTTTAATCTGCTATTTTATCGTTGGAATAAAAATTCCCTAACGCTCAGCCACTCCCATGCAGTACCTTAATAGAACTGAGTGTTCCTGAAATAGAAATGAATCTTAAACCACAATTTCAAGTTTATATGTCAGCTAGCTTTCAAGATATCGTAAGGCGAATTGACAGATACACAGACAGAGAGACATACAGAAGGGCCCCTAGAATGATAGACTTCGCTAACACTCAGCCAATAAGAACGAATTACTACTTTCTATTACATATATCCATTGAGTTTTAAGAAATGAGTGTATATGTTTAAGATTTAGTTATATTCACATTTGTAAAGTAATCAGAATCTTGCTCCATATTCGAGAAAGATGAGTTCTTTCCATATTGTTCTTTTAAAATAAATATAATTTGTATTCCAGCGTTTGTGTATAACTATAAATGTTTTTATCTTCTTGTGTGTTACTAATTAGCTGTATATGTACAGCGGGAATTTTAAAGTTTATGAACGTTCTTTCCCTGAACATTCTTCCCTTAAAAATCACACACTTCGGTAAATTTAGTCGTGGAATTGAGTGGCAATGAACCTCCCTCACGACGTGGAAATGTTCAGGTCGAATTCCAGTACTTAAGCATTCCAGCAGTGCACCTTTTTCTTCTCTCTCTTTAATGAAATTCCAGACAGTCAACTCTACAAGACGTCTTTATGAAGAGCAATTCCAGATACAGAACTGGAAAGTTCGTACCCTTGTTATGTTCAACCAGTTTTCAAACCGTATAAGTATTATTTAAAAGCAGATTAAAATTGTGTTAATAAACTTGTTTAAAGTTACCCAATTTTTAGTCTCTTGTGTATTTATGTACGATAAGAAGAGTTAAATGATTGATTATCATTGAATAGTTTTCAATTAATGTACAGTACTTAACTCTTGGCAGTATACAATACAGTGAGTGAGTGAAACGACAAAGCATAGGAACAGTCAGAGTGATGTATCTAAATTGATACATGCTATGTAAGGAATTAATGTGTGAAAAATTTTTTAAAAAATGTTTTCTTATCATTAAGTAAGTAAACCATAATTTAAATTATTGAATAATACTTACGAGTAGCAATATGAATAATGGATGAAATATCTCCTAAGGGTTTCACCAAATTACTCAACATTAATCCGTTAAAAAAACCAATTAAAATGTTTTAAGTTGAATTCCTAAGAATATGTTGCTGTTAATTACTTTCGTTATCGGTTACGTTTACCCAATCAAGTTGTAATATTATTCGAACAGTTGAATAAAAATGTTTAGGATTGTTGCTTATGATGACGGCAGCAATAATGTTTTACTTTTCGGAATATTACGACCGGCATTATTGCTTTTTCAGTATAAAGTGTTTGGTTATCTAGATTATTGTTTCTGAATAATAGCATGAAATATATCAGTGTCAACTAAATATACTTAGAAGTATGTAAACATTTTCGCAGCCAGCATAAAACACATTGCTAATGATTATGTCGTCTCATTTATGAGGAAATTTTAAAGGGAGAAACGTTTGTTCAATTGTTCTGATTGAAAGAGCTAGGCACAAAATATTTACTTACGGGCGATGACATATTATTTACTATTATGTATATGGTAACGTACGTACTCGCTTTACTGAGGCGTTTCTTGCATATACAAACTCTTGAAGAAATCATATTGTTACTTTATGTAGAATAATTTACGCGCTGACTTACGTGTTGACGTAAACAATCAGGCATTTTCCGAAAAACGATGCTTTTCCTGTGACTATTTCATTACCACAGAGTGAATCGTGCTCATCCATTTGCAATGCCTAAGCGAAAACTTCTAAAACCATGTGAAAGAACTTATTATTGACTCAAATACTTATTTATATTAAGGAAAGAATTTCTCATTTTTCCAGGTGAATTTAGAGCTAAGAAGCCCTCTCAACACATCTGGAGACCAACTACTTAAAGGTGACCGAACCACAATCAATGGCCTAGCAGGCGGGTTGCTTGCAAGGACAGGGATCACGCAGGGGTCATCCATATAAGCAGCAATTGCCTTCTAAGTAGCAATTGCCCATCTAAGCAGCAATTGCCCATCTAAGCAGCAATTGCCCATCTAAGCAGCAATTGCCCATCTAAGCAGCAATTGCCCATCTAAGCAGCAATTGCCCATCCAAGCAACAATTGCCCATCTAACCGTTCGACTTTACTTGATTCGGTCAAATTGATCTTGCGATAACCACCGTACCCGCCACTCTGCGCCATAAAAATGCAGTACAGTATACAGTAGTATTACACGAAAATTTGCACAAAGGTTGCCTCATTCATAATCTATATGTAACATCAAGCTGCTGAAACACTTCTAAAAAAATGGTTCCCGATGTCTCTTTAAAATTGATTCGCAAAAGTAATTGCCACAAAATCGATAATCATTCCAAACCGTAAATAATGTGTTTAACCAGTTAGATAGTTTACACAGACGTGTATCAGTAACGAGGATGATTGTTTTGTACGATACACATATCTAAATCGGCGTCATACACAAGTATCTCAAGAAAAACTTTAAGTACATCCTTGAGCTTTTACAGAAGATAAATTACCGTGGGTTTATACATCGTTTAAAAATATATTTAGTTCTTAATTTAAAATTCATAATAGAATTCCGTACTCTTCCTGGGGAACGAGAGAATGGAATATCTAGAAAATATAGAAAGATTTGGCAATAAAAAGCACTACCGTACTGATTTCTCTAGATTAAATTATACACTGGATGCTCGATTCCACATAAAGTATCCTGGAACGGTCCACAATCTTTGCTCAAGATTTCTGTAGGTATTCACAGGACCCTTGGGTGTCTTAGTCCAGCGAGAACCGCGCGCTGTCTGCTGAATAATGAAGATATCACACCTCTGCTACACCTGCTGACTTGTGAGCCTTCTTCTAACTGAACCTTCTCCTTCATTTCATTACTCGTCGGTATTGGAGTAGATGTATTTATGATATACTAGCCTTTACCCGCGGCTTCGCTCGCATTTAAGCTATTAAATAAGCACCGGAGATCAAAATTATAGAAGTGAATTATTTAAAAGCATTGCAGTACTGACATTATTTATTCATTGAGCCAATAAAAATTAAGGATGGTTATGATATTCAATTGAAGTGTCATATTGAAATCCAGTACTATTATATAGACCAATCTTTACGCACGAAATTTCGTCGGCGCGTGGTATGCATTTCTGCATTATGACTTCTTCTCACCTGTGATTGTTCTGGGGTTTTTATCGCTCTTCTAGCTGCCTGCAGCGCAGCTCGGCTTTCTGAACGAACTTGTGCCTGAAGAGGCGTTTCAACTGCGTTCAAAACACTTTTTCGCTGTGCCTGCTGTTGTCTTCTCAGCTCTGCGTGAACCGCAGATTCATGATTCCGTGCAACTTTTGCTACACGGCCTGCGAAAAACTTTTTAATAGAAAGGATTTCCGATTCCAAGGCATTTTTAAAGAAGAACGGAGTAAGAATTGGAATCAGTGAGTAAGATCTAAAATAATTAAATGGCATCCAACCACCAAAATGACACAACCTCAAAAATTCAAATAGTTTTACACTGCATGTAATAATTACAGAAGAAAATAACATTAAATATAGAAGAATTCCAAACAGCTCAAACTATAATCAATTGGATGGATGGATTGGAATATATGTTAACGTGGCCATCTATATTACAGTGTGACGGTATTACAGTATTCAGGGTTGGAACTTCATTACTGGAATGCTAGATGGCGTTGAAGTAGCTAGATTTTGAGATTTTTGACAATTGTTTTTAATTTTTCGTAAAACATAAATTATGCTCATTAATAAAAAGTATCCTATGTTACTTCTAATACATCCAAGAATATGTGTACAAAGTTTCATGATGATCGGTTGAGTAGTTTTCACGTGAAAGCGTAACAAACAAACTTACATTCGCATGTATAATATTACGATAAATTTTCGATCTAGTTTTCTAATCAATTCTTATATCAAGTCATTGTATTGTCAAGACTGGGCCTACAGAACAAAAATACCTTGACCTTGACCTTAGCGTAAGGGTAACACCTTATGTTGCCTTGTAACTGAGAGGTCACGAATTTGATTCCCGACGAGATCAATAAAAACATGAAATTGGTTTTCGACCGTTTAAAAATGTTACTAGTTAAAATTCTTCTAGCATAGTAAGAACCTTCCACATCAAAATACTTCTTATTTGTTATAGGTGTTTTTTTAGGAAGCATTAATTTACGTTTTAAACCTATTCCATCAAGGGGTCTTTTTTGAAAGTTAAATAGTCAAACACATGAAGAACCTTTCCTTGCGTGACATGCTTTTTCAAAATGTTAAATTATGCACTACCAATTTTCACTTCAGCCACATGTAATCATGTATAATCCACCTCAATCAATAGTTCCCTATATCATGTAGCAAGGTACGATATTACTGATGAGTATTTCAAATCCCGATATGATGTAGCGAGGTACGATTGCAGATGATACCAGAGTATTTAAAATCACGATATGATGTAGCGAGGTACGATTACAGATGATACAGAGTATTTCAAATCCCGATATGATGTAGCGAGGTACGATTACAGATGATACCAGAGTATTTCAAATCCCGATATGATGTAGCGAGGTACGATTACAGATGATACCAGAGTATTTCAAATCCCGATATGATGTAGCGAGGTACGATTACTAGATGATACCAGAGTATTTCAAATCCCGATATGATGTAGCGAGGTATGATTACTAATGATACCAGAGTATTTCAAATCCCGATATGATGTAGCGAGGTATGATTACAGATGATACCAGAGTATTTCAAATCCCGATATGATGTAGCGAGGTACGATTACAGATGATACCAGAGTATTTCAAATCCCGATATGATGTAGCGAGGTACGATTACAGATGATACCAGAGTATTTCAAATCCCGATATGATGTAGCGAGGTACGATTACAGATGATACCAGAGTATTTCAAATCCCGATATGATGTAGCGAGGTACGATTACAGATGATACCAGAGTATTTCAAATCCCGATATGATGTAGCGAGGTACGATTACAGATGATACCAGAGTATTTCAAATCCCGATATGATGTAGCGAGGTATGATTACTAATGATACCAGAGTATTTCAAATCCCGATATGATGTAGCGAGGTACGATTACAGATGATACCAGAATATTTCAAATCCCGATATGATGTAGCGAGGTACGATTACAGATGATACAGAGTATTTCAAATTCCGATATTATGTAGCGAGATAATTTAGTTTTAAATTAAACAATTAATTACTATGTCATATTTGTTTATTTAAATTTGTGCAATCTTATTCGCAGTTTAACGTATTTTTTGACACTTAGATAAAAGTTTTGTTTCTTGTGAAACGAGATAAAAGTATATGCGACTTGCATATGTTCTCTGTTCAATGGTAAATATTCAGTTTGACTTAACGAGTATTATACGTACTGAGCTGTATTGCCAATATACTGACTTAAAATAAAAGTAAATACGTAAAAGGAGAGGTTTGGAATTCACTGTAGGAGAATCCCAGAGGACAATGTTGGCTATTCGCCTCACGCTCCCGACTCCTGTATTAGGGACATCCTCCTACCTCCTGTCCCGCCTTATTTACAAGTCCTTTTCTAAAGAGTTCTCGTGACATGTCAGGACCAGGACCTGCACCTGCCGCTCCCTCTGGAATATTGCTAACTTGCTCACATCGGTAAAAGCTCCTCATACTCCTTATACAACTTTTATAAGGCGTTATAACGTAAGAATGCGATATCGTTTTTTCAGTATTCAATCTTAGAGCCGGATTTTTTTTTTCTTTTGTGGACAATAATCTTGTTTTAAAAATATTCTTTATTCAAAATATTGGCTATTCCAGTTATCTTTGTTTGAATAAATATTGTTTTCAAGCATTTTATTTACACTATAGTTAATGGTTTAGAATATAAAAGAGTACTGTAAAGTATTATTTACAGGTAATATATTACAAACTATAGCTGGAGCTCATTTAAAGGTCATAATAATTTATCATGTTCTGAATGTAAAATGATTACCATAACTATCTAAGCTTCTAATTATTAAGTATGCTTTTTATAATGTTTCAACAATTTTTTATTTCGTGTTTTTTTATTGGTGAACTAGAAGTTATTACGGTTAAAACAGTTTTAAATTTTATATGTAATATACAATAATACACTTTTTGATTAATTTTATTGTGTACAATGTACATTTCGATGAATAATAATTCATCTAATTAGAAATGTACATTGTACACAATAAAATCAATCAAAAAGTGTCAAAAGGTTTATTATTGTATATTACTGTAAAACTTTTTCTTAAAAGTATTTGGATTTTTCAGAAGTGATTGGGTGTCACTATTTTTTAAATACGCATGAAAATCCAAAAGTACTGTAAAAGTTATATTTATGAGAAATACAAATACGACAAAGTTCATCGAAATCACACCACCCATTTGATTACCATAAGCTATAACTATTATCCAAAATGTACATTTAAACTTTTTAACTCTTGAATTCGACTTGTTATAATGTCCAGCTTGAGTCTTCGTTGATTTATAAATTTTAAAATTAACCACATTCGGCATGATGTTTTAAATCAGTTGGATTTTGGTATAGAAAGTATAATTTTTATTATATAGTTTTTTTTGTAATCTTTAGGAAATTTAAAAATGACACGTATATTCCAAATTTCAGGAATTCGGTCCAGTTATGTATCACAGTATGTGGCGATAACTGAAGGGTATGTATCTATCTTGTTCATCAAGTTTAGCATTTATAGAATATTCCAAAATTGTCACAATATTTTCTCTCGTACTATGTAGAAAAATAAGAACAAATCTCTTATAATTATAAATTGCTATTAATGACACTAAGTTTCTTGGATAGAATTTCTGTTAGCTTATATATTAATAGTCAAGGTTATAGTAACAATAACTACGTACCTTCGTCAAACAGTTCAAACTGTAGTCATACACTACTGTAGTTTAGGCCAGTCATCATCTGGTGAGTTGTCCAGTCTTCTGCCGGCCGTGATGTTCTATCATGTTTAATATTCGGGTGTTAAATGCCTATAAAATGTTGTGTTTCTCGTACTATTTATTTATTTTGTTTGTACTGTGTTCGTGAATTTTAAACTATGACTACTCCAGATGTATAATCCTCGCTTTTAATATTTATTGACACCGACACTAGAAGGTGACTTATTAAAAGTCGAAACTATAGTAGTGTATGACTACGGTCTGAACTGTTTGACTGTTGTACGTAGTTATTGTTATTAGTCAATTCGTAGTTCAGGGCTATACAATGTGTGAAATTAAAGTCAAGGTACTTAACAAAAAACTTAAAATTTTATTCTAAATTGTATATTATGACCAAATGTATCGTACCTCGCAATGTCATTAATATACTGTAACTTCTTCAATATTTCGGATCGTAAAGGAAAACGCATTAAAGTCCGAGATGTAGATTATGGAGCAGCTGGTGCCGATAGAACACCCGATTTTGTTTTAGATTTGGAAATGGCCTGTAACGAAAACTCGATAGAGTAGGTAAACTTTATGCAAACTTTGAAGTTGCAAGTTTATAGAAACAAGGTTATAGTACGTTTTTATTTTTATTATTTTGGTTCGTTCATTATAAGGAGTGCCAAATTATATAAAACCATAAGCAGAGTGTCCACAACAGTCTGTGCAACTTATCATTTGATTTGTCAGGTCAAAATAAGTGAGAAATATATATATATATATATATATATATATATATATATATATATATATATATATATATATATATAATTCCCCCCTAAAACACAAATAGAACGAAAGATGGTAAGCTGAACAGGATTGTACGTGACATTTTTTACTTATTTTGACCTAGAAAATTAAATGGTGATAGAGTGATTTGTGGACACCCTGTATGAAGTTTTAATTGAATAAAAATTACCTCGCGTTATAAGTGTTTATCTAATTACAATTTAAATCCTTACAAAGTGTGTAGGAGGGGTAAAACTGGTAATTGTCACAAGCTGTAAACATTTTTCCAAAATTGATTGAATCGTTATTAAATATATTTTTGTCGTCTTCTCGTATCAAATACTTGTTATCACTGAGGAATCGAATATTTCTCTGAACCCCATAGTACGTCATACAGTCCGTGATCGGGCAGACTAGTTCTAGATCAAAAGATTTGGTAATTTTGTTGCACCAATTCCCCACATTAATTAGAATCATTAAAATGTAAAGCTGTCTTTCGTTTAACTTGTTGTCTCTTCCGTCCATTTGAATACCGATGTGTACATTGGCGCTGTTGTACACCAGCCAGTCCCAACCGAGTTCCTGGTAGACGCGAGAGTCCCCTCCGATGACAAAGTTGTACAGGAAGTTGTCGTCAGCAATGGAATTTTGAGGGTAGAAGTTGTCTTGGTACACTCTCATCAACGCACTGCACTTTTCGAAGGAATCACAGGCATCGATGAAATGGATGGAGACTTTGTAGGCTTTGCTTAGGTCGTTGAATGGTTTGCAGACACCACATTGATGGCTCCCCCACTCCTCAGGATGGACCAGACAGAACTTGCCGCCAGAGACTCGAGGGACATCAATATACATGGGTCTTAGTACCAGAGCGTAGTGTTCAGCAGTCAGGACACTGCAGAGGGTTGTGGGACTGACAACTTCCAAGGCATCGGTCACAGTAAACACCATTCCAGTTCTGCCAACAGAGTCTATTGACTTGTTCTCACCTAATGAATAAGTAGTAAATAAGGAAAAGACCATTTCTGTAGATTCTGAAGTGAAGTTGGTACCAGTTTTATTAGTAATTGGTACAGTTGAGCGTGCCGTAGTACTGGAGCTTTTTGAATCAGTAAGTTGCTGCTGACTTGTGGACGTTTCATTAGAATCAGTATTTACCTTATTTGCAGAAAAAATGTATTCTGCTCCTATAAACAACACTATTGAAACAAAGAGAACTGAAAATGCTCCTCCCAAAGCGTGTACCATATAACTTCGAGAAGCACTCGTCACTTCTGTAACCTCAGAAGCTGTGTCGACGCTCCAGCTTCTTTGAATGTTTTGAATGTCCTTAGTGTCCGAGTTCGGAACCACAATAACTATCTTGTCAGCCACGTACTTTGGTCCGACATGGATATCCGAGCTATTGTTGATGGAAAGGCCGCTGTAGCTAGTTCTCGGAAATTGCTGAACGGCTCCCCAGTCGGCGAGCGAATCTTCATCAGCAGTATCGTGAAGATCTTCAGTCACCCTAACGGCAAGGTCTCCCATAAGACGAACTGCAGCATGAAGAACATTGAAGATTTACCCACAAAATATTAATTCTACTGAGCTTATTCCCTCCAACAGGTACTATTGTGTGAACTAATTTGATATATCGAATGAAATATGAGTCAATAAATGACTTATCTTATCTTCAATACCCTAAGCTCTTTAGAGCAGTCTAATTTAAAGATATTGTATTAGACTGGTTTGATTACAATTGTATCGCTAATGCTTTGGTTTTGAATTACACAATTATTTTAGTACACAGTACTTTACATTAATTTCGGGATTTAATGTGACGTAATTTAAGACAAAATGTTATGAAATCTGGATGCACTCATGCTACACTGCTTACTATTGGATAAATGTAACAATTATGGCATATCGGTATTCTTACGGCAATTGCTAATTAATAAATCTATACATTTAATTATTATTGGCTGAGCGTTAGCAAAGCCTATCACTGAAGGGATTTGAAAAAAGTTATCTCTGTCTTCCTATAATCTGTCTGTCTTCCAACACAATAAACCGAAAACAAACTAACCTAAAGATTTGATAATTTGTGAAAGTTTCATATCTATATTTACGAAAAAAAACACACTTTATAGTATTTTATGGTGGTGCATGACACTCCATGTGCAACGAAAACATAACAGAATAAACGTGTAAACAAAATGAGGACGTGCATAAAATTGACAGCTCGAGAATAAATGAGCAAAGTCTGTTACATGACATATGGTGTTACTTTCATCATATTTCATAAAATAGGGTAAAGTATGGTAATAATGTACAGTGTATCGCAATCGTCAGTTTTACTAGTGTCATAAGCGGAAGAGACAAAACAGTATACATGTATTACATGTTACATGTTCTTCTACAGTCAAGTGTATCGTTAATACAGATAGTGATCATAGTAAAACACGATATCGATGATCATTCCTCGATTTTAATTCAAGGACAAGCGACATGAAGGAGTGAGAATCAAATCACAATGCTTAGTTGGATAGGGATGTCCTCTCCACTGTCGAAATCTTGCAAAGGTGCTTCCTCACAAACTCTAAAAGCTTACAGAGCTCCAAAGTCCATAAGGCCAAAATTCCGCATCAATGAAGGGAACGAATGTAAATTTGGCATTCTGCATATAAATATTACTCTTTCTTGGACTATGAATCATTGCTCCAAAAGAGAGGTAAAACCCCACACATGAACTCTCAATGATATTATATATGCAAAGCACCCTTGATAAGCAATCATCAAACCGTCATTGTCCATAAATTTACAAATCGTCAGAACATACTTGTTTTAGCTTGCCACGTAACTGTGAAATGAGAGATCACTGCAATTTCTTGTCAATGATGATGCCTACAAATATTTAAACATATGTGGTTCACCAGATCACATGCGCGTAACAGGCGCCGCTGAAGTTGTATCTAAAATATCAAGTATTTTCGAAAATTCCTGCGGACATAAAGAAAAAATTAAATTTTTTCAGTCCCGTGAGTGATAGGCTTCCATTATGTTTAGAAAGTTAGAATTGAAACTTCATATTTTACAGGTGAACCAAAGGGTCTCGATTGAACTGACCTTAAGATTTAAAATTGTGTATGAAGTTTGATTTCTAAGTAAGCAACATCGAGTTCGACTTGGAATTAACGAACATTTTTACATTGCTCTTTGGGTAACTATGATAACAACAACAAAATCGCTGAATAAATTAATGTGTAGGCCTAAACAAACAAGATATACCTTTAAATGATTCAAACGTGTGGCATATTAACACACGTAACCCAACTATCTATATGCAAACATAATCTTATAATGAATGAGTGTGTAGACCTTTAAAAACACTGATATGAAACCCAATATAATGAAAAAACCTAAATGTATCATCATGGTTACCCATAAGACCAATATAAAATATTCGCTAACGCTCAGCCAAATCCCATGGAGTAACATTAATAATCCCAGAATTCAGTGTTCCTCTTATAAAGCTGATGCTTTAAACACAGTTTTAAGTTTATACGTCACTTCGTTTTCGAAATATCATGGGGACAGACAGAGAGGCAGAAATATCACGGGGACAGACAGAGAGGCAGAAATATCATGGGGACAGACAGAGAGGCAGAAATATCACGGGGACAGACAGAGAGGCAGAAATGTCACGGGGAGAGGCAGAAATATCATGGGGACAGACAGAGAGGCAGAAATATCACGGGGACAGACAGAGAGGCAGAAATATCACGGGGACAGACAGAGAGGCAGAAATATCATGGGGACAGACAGAGAGGCAGAAATTTCATTTTTCCAACCCCACGAGTTAGACAGGCTCGCTGAAGCTTGGCCAATAAAGTGAGGAGAATCTGTAGTTTTCCTCTTCAATCGTTCAAATTGGATAAATTATTTACTCATCACACCTGGATTTGTACTAGTTTCTGCTTATAAGTAAAGTCCTTGTGTTTTAATTAATTTCCACGCTGCCGCCTATGCTTGTGCCTAAGAACGTAAGAATTAAAATTGTGTTTATAGGCAGGATAACCTATTGTGCAGAGTTGGTTAAATAATTACAGGGGTTGAGACAAGTTTAAACCTAACGCCAAAGTTTGCCCGTAACTGTGTTCAAGGCCACTGATCTAACAGCGATTACTTGTATAGCCCGGCCACCTGGGCCAGGTTTACTTGTCTCACACAACCAGATCTTGCGATTAGATAGCGAGGACGTCCTCGAAAGATCCCTGCTTTAAATGGTACAATCAGATATCAGTGCTGTATTCCATCAAGTTTTATGGTCACTCGAAAACATCTTTCAATATTTTTATATGGACAGAGCTGGCTTACTCTGAATTAAACGCTATATTACGAGGGTCATTCAATAATTAAAGAGACCAACAGGTCTGGGGAGAAAACTATTGGTAGTGCAATGTTGGTATTTTTATATATTTAAGTTGGTATCACTGGGATAAGTCCTATTTGACATTGATCAGCATTGTTTTTTTTATAAAATCAAAAATACAATTTAATTATGTCAAGTGCACTTGAAAATTGCACTTTAGTTGAACAACGTTCTGTTATTCGTTCTTCACTTGCTGAAGGTGAAAAACCAGTGAATATATACTCTAGAGTGACTAAAGTGTACGGTGAAAATTGTTTGAATCGTGCAAATCTTTACAAGTGGGTAGGACAGTTCAAAATTAGCCGAGACTCAGTGACTAACGAATACAGTCCTGGCCGACCAGTTGAAGTTTCAACTCCCTCACTGGAAAGTTGAATTGATGATGAATTCGTGCTGACCGCCGAGTATTGAAGTGATAGTTGAAAACGTTCATGTGCGTATGGATGCAGTTAATAACACTATTAAAAACAAATTGAAGTACCGCAAAATATGTGCAAGATGGTCCCAAAAGAGACTACACGGCTACACACGGAAAGAAGGTTAACAGTGTGCACAGAGCTACAGGAACGTTATGAAAGAGAAGGTGAGCACTTCCAGCACAAAATGTTAACATGTGATGAAACTTGGATCCACTATTATAGCCAGAATCAAAAAGACTAAGCACGGAGTGGAAGCACACCAGCTCAACTGTTAGGAAAGAATTTAAAATCCAAGCATCAGCATGAAAAGTCATGTTGACAGTGTTTTGGAATGGTGGGGGTCCGATTTTTTGTGATCTTGAAGAGCAGCGTACAATGACAGACAATACTACTCGGATATTGTTTTGAACAAATTGAAGCCAGCCATGAGAGAGAAACGATGTGGATCTCAGAGGAGAGGTGTGATTCTCCAACAAGACAATGCACGTCCTCATACTGCTGAGCTAACCCGATAAACCATTAACGAAATGAACTGGGAAGTACTGCCTCATTCCCCTTACAGTCTCGATTTAGCACCAAGTTATTTCCACTTGATTGGTCGGCTGGAGGAGGCATTGCGTGGAAAGAGGTTCCAGGATAACGAGGACGTCAAGAAGTTTGTGTGAATTGGTCCAAACACCAATATAAAGAGTTCTTTTCATCTGGTATAAAAAAAGTTTGTGGTCCATTTGAACAAGTGCATAAATGTTCAAGGGGATTATGTTGAAAAGTAGTAAAAGTGTTGATTTGAAAAAATAAATTGTTTTCTCTGTGGACGTATACGTCTCTTTAATTATTGAATGACCCTCGTATTTAAGATTATATTATTTATATTGCCTTAGATTATTTTGGTGCCAGTAATGTTTTAGTCGCCTTATACTTTCATTTTTATCGACATGGATTATTGAAACTCAGACTACATTGAAAAAGTTCTTTTAGGACGATTTTGTATGGATGAAGACACGTGTGTTAACATCGTACATCCCAGCAATCGGTCTTACAGTATTAGCCAAAATAAACAGTACTGAAATGGTAATATTTTATTGTGGTAAACATAGTAACATTACATATAGATTTTACCAATAAATACAAGTCAAAGGAAGCAAAATCGGTTAAACTCGGCATTAACATGTTCAATATGACCCCCGTTCAGTTTTAGGCAACACTCGTACCGTTCTTGTAGGTTCTGCATAATTGTTATGGGTAGGGGTTGTTCCATTCTCCTAATACACAAGGTTATTTTTTCTTTGAATTGAACGATGGTAGATCGCGGAAAATGTTTTCTTTCAACATTCCCCAGACGTAGAGGCGTAAGATCGGGGGAGTGGGCTGGGTAAGGAAAGTTTTTTCTAAGGAAGATGAGGTGGTTGTCAAAGGTTTGTCGGAGGAAAGCAATGTTGTTAACGGCAGTGTGACTGGTTGCGCCATCCTGCTGGAACCACTGTGAATTTAACGGCAGGTTTCGTGCACGACAAAATCTCCTGAGGTCTCTCACAAAACAATCAAGAATGTCCCTATATCGATACTGATTTACAGTAAGAGTCTCTCCATCGTTGCCCTCAAAAAAGTATGGTCCCTCCCAGATACAGCGCACCAAATGGTTACACGCTTACTATGCTGTGGTCTCTCTACAACAATGTCAGGACGTTCAAATCCAAGAAAATGTGGTGTCTGCTTGTTTATGAAACCATTAAGTGCACATGACGTTCATTTGTAAACCAAATATCACTCAGAAACTCAGGTTCTTCATAGCGTTTTGCTAACATTGAAGCACAGTATTGAACTCTGGCTAGTTTGTTTCTACTGTTCAAAAGTTGTCCAGTTTGTATCCTGTAGAGAAAACCACCAATGATTTTGAACATTTTTCGCATTAACGTATTGCTAATATTCAGTTTAAGAGAAGCTCGTATTAGGCCTTTATTCGGTGATTGTAACACTTGCTGCAACACTGTTCCGTGGTTTTCATTTATACAGACAGTAGTTGGGCGACCTGAAAAGCCCTTTTAAGTGTTAAAACACTATGTTCTTCGAAATTGTTCAACAACACTAAGAATCACAGTATTACTAGGCGGGTTTTTGTGGGAATGTTCCTGAAAACGTAATGCAGTGTATTACAAGCGTGGTCCACCCACACGTCCAATTCCGTATGAGCGAAAATAATGCTCTAAGATAAAAACTTTCTCTACCGTTAGCAACCATGTTAGCAAAGACTAACCTCAAAATAAGAAATAAGTAATGAACACGAAGCCTTGGCAACAATCGACAATTGAATAAGCTGATCGAGAAGGCAACTACAGCTCTTTCAGTTTCAGTATTGTTTATTATGGCTAATACTGTAGTATGCTGGTCTCATGGCGTGCGTGTCATAAAATTCTTTGGTCAACTATTCAGCCAGAATTATAACAACGAACATTGTAAACCTACATGTGTAAATTAACTTACGGATATTTGGGAGAAGTTAGTATTCCGAGAAGGGGCCGCCAACCCTGTATAGCATCAACGTTTTCGTTATCAGTGTTCACATCTTCACTGTCTACCTCATATTCACTGTCTTCCTCATATTTACTGCCTACCTCATATTTAGTGTCAGAATCTTCCGACGTTCTGCTATCTCCTAGTCGAATTATTAGTCTCTCTACAGCCTCCTCCAGCAATCTTTCTCTGGTCCAAACAATATCATTAATGTTCTTGGTGTGGTCTACAACATTGGCAAATCATTCACTAATCTTGTGATAGAAGTAATAGTGAATTGCTTGTTATTTTTGCGATGTGTCCTTTAACTTGAACCCATATTAGTTCTATTGCGATAAAGTGGCAACGATACGGTGACAGCCTAATTACTGTTTTACCGGTTTCTTTAAAACGTTCATCAACAGCCCTGTATTATGTACAGTTAAATAGGCACTACATATCTTGGAAGCCTAGAAATGAACCTCTGGGGAACGATGGCACTCGACTGAAATTGCGCCTGAAGACACAAGCTGTCCTCCCGACCCAAGAAGCAGCCACTGCTCACTCGTTGTAATCACCAAAAACAATTTTGAAATATCTTTTATGTATGAGAGTGTGTGAAATCGAATTAGTACAAATCCTAATCAGTGTTCTCAGGTATCACTTCTAGCTTTTTTATACCTTCCAGTTGAACTTACCAATGGGCACACCTGATGATTTAAGTGAAAAACCGATGTGTCACTTAAATCTGGACAACCTTAGAGATGTTCAGGAGCAGCACATTACTAACCACAAATTTCGAGATTCTGGAGTGCAAGGACAAGGGTGGTTGATAGGTCTAGTCTACTACGGGAGATGACTGTTGGAGTTTGGTGGGGTTTGTTCCCTAACCTCAGAGGTTCTTGCTAGCCTCAACAAGGGTGTGCCACTCCCTGCCTGCTTTGACTGGAGAGGCTGATTCAGAGCTGGCCTCCCCTTCTTCTGGGGGACATGACTTTGAGATTAGTGCCCCAATTCTTCCTCATGGATCTCGATAGGAGGCGGCCCCTACGCCCTAAACTTTACCAATCCTGAATAGCATGTCACTCCGGAAGCAGCGCTAAGGTTCTTACAGGACTAAGTGCAATTTATAAGCTCCTTGTCCTAAGAGAACAAAAAGAATCTGTGTTCTCAACCAGAACATAGGGTATCACACAGTATTTCCTGTCATTATGTTTTAATAATTAGGAGTTTAAAGTGGAAAAAGTTTAAATTTTTAACAGAATTTTAATTTTTTTAGTTTAATTTTAAACAGAAAACTGCGATTTATTATCACAATCCACAAAATGATTTCGCTCTAATACATGGGTGAACAATATCCAAATAGTAAAAAATTCATTCCGATTGAGTATAGGTGTACATATTTATGTGGTAGACGTTCGAAGTGAGATGTTAGCGTGTGAGAGAGGTCGCCGGGAGCCGGCTCCGTCAGGGATCTAAAACAAATTATAGTTATATCCAATTTGGTTCAAAGAACTTCTTTTGGCATTCTCAGCCATTTTGTCAGTTTGGTGTGTTGGAAACTCGGTTAATGCTCAGGTAGTTTCTCATCTCGTTCTCACAAATTTAATACCCCTAACCCCATGAAGATTGTGTGAAGAAACCAAAACTGTTTATTTAGCACTCTCCCATTAACACTTGCTCATGTTAAAAATATGTCAAAACACTTGATAAATAGGTTCACGAGTATGAAAAATTCTATAGGAATACGTTTCAGTTAAACAATATAACTGGTATAAATAATAACTGGTTTTATATAAAACCAAACTTTGCTTTATTTTGGTCCACTAATATAAAACAGTAAAGTTTCGTTTTATTCACTAAAATTATTCTTTTTTGCTAGAGCTTTCAAAAAATGTTCAATGCGTTTATAGGTTTATATTTGAACATTTTCATATTCAAAAACCTTAGAATTCGAGTTGGGTAAAGAACGTGATGAAATTATTTAGAATTGATTCCCTATACGTTTTTAGAATGTTGCATTTTGTCTCTTTGTTAAAGCTCTAATCGTTCTCCCGAATACCTGACTAATTAGTCAAGTTACCTGACTAAGTTACCTGACTAATCCTGTACAATAACAGCAAAGCCAACACTATATAACCAAATTTGACTTTATCATCTACCTCCTATTACTTTAATTTTGAAAAATCAAACCATACACTACCGGTAGTATCGCTTATTATTTTGTAACAAATACAGACTTACACAAGTTTTCAAGTTTATCATAGGTCTAATAATTTATATCATTCGTAACGGCTTAAAAATCAAATTCATGTACTTTCTGTACTTTCCTACCTTCGTCTAAATAAAATTCAACCACAACTTATAGATAAAAGCAATAGTAAGCGTTTATAAATACCTTTCAATCTTATTAATTGTCGGTGGTGAACGTCGAGGCTCTGAAAATGCAAAATACGTGCCGCGGTTGCCGATCACTGTCGTTACTTAGCGTTCTGTTCCCTTTCTCCAGAACAATTATGTAAATTATTCGGTCTCCGTTAATTAAACAGCTATTAGTTCGGTCATTTTTATCAGTACAGCTTTCCATCTATATCAAACAGAATATTCAAAAATTGTTAGTGGAATTTATATACCTTTCTATACGTTAAAAATGTGTGAAGGTAAACAAATGTATAAAAACAAAAAATGAATAACTCATTGTTGAGGGATGTTACAGTCATGTTTTGTCACTTAGACAGGGTGGTTTGCTTTCAAGTATTAGAACAAAATATACAAAATGTTCTGTTCTACATTCTGCTAATAGTAACAATTTATAATAGTTATGTATAACATAATTATACAAAATATCGAATATTATTTTTATGGCGATGCAAGTTAATTAGTTTTGGATTTGGAACATTTTTTTGTTAAAATAGTAGCTCTAAAAATGACGTTCATCAATACAATAAATATTTTAGATAATCACTCCTCGTCAAGTTACGGGCATTTAAAGTGATAAATTAGGCAGTGTTTTAATCGGGCCCAAATAAAAAAGCTGAAGACAAAAATGTGAAATCCTTAGTGTGCAACAATTTCATATTTTCTTCCGACTCCTCGTGGAAAAACCTCTTTGGTGAGGTTTGTATTTAACACGTTACGCACCGATGAGTCATATCTCTGAGTGGATGAAGATTGACAGATGGTAAGTGGCGTTTCATGTTCCACGCTAATGCTTAAGGTTTCATTATTAAGCATAAACAATATATACTAGCACATTCCAAGACTTCTTACTTAAATAATCACGCACATACATTATACTGTAAAAATATTTTTTAAAGTACAGTTTTTAAGAGGATAGCGTTATACTTTTGACACAGAACACTTAGTTTTGCATCTCTTGTCCATGAAAAACCCACGACTCACTCAGTGGGGTGTATTTAACCGTCATTACGGGCTGAGACTGAGTGGATTTAAAGTTAATGCAATAGTCTGGCGTTAGGAGCGCCACCTGAGCCCTTCGACGTGTCGGGACTACAGAACTGTCCGGGGGACATGTCTCCTTCAGGTTGGATTAGGCGTTGTGACTCTCCATTCCTTCGGCTTTTTCGGAATATCACGATGGTCTATTGGCTGGTTTTTGCATTCCTATTTTAGATTTATTTTTAAAACTTATTTTCCTTTTGGTTGTAATAAGGTTAGGCCACCCAAAGAGAAAACTTACAAGATATTGTTTTTAATTTGCAATTTTTAGTAGCTGTACATATGTATATATATATATATATATATATATATATATATATATATATATATATATATATATATATAATGTATATAGATAATTTATATTATATAACTAAATATTTATGTTTATATAACAGTAGCTATATATTTTGAAAAAATATATAGAGCTGTCTTACTGTGGATAAGTAAAAATCAGGTCGATGGTATAAGTGGGTGTTTTACACCTACCATCATTAAATAGTTAAAAATAATAGTTTTGAAAACTCCAACTAAAATAGACCTGTCTATAATTAAGAAATGTTTAGCTAACAATATTTTTATAGCCCTACCTGGTTAAAGATGCAATATATTTAGGTATTCAAAATAGTTTGATGTTAAATGCATAGCCCTTTAAGATAAATTCCCTGAAATTAGAAAAATAAAGCTTTTTTATCACTCCAGTCAATTACAGTAAATTAAATTTTAATACTATAAGACATTGGTATAATCAGGTCCAAATAAAAACTACTCAATATACAAGTTGAAATGATATATATATATATATATATATATATATATATATATATATATATGAGTTGCAGCTTCAGAGAGTGACATGTTTATTCATTTATAACTTTGAAAGATTATCTTTTTTAGTTCAAAATATTTTAAGGTAATGGCATTTTTCCTCGATGTAATTAAACTTTTACAAATAAAAACATGTTACTCCCTTAATCTATAACTCATGTACGCTTTATATTCAACCGCTTTTATATGGCCCCGAAAACGTAGAAAAGTAATCAAAATACCAATGTAAATTTTACAGCATTTTTATAAGTTGCAGTTTCAGAGAGTGGCGTCTTGATTATTCATTTATGACTTACATATATTATCAATTGAATTTAGTTTCAGATAATGACATGTTTTAAAATATTTTTTCCTCAATATCATTAATTTTTTTACAAATAAAAACATGTTACTCCTTTAATCACTTTATATTCAACCGTTTTTATTTGGGTACGAATACGCCATACATTTCATCCTTTAAATACCTGTAATTTCACGTAGAATGGTGAAAACTTTAACAATTATTTCCCAATCCCAAAATCGATCGCACTTTCCTAAGAATAAACTGAACTGATAATACCTAATTACTGCATGCAATCACATATTTTGTACACAATGCCAAGTTTTGTATATTAAGTTTTATTCTATCTTAAAGGTGTTTTACAGCTGCTTTCATTCACATACTAATCGGAGAATAATCATTTATAACCCAAGAGTCCGTGTCATCATGCTTTTGTACTAAGGCCGCAAGGCGAGGATTAAATGAAGCATCTAAATCCAGTCCAAAGGGGAATAGGGTTTCAAGGAGTAGAAAGAGATACTCTCTGTTTTTCATACCCACGTGGACCTTTGTTCGGTAGAGAGGGCTGCAAAAACAATATTGGTTAATTAAATATTTCTGTTTTTTATTGTACTATTTTAAGAACACCAAAACTTAGTGTATGAGAATATGTTAAGAATAAATTACATTTAAACTATTAAACCTACTTCCATATTTTGGAATTAACTGAAACAATAAAAATTAAAACAAATAAACGTATACTTACAGTAAACGTTTCAGAAATTATTTCTTTTACCAATTTTAGAAAATATTATTTTATTATATAACTGCCAGAAATCGAGTATGCGCTGTATTTAATGACTAATATTGTTTTCATAAAACCATATAGAATTTTTTTTTATAATATATTCTATAAATCACGATATTGTATAAAATATTTATATCAAAGATTTTTTATAATGCTCAATCACTCCTTGTCACATTTAACAGTGTTACGATTCCGTGAACGACAATGTTTTAAAGCGAGTTACATCACACATTACTTCCTTCTAAATCTTTCCTTGCTGCAAAGTTATAACAATATTTTCTCAGCAAATTTTGTTTACAGGTTTAAAGTCTGTCACTTTAGAAAGTGGTGCGGGTACAAATTAGAAAACACGTCACGTGCTGGAGCCAATTGTAAAGTTTCGTTTCTGCTTTGAACAACAAACTTTTCTTTATCTACCATCATCACTGGTCCCAATTCCCATAGTTCCCTGCAACACACAAAGAGTGCAGTAGAGTCGAGCATCGGCAGGCTGGCCACGTACTCAGTTGTGCCAACCTGACAACTTTAAACTTAACTGAGTCACTCCACTCTTTGTGAATACGTTGGAATTGTCGAGTCGTGCCGGTTGGTCTTTATAAGCGCTTGGGTGCGCTGTTTCTGTCCAATAGTTTTCTACTGACTCAAGACTTACTGTCCTATATTTTGAAAATCGAAAGTACCATATTGCAAATGGCTCATAAAATACCCTTTCACCGAATGTAAAATTTGTGTGAGGTTTTTGCGTTGGCCTATTATTTGTAGGTTTCTATTCAAATACCGGGTATCTTAAAAGTTCCACGCCTCCCCATATTAACTTACTTATGAATATAAATGGAGTGATTTACTTTGGAGGATGTTTGTTTATATGATCGACCGAGAATATGTATGAACATTTTTGACTCCCTCCTTCCCACAGTCCCCAATGGTTTATTTTGGGGTAAATCAAAATCTTACAATATAAACCGCTAGCAAGTTACATAAAAAGAAGAAGAATGGAGCAAACTAGAGGTCTCTAATGTTACTCTGTCAAATTTTGTGGCCAATTAAAGTTTGAATAATTGTTTTATTAATTCCCTACAGTTTAAGTTACATTTACAGTTTTGTAAGGCAGATCAATCAGTCACTCACTAGTCATTTTGAGAACTTATTACAAGAATCAGCAACCATTATTAACATAGCATTTATTAGGTTTTGCTTTGTCTGACTGAAGCCCATTAGTATGTGAGACACATTCAGTCCAGTTACTGTGTTAAAGTACCAACTGGGTTAGATCACCAAAATGCAATTACTTCAAAATTTGCGCAAAAATACTAAATAAAGAAGACAATTAATTCTATGCGGGCATTTTCCAGATGAATACACATAACCAAGATTAAAAAATCCGTAGTAAATATAATTTAACATAAAATAACAAGAAAAAACCTAGGCCAAGTCAACACATCAAATAGTACGACATGTAAACGTCAGGACTAAAACATTAAACAAGTAGTCGTGCTATGTCCACAACATACATCAAGGAAACAACAAAGGCCATTTTACAATGTGGTCTACGTTACAGGTAGCAATCACTAAGCTCGACCCTCTGCTAGATAAAAGCTGAGCAGTTTCTTCTGTAACTATAGTAAAGTAATGGAAAACTTTGTGATCTACCATTTATCCGTGTTCTGGCAGGTTTATCAGTCAATTCCTGGGAGGTACAAACCGAGCAATGTATCTTGAAGCGTCGCCAGCGCATGCGCACGAGCCACCCTCCCCTTTCCATCCGACATGGTATAGTCCAAACCAAAATGAATGCTGTTAATAAGCGAGGAGATGGAGTGGACTGTACAGAGTCGACCTGCGAGAGGGGTAGGCTTTTGGTAGGAGGAGAGGTACGTGTCATCCTTCCCGTGCCACAGTTCTTGCCAAATGGTTTGGTCTGTACTAGGCACTCGACTTAGGTGGCATTTTTATCTCAAAAAAGTAAAAAAAAAAACACGAAGTATCTTCGAACGACGAAGAAGATCGTACACCCGCAAAGTCTTGTGCTGTAGTTTCAATGAAAACTCCATACAGAAAAATACGTTGGGTATTTCTAATTGCAACACGAGAGCATTAGGGAAATCATAAAAGTTAGTTTTGGAAACCGAGAACTATTCCTGTGCAGTAATTTACTTTTTCCTTGCCACACTGACGTATTCTAGCGTCCACACACAAACCGTTTACACTCTACTTGAGCAAGATAATCCTATTCAATTTCAATCAACAATTACCAATCAGACCAACTGTACTTTTAAAGGTTCTAAGAGAAGTCAGACGCATAAACTCACCATCGACTGAAGGGACACAAACGGGGTAAAGTAAGGTGAATTTTGGGATGCAGACGGTGAAGTGATTAAAAGAGTAAACTGATTTTAGTAAGAGGTTGAACAGACTCAAGCACCAGCTTAAGTACTGCGTTTATCTAATAAACCCTACAGTACACTGCAGTGTTACAAGACTACGTTGCAAAATGGAACATAACAATAACTGTAATAAGAGTGAGAGCTAGTGGAACTTTAAATTAAACGCTGTTTATATTTCCTATATGATGTAGAAGTGAACATTTTTTTCAATTAACAAATTGTGTATTTAGTTCCTACGCCAGATATTAATTTGTTTAGTATTGTTTACAGCCTTAAATTGTATTCGTTTATCTTTTGATAACTGGTAAAAATCATCAATTAACGTTAATTGCTCATTGCATAAGGACGTCACACAAGAAAGAGCGGCCATTTTTGTAAGTTCTACGAATATGTCTCAAACAAAGAATTATATGGTTTATATATCCCTAAGCCTATACATAATATACACCTTTGTCAGGATCACACGCCCCGTTCACGTAGGTCTCACGGAACCTATTTCTTTTGTAATTGTTTTTATATTTAAACATATTTTCCTTTATCCTACGATATTTTCTTTCAGATAATAATACAATACATTAAATTATTTCATACATTACAGTTACAAAAAATAAAAACCGCATTGCCAAAAAAGTGTTTTATATATATGTATGCAGATATGTATTTATTTTTTACAAATAAAATAGTCTTTTACACGTTTCAACTTCGAAATCAATAATAGTTGTTGATAAAATAACATTTTTTTTAATTTTCATAAAATAAATTTTTAGTCGAAATGTGTGCAGAAAACATAAGTAAATATTTTGTGTTCAAACATGGAAGTAAGGTTCTAGCCATTGTTTTCAGAGCCATTGTTCTTACTCACACAGAGGATAGCTCTCTGTTCACAAAATTGCAAAGAACATTGTTTTACAAGAATTTAGTTATTCTACCTTTTGCTCTGCACAAGGAATAACGTATGCGATGAGAGTTCAAGAGGCTTGCAACTACTTTATTGTGGAATTACAGAAATTATCGCTTTCCCAAGAACTTGGCAAATTTGAGTGTTTATTCTGATTTCCATTTCAGGAGATGTCAAAAATCCACTCCTGGTGTATTTTTAATTTTTTCTATGTTGAATTGACCATTGACAACAGAATCAAAGGACTCATTCCTGCTTGGTCAAAAATAGCCAACCACAAACGCATTGGCTATCTATTGGCAGATCTAGCTATTGTATAAGTATTGCAAAGTTTTTAAAATGAATCAGTTCCGCCTTTGGTCATATTATCTAAATTTGCATCAGTTTCTTATCTAATAATAAACTATCAATATAATTGTCATTACAACATCCAATATTAGACTTAGATGCCATTTTATACATATGATGTGAAAAATAGAAAAACAACTAAACTAGTCTCTGTTAGAAAGTCACCCACAATGTACACCAGGGTGAAATTGGTGTAATTTATTACAAACCAATGGCAAACATAACCTCAAAAACGTCTAGGACTAACATCATATTTACTACAGCCAGACTAGGAATGAATTTACAAGTAACTCAAGAGTCGTCTGCAAATAAACAACGCGCATGCACTAACCAGAATAAAAGCCCAGGTATACAGGCGGAGGGCTAAGCAGAACAAAAAAAAATTGCATGAAATAAATAAAACCAAAGAAACAAAGAATAGTTGTTGGAATATGTAAAGTTTACATTTTACATAAGAAATTGTCTTCATGACAACCAAAGTGTTGGTCCATAAATGAACAAATATAAATATATGAAATAAATAAAAAGAAGTATCCGTATCCTTCTTGGTTTCGCTTTTATTTTCCGAAGAAATTAAGATTTTATGAATTCTTTGATGACACAAGCAGAAGAAGAGCATAACCGATAGGTAAAATTTATTTAAACATAAAAAATTACTTTACTTTGAATAATCTTGTGATAATACGAGTAAGAGTACATTGTTACAAAAAAGAAACTAAAACTTAACATTTTATACTTTGCTTTGCTCAAAAGTCAACTTCAGTATGTTGAGACTTTATGATATTAAAATGAAAAACATTTTATAATAAAAATACACCTAATTGTTGAAATGTTTTGGGGTTTTAAGCCAGGTTTATGATAGTTTTGATTTCAGCAAGATAAGTTTTTGTACCATGAAGATAAGTTATCATTTGTTTACAGCTTCAGAATGTCTGTAACTGTTATCGCTTACTTATCAGTGATAAACACCTGAGTTAATCTCAAATCAGAGAATAGCTTATCTTCATAGCAGTTGAAAAGAAATGACTGTACTATTTAAGTACACCGTAATTTATCGGAATAGAGGAGAAAGCACGTCCTGTATCTGCATCTACAGGAAAGATACAGTAGTAGCGGAGCAGAGTGGAAACCGTGATTTATGTCTTGGAACACGATATCCTGACCCAGTACATCAGCACACGTCTGCCTAATTAGCAATGTAACTGAACACTTAACGTCGTATCGTCTCGGCTTCCTACAGAGCACATTACTAATATATATTTTGTCTTTTAGGAGATCAACTACGATCTTGTGTCAGCTGATAAACACAATCATCGCTAATCTGGTGAGTTGTCAGTTATCAGCTGGTATAGTGCAGTTTTCATATGCAAGTCTATCTTTCTTTATTAGTAACTGATATTTCATAGTATAAACAATAAAATCTATATATATATATATATATAATGTTTATATATATATATACATACATTTTTTTTACGATATATATATATATATATCGTAAAAAAAATCAATAACAATTTACAATAACTATTTAATTAACAATGGTCTTTTTCATTTAAAAATCATTAAAGCTGGACTAATAGGGCTGATAGGAAATAAGATGGATTTACTAACGTGAATATATAAAGCTGTTTTCATTAAATATATTTGGAAAATCAAGAACGTTTTAGAATATTTCGTGATGAAATTGTTTTGGAGACATTAAGATAATATTATTACATTTCAGTTTAAAATAAACGGTATGCGATTCGGTCTACCTCCAAATTTATGAATTAACTTACATGTACCCACCATTGCAATAATGAAAAGTGGGTTCTAAAGATACTGATTAATTTTAAATGAGTTAAATCACATGCTACATTCCTGCAAGACCCACTTGATCCCAACGGCCCAAGGCCTGACGATTTTTTGGATAAAAAAAACCAATATTTGTAGTTTTATAGACTTTTAAATTGAACCTTTATCACTTATTAGACCAAAATTAACCATTATTTTCCTGAGTACAATTCATGGTTTGTAATCGTAACTAAAATAATCTGTAAAAACTTAAAATGAACATTTGTAAGGTTAGAAATATGATACAACGCAATATTTATTATTGTTAAAGCGGAAAATAAATATATAATTTTTTGCGAGAAATTGGCAGCTGGCAATATAAAGATGGTACATTTCCAGTTTTCTGCTCACTTTACAAAGTGAAAAGAAACGTTCTAGGCTGAATCATATGTAATTCAAACATTTAGTATATACTTTGTTCAGCCTGCACTTCTCTCCTGTACATATTTTGAGCGAGTGCCTTATAGTACTTGGTACATTTGCGTTTCTTAAGTTACCTTACCAACTTGTGCTCTTGTTTGATTATCAGGAATTTCCTGAGGTATATTGTCATTGATTTTACAGTTAGATGACCAGGTTTTCCTAATTCTGTGATTTTTATATTGTTACGTGAAGAGTATCTACATTTATACACCTGTTATATTATAACATTAATTAGTTTGAACTGACTCTAACAACACTAGCAAAACTGACATTGAGGTTATAACAAACCTTACACAACCATTAACAACCAGGTAGTAACCGGCTTATTATAACAGGAATAATATATGAAAGTTGAGTATAGCTCCATTTCACCTTCCTCTCAGAGCAGCGCCTGGAATCTGACGCTGTCACACTTGACTCCTGAGATTTGGAGTCATGTTCATCTGAAGAAACCCAAAACATTCGGCGAATAAGAAACTCGAAAGAAACTGTCAATATCGTTTCGACATCAGAGACAACTAGACTACAAAATATAAAAGTACACTGTAATCTAGGTAAGGAGGTATTCTTTTTCTTTGAGATGAGCGCGAATTGGGGCTAAACTCAATATTTGCATTGAACCAACCTTTCCCACCATAGCTACGTTATGTATAGGTTTTTAGAATTTAACCAGAAATGCCAACCAAACAAAACAGTATTTTGCTAAGAGAAGAGAAACGTATTTTGGATTATATATGTCCGATATGTCTTCTCTACAGCAAATTCCTTCTCATGTTCCCGGAATTAAAACTAGAATCCACCATCTGTTTGCTATACCTTTTTCTAGAACTAATATATTAGCCAACTCTC
This sequence comes from Homalodisca vitripennis, assembly GCF_021130785.1. NCBI lineage: Eukaryota > Metazoa > Arthropoda > Insecta > Hemiptera > Cicadellidae > Homalodisca > Homalodisca vitripennis. The sequence continues at coordinate 114,377,146 of NC_060212.1, read as the reverse complement.
CTATTGTCTCAATGATGCGGCTTTAAAATTCAATGGCTCAACATTTAAATACTTTTAACAATAGTTTAAGTGAGTTTAGAAGGGCATGTTTAACTGTGCTTGATATATAAATATGTATAAGCATAACTATATAAACCATAGTTTGGCATAACTTATATACCGTAGTTTTTCATTATATTTAATAAGTGATTGTATCCTTGTTTATTGCTAGTTGATTTTTATGTATACTATTTGTATATGTTGTTTTGAGTTTAAAAGTTTTAGTTATGAATACTTTTTAGTTGCTTACAAGTGTTAGTTTTTGTTTAGGTTTTAGTAGGCCTACTGCTCTGTTATAATTAGGTTTCCTTAACTGTAAATGCATGTGCATGTAAATAAATATCTTAGGAACAAAATTGTGATAAATAGTTTTTTTAATTAATTTTTATTTCATCCCTTGATTGAGAAAGTGTGATTGCCATTATATGATAGCTTCCGCTGAATATAACTGTTGAATATAATTGAGTACCATAATATATGAAATGTGCTTTGGGTCAAAAATACTGAGTAGCGTTAGGTTAATATCCGCAGTACATTTCAGCTGATTATTGACAGGACGCAACCCGATAGGTTATTATGCAATCTTGAGGGTAATGGTTCCACCAACTGAGATAACAATACTAATACAGCACCGTGTCAGAATACCTGATAAGATAAGACATCCCGAGATCTCGCGGACTCCGAGATTACAGGAGAGACCGAGACAGAAGCTCATCCGGTATGCATAGATCCGGTCGGCTACCAGCCGTGGATTGTGTTTGCATTATTCATTATTTGGCAGGAAATATAAATAATATAATGAATGCCATTCGGCGAAATGATGGAAGGATAAACAATGTACCGACATTGTACCATGTAGAAGTCAGGCTCCTTTAACACATACAACATATTATAAGCATTGTTAGTTGAAACATGTTTGTTGCTCCAAGCATGTGCAAGTAGGTATACCTTTAAAGTGGTCGTGCTTTCCTACGCGTTGACAGATATCGTTGAAAGAGTATCATTGGAATTGTTAAATAATTAAAAATAGTTGGTACCTTGTAAATCTTCTACAACAATACTATAATTTTTAATTTTTATCAAACATTTTGGACAGACAGCTTTTTGATAAAATCAAAACAAATTACACTATTGTTTTTTTTATTTTCCTTTTATTTATTAGGCCTACTAAATATGTGCAAAGCTTGATATCTGTAGCCGTACTAGTTTTAGAGATATAATGTTTATTTAAAAAGAAATACAAAATGGTGGCTAGCTGATAATTCAACATTTCTTAACCTATTTGTATAACACATTTTGTGTTAAAAATTATTATTGCTACAGAGGTTTGTGGCATATTGTAAAAATATATTATTTTTAAAATGTATTGATTTTGTACGGCGACTTTAGGTTTTAAATCTTTAGTTGATTTCAAAGATCTTACCCACTAAATGTTCATTTTGTAAATTTGAAATATATTCCAATACGTTTTTCTTCACTCTATGCCAAATATAGGAGTCTGCGCCACGGACATCCAAAGTTCTAATATTATTCTTATAAGATTACCCTTTTTTATACACATATTAGTACGGTTTCTTTTCACTGAACTATCCTAATTCTAATCCTAATAATATTATAAATTCGAAAGTGCCTTTTTTGTTTGTTTCATTTTTACGCGTAAACTATTCAACCGATTGTGCTGAAATTTTACAAGGAGAGTCTTACGGTCCATTGGATAAATATAGGCTTATTCTTATTTTGAAAATCCCTTCATGTAACGTTTCACTGATCTTTAAAGTAGCGAAATATTAATTAAAAGAGCATGTCTAATGAAATAAACCGTTTTGTGTAAACATTGTTTATTACTTTCAATTTATTTATATTTATAGTGAGTACAGTATAAGGAAAACAAATGTTTTTGAACTTGTTTTAGATTTCAGCAATTAGGCAAGTACTCATCTACCTTATGAAATGTCCTAAAACATGAGATGGTCGGAATTGGACTCAGAGGACTACCTTTGAAATAGACGGCAAGAACTATGCTAGATCTAAGTTCCCTGAACTGTGCTTTTGAACTAATGTAGGCTAACAAAATTGTTTAGTTTGTAAAGAGAACAAACGCGTAGTGTCATTGTTAATGTACTTTTATCTATACATTTTTTATCAAATATTAACTAATAGATCTAAAATACAATGTTACTATTTAACTTTAACTAAATTTAAAGACTAATAATATAAAACTTCTCTTAGTTCGCTATTGACAGACTTAAGCTTCTCAAACATACCTCTGAATGTATATATATATATATATATATATATATATATATATATATATATATATATATATATATATATATATATATATATTCTTGATCGAGAAACAAGACAAAATAAAATATGGAACAAAACTTACTAAGGACAAAGTAAATTATAATGGCCATAAATAAACGCCTTTTTCGTATTTTCTTGATTGTTGCAAGAAAGCAAACTCGACATTGACGTCGGAAGTATATCATTCAATCGAACCGGCAGTGATCATACACGTACAACGCCTACTAAATTGCATGCAAAGCAGCGGGTAATGGCTAGCAGTATAGGTTATAAGAGATAATGTAGCCTAACTTTTACTTTACGTTTAAAGACTGTTATAAAACCCATCATGGTTGTCATTTGACAGAAGTAGGCTTCTCAGAGCTGTGAATGTATACATTTTCTTTATCGGTATGAAGGCTAAATCATCTATGGAAAAAACACTAAGTCCGGGTCAATTACAACACTCCTTTTAACATACTTTCTTGATCGTGGCAAGAAGGTAAACTCAACATTGCCGTCGGAAATATAATTCACTAGAACCAGCAGTCCTCATACACGTGCAAAGCTGCGAAATTGCGTGCGAATCCGTGGGTAACTGCTAGTATGTTTATAAAAGTGAAAACGTATCAGAAACAGCTCACTTTTGTCTCTGATCTCTATAAAGGTATATGAGAAATTACCAAATGAATTTACTCTCAGAACTACAAATTACACTAGAACCAATATTACAATGTTCGAAATGAAGTTAGTAAACTACCTTGGCGTGAAACTCCGGATATCGAGGAGTCACGTCTGTTAAACAGAGATAAAGTAACACATTGTGTAGCAGAGGTCACTGTAATGTAATAGTCTGCCGTTAGGTAGCGACACCTGCGTCACTGTTACAGGAACGTGACTTACGTTACTTGTCAGCAGGACCCGTCTGCTAAACTTGTCTTCTTGCAGAAGCTACTGTACATGTCTGGAAACCTTTTCCTCCATTGTTATTCACCCAGTATCTCACTGCTAAAGAGCGCTTTTGGTCGGATAAGGATATCCTGAATATAGAATATACAAGGGTGCTGAAAAGTCTTGAAACGGTCTAATATATTCTGTACTCGTAAACGTACAAACATAAAGCTCTTTGCCACCTCAGGGGGGTGGCCCGTAAGGAGTCGGTGGAAAATCTTAAAAATTTAGCAGAGGTCGATGAGTGAACCATTTGAAAGTTCTTAATTAGTAGAACATCGTTCCGCAAATGAGACCTAAAAGTTTTAATCTTAAACAAAATGGCGGCGCTCGAAAGTTTCAATATTGATCTTATGTGGAAGTTCAAGAATGGCTTTATTTTATGGTAACTGTATGAGATGAAGATACAAAACTTTACACATGGTTACTGTACACAAACACATACTTAAAGATGTACTTCAGTGTCCTGCTATTCTTCTATGGGAACGGTCCACGAGGAGTCAGTAGAACGTTTTTAATGTGAGCATAAGTTGATATGCAAATTGTTTTAAAGGGCTAGTCAAACAAAGAAGTATGCCACAAACCGCACTTCAAAAGCTTTATCCGTTACAAAGTGGTGGCGGTTCAAAGATTTTAAAGTTCAGCTGAACTCTCAGGAAGTTGCTTTAATTAATTTGATTTTACATTAACAATTTTGTGTTGCTATTGTTACTAACCACTAACTAAATGATTGTACGTTTACATGTACAGAAAATATTAGACCGTTTCAAGACTTTTCAGCACCTTTGAATGAGCTTGTTGGCTGTATGGTCACAAAAGAGGTTTTCACTCTTCTTCCCTTAAAGGGCTCAGCGTTATGCTGTGTGCTTGAAAACACCTTTTCTACACTATCCATGAACATAAGGACCTTCATCAAGCGTACTTTCACCGTAGTCTATGAGTAAAGCTGCACTCTAGGAACGAGATGTCACAGCTTCAATTTCCGGGGGGGTCTAGTGATGGTACTATTGACTACTTTTAAAAACCGAATAATCGACTATTTTTGGCATGAATCTATAAACAGGTAGTCGATTAATCGGTTAGCCCAACACTAAATAGATCAATAAAAGTTACACCGTTTCGTTTCGTGAGTTTAGTGGAAAACGCCATTATTGTTGAAAGAACCCGTGATAAATCTTCCTTAAAGCGTTTTATAATCATTGATAGGAATCCTTATCTCTACAACCAATCAGGTTTCGCTGCACCAGGTAAGGCAAATTAAGCCGGATGAAGTGAAACTAACTACCTTGCGTTATAATCGATAAGAACAGTCATAGACTTGAAACACATTTAGGCTCTTACTTTTTATTGCAGAGGTAGGAAATATGTCTCATTTTAAAGATGTAATGAATACGCATACAAACGTTCTTCAGTCTTTCTAGTTAAGTGTAACTTTTTTGAATTTTAAACAATGAAGTACAAGAAGGTCATAGATGGTTTTCTGAAAAACGAATGAAATGATATTGAAAAACTTTAAAAAGTGTTTTGATGAGATTAAAAATAAAATTAGACATATTCTATAGTTCTATGGCCAATCATGAGATAGTAAAAGTGTTTGAAGATTAACATTGTTCTCATAGAGTTAAAATCGAGATAGCCAATAGTACAGCCGGCTCTTGTAGTGTTTTACAGAGTTGTCATCTGGCGTTTTAATAGAAATGTTACCACATACATTCCTTATTAGGGGGAACGTGTAATTCTTTAATTTGTGAGTTGCAGGGTGACTAACCTCTATCTACTTTCAAAGAGATGTCTTGATACAAATCTCAATGTGCCTTTGCGATCATTGCTAAATATTCGGAGAACCACCATCTACGTACCATATCTATACATCAGAAATCTCTAGGTTGTGTTTGACTTTCAATTTACCTCCATCATTATTCATTGTTTAACATTACTAACGTTTTTCTTGAGATCCATCAAATTTACTTTGACTGATACTTGATACTAACATTGTAACATCTATCAATACATTTAAAATGATAATCAGTTTGATCTATCTTATAATTTTCCCCGGACCCCTTTGACTTCCAAAGGCTTGCTATTAGTTTTTTTATAGTGCTGAGAGTCCAGTCTTTGTGTTTTAATACTGTAGTGTATTAATATTGAGCCAATATGACTTGGTATTCTTAACAATGTTAACCAACTCAGAACTAATAACAGGTAATTAAGATGAAACTTAAATTGACAGAGGCATACACTTCTAATAGCTTTCGGTTTTGTTAGAGTAATCCAACTTTTAGTTCTTACATCGACTATTTTGTCTCACCATACATTTTTAAATTTGTAATCAACTTGTATTATACTTACATTTAGTTATTACTCACGGACTACCATCTAAATAGAGTGACGATAATCATTCAAAAATGCTTTCAGGGTTTATTATTATACATAATCTCTTTTTTATGATAATAGACAGTTTTTTCTAACTGTTTGTATTCTAGGCAGGACTTTATAATAGCATCTGGAACACATTGCGCCTACTTTGATTCGTATACAACTCAAATTATTATTTTCAGAAAGTTGACATTAGAGCTACTATTTGATTTGATCTTTCAATTTTATTTCATTCTTGTTTAGTCAAAATCTTATGGAAGAATTCATTTACGTGATAAGTCAGTGGAAACGCAGACTTTCTTGTGACTGACATCTCAGAAGCCCTAACTAAACTTAGTGAATTTCAGAAGCATAAGTCACTTTTAATAGTATAAAAGAATGACTACACAACATCTAGAGACAGACACCGCAGAAGCTTCAAACTCAAGAGGATATGGCAAAAACCAAATTTAGAAGAATACCAAAAAGTAAGGTTCTTCAATTATATTAATTAGTAATTCGCGTTTCCAAAATGCATTCTAAATTGATATTCACTGAATTTTTTAATAAAGTACAAACGTAATATTTTTGTATACACATATATACAATAATTCTTATGAATAAACATATTAAATGTGTAGAAGTTATGACTTATTTTACTACAAAATATGTATTATTAAGGCTAAGTTTATGTGAATTGATATAAATCGATATTGTAAACCTAGTCGAGGCATTTTGTGGTGACAGACAGACACAAAGACAAACAGGATGACATTTTTCCAGCCTATCGAATGTGGAGTGAGTACTATTGGCTTCACTAACGCTCAGCCAATAGTACTCAAAAAGTAAATAAAAAATTAGTACCTACTACTACTAAATTTAAAAAAAATATTAATGCTAAGAATTTTGATTTATTTGTGCTCGGACAAAAAGATTTTCCGATAAGTTATTTTTCACATAAGTACAGAATATAATATTCCGATTTGAGGAGGTACAGGAATGTACAGCCCAGCGCCGGGTGAGGTGGCCGGATTACTGCAGTGTGGATGTTCCCTGCTGGTTTGCTTTTAGTGGAGAGTCCCTCAATTACGAAACTCACTTTGCCGACACTCCTCCCACTAGAGCTGTCGATTATTGAGTTACTCGACAGCGTGAGCCTCCACACGCATACGTGTTTTCTGATTATTTCGTGAAATTTCTATTTAGCGGAAATAATGATGACGATATTTCAATCAAACCGTACAATACGTATGGAATACTGCACGTCTAATACCACCATACGTACACGCCAAAGGGTAATAATTCTGATAGTACGATGCCAATAAATTATATACTGAAATAAAGATTAAAATAAATTGTACCCATCAGTGGCGAGTAAACATTATCCTACTATTCAAACAACATATCCACTAGTATTACTTTTCAAAATATCCACATTTTGTTTAATTTTATACAGGGTGTCCCACGAGTAACCCGACGAACCTCTCAGATGGTTTCCTCTCATCAAAGACTCTCGATTTTAAATACACTAAAAGCATTTCAAATTGATACAGTATTTTTAAAATCTTGTTTTTCAACCTACAATGTTTTATATTGTAAATGTTTTGTAACTATTTCTTTTGCAGGAAAAATAACCATTAAATGTTTTGTTTTTATGATTAACGTTAATTTAATAAACGGATATTGCATTTTCAGTCTTATTTTTTGTATGTGTTGATAGAATCTAGCATGCATATTTTAAATTTTGTGTTTGTTTATTATTAGTCTATTTTACATTATTCTACATAATTTTGCAAATTTTGTCTGATATCTCAGAAATGTGTGGTCTTACAGGTCTGGGACGTATTTTATTAAATTTTTCAGTTCATTTTACATAAAACCTAAGAAATTTAACAACTATATTTACGCCATAAAACATTAGTTTCGCTTTATTTCCGTCCTTTTCTAGAAAATCAGACGAATTCTTTGGCTAGCCGTAGCTCGCTAACAAAGCGTTTTCGGAAGTATGTTTATATGAACTTTCTCATTATTTTGATGAGTGGAAACCACCCAGAAGTTTTTTGGGTTACTCGTGGGACACACTGTATACAGGACTATAAGACGAATAGGTACTACAGTTCCATATTATATTACTCACTCTATTCTACACTGTTCGTTCTGAAACGTCACATATTCCTGATAAAGTAATATACCAAAAAGGACCTGCAAAATAATCACTCTGGTGTCTAGAGAAACAGAATAACTACTTAAAAAATAATTTTAAACAGCATTTTTCTTTTACATTTTGAAATTAAACTACGTGTGTAATATCACACAAATTTAAAAAGAAAGGACAATTTCAAAGTAAGATTTATTCCAATCAGATTTGAAATCTATGAAGACAACCTGTTTAGGACAGTATCAAAAGGAATACTCCTTCACTCTTGACAGTAAATGTAAGGAGGCATCCGAAGAAGTCTAACATGCTTATCGTTGTAAGAACTATAAGGGTAAAACTGTTCCGGTAGATATTCTCACTATGCAATTTAAAATAATACCAGTTTATCAAATCCAAACACTTATGTGCATACTGGGCAATGGACCCGGTTCACCTTCCTCTTAGTATAGCGTCTGTGACTGCGTAAGAAGAACTGGAGCAAAAAGCAATTCAGATTAATCAACCCTTATCATCATAGCTATTTTACGTGTACAAAACTAGGATGCTCTACCGTGCTAAGACATCGTGTCTAAAACATCGCAGTGCACCTAAATTGTGCACCTGATGAGAAATGAGGATATCTCTTCATCTAGATACACCGTATTTTGTAGCCTTTAACGTCGAAACGATGTAAGGACTTCACTTTTAATTTCTTCGTCGCCGAAATTCTTTGGATTTCTTCAAACGATCATGACTCTAGATTCCATGAGTCAAGACTGTGACAACGTCAGATTCCAGGCGCTGCACTAAGAAAAAAGTGAACTGGAGCAAAACCCCAACATTCACATTGAATCAACCCTTCCCACTGCAGCTACTGAATAACTAGTCCCACACCAATCAAGCCCTCGTTGTCATTGCAAGCAAGGTACTTGCTTGACTGTATTCTCCTGATTTGTGTAACTAGTGATCTTGTTGCTCTTGGTCATAGCTTTATAAATCTCAGAATAAAACACGCTTTTATTATATGCAGCCCTCCATAGAGCTTCTTTTTGATTGCAGAAGTTTGTGCCCAAAACTTCACCTTCGCCGTAGCTCACCAACAGATCTATATCACAGGTCACGGTTTCGATTTCTAGATACTCAATGCAAATTTTCAAATGGACTTATGGGCCATTTGCTCTTAAATACTTTTACTATGGTCATGAATGATTACTAAGATGCCAAGAGAGAAGAAAGAAGTACCAAAAAAAATAATGTAGGAGGGGGTGTCCTGGTTCCATTAATCGAGTATATTGGTGATTATTGACTAAGTGGATTCAGAAAATACAACGCCTATCTCAGTTTAGTGTTCAGTGAAAAAATTCAAATTTTATGTTAAGTAGATTATGGAAAACGTGGTTTTACTAAACGCTAATATAATTTCCGTTAACAATTCTCTGCTGTGAAGATGTGGAAATTACCTTTCCAGTTGTAACTTCCTCACTGATGACCGCTTACCTGATGGATGGAGTAATCAATCAAGCTCATACCAAGTTCTTCTCTTACCTCTTTTGGAGCTCAACAGTGCTCCTCACTGTATTTCCTGTTTCGAAATAATTCCATGTACTTGTTTATGCTTTGGTTTGAAGTTGAGTGCTTGTAGAGACCTGATAAATCGTGTAACTGATTCAGTAATAATGTCTAAATAGAACATTAACAGCATTTTATTTTTTACTCTGATGTAAAACCCATTCTATAAATAAGTGATAAATAGTCTGTTTTACAGTAGCTAGTTATAAAAATTGTGTTCCTTTCAACCACCATGGTGGTATGAGATGTTCACATATATAACATAGTTGCAATGTTCACAGAATATCCCTGCGATGATTACATTAAACTCAAAATGAGCACTGGATAATGCTCATAGTCTGTAGTAGTAAAGACTAATTTTATAAACTCTCATATACGTATAAATTATATATATATATATATATATATATATATATATATATATATATATAATTATACTATCTAAATGTTTCAAGAACTCCTATTGGGCAAATCTCCACTTCTTGTCAATCAGGCCAATATTGCAGTAAATAGTTAATAAGTTGATTTTTATCACGAAATTGTTGGAGCATAAGTAGTTTTACGACATTAAATATGTTCTATATAGTTTACAATTTAAAATCAGAACCAAAAACAAGTTCAATCATATCATTTTGAAGTGGATTCAATAAAACATTAAAGAATCCAACCTTTCTCTTAAAGAGTTAGATGTTTTTTCGGAAAATGCTGGACGAAAGACTGTGAATTTTGTGATTAGGATAATAATACCTATAGACTTACACACATCCCGCCTATTCAGTGAATACGCCACAATCCAGGTGAATAGAGGGGAATGGAAGCTCTGAGCAGAGGCAATGTTATTTCCCTAGGGACTTCCGTCTATTATTCAGGTACAAGTGTTCACGCGGTCTGTTTGCAGGTAGGCTGTTGTATGTAACTCCACATACACATTACGAGGTGTGTGGCAAAAACTGTAAAATTTTACACATACGACGTTAAACTTGAAAAATTAATTCTAGATTTTCTTTAGAGTGTTTGTGAAGTATTTTTCGTAGGCTTGCCGGAAGGATCGCAGTTTTTTGTTTCTGTACCTAGCATAGTACCGCAGATATAATCGAATCAAAATCCTTAGCTTTTGCAAGAATTTCGTTTTCTCACAAGTACTTGCGTATTAATTCATCCTCAGGGGTATTTGTTAAACTATCAAGAATGGATAACACATTTGTCCGTACCTAAAATGTTCAAAGTAATAGCACCATCTAATAAGAAATGAATGTGTCTACATTACAAAATAAAGAAATTAAGAAATCAGAGGATTTAGTGAAAATACATTTTAATTCACTTATATTATATTATAAATAAAATATTGTAAACGTTCGTTATATATAATAGTATATTCTTTAATGGTGGTATAAAAGTGTCAATAAATTATATCTTATTTACAACTTTAACGGAAAATTTAGAAACAGGTAATTGACCAATAAAAACAAGTACATTTCCTTTTGCACTCATTTGCTGGGTTCTCCAAAAGTCTGTAGATAGGCATTATCAATCTTATCTTATGAACGTTATCTGATTGTCCGATAATCAGTAGTAACAGGTAACTCATTCCCTGTCTGTACCTGATAGTGAACGTATCGTGATCCGTGAGTTGAATTTATTTACTTGTGGTTACCTTCAATTAATTATTGTTTGTGCATGTTGGTCAATGTTGTAACATATCCAATATGTAAGACAAATTATTTAATAAGTTTAATTGTGCAATACACCCAATAATATTTTTTTCTTTTTATACTCTATAATATTAGTATTAGTAATAACTAGGTAGATATATAAATTTACGTACATACACAAGATCGTTAGGCTGGACCGGACGCCATGGCGGAAGGTCTAGCCAAAATAGGCTTGTGCAGCATGGAAACAGAAATAGCTGTTGCCAGCATTCTTGAAATTAATACAACAGACAATGATACAAGCAAAATAGAACAATCTAAAACTCCAAGCATGGAGGATAATAGTTCTAATGAAAGAAAGAGGAAAATTAGTGATAATGGTAATCACAATGTGCAATCACATGTACATGACAATTTGACTACTAAAAAGCAAAAAACCATTAGGTACTATAAGGCCCAATCTAGTGGACCTTATGATGTAGTATTTCAGAGTAGAGATAAAAAGAAAATAAATCCTTTTATGGTAGGAAAAATAATGAAAAATCATTGTGAGGATATCGATTATATATTAAGGGTGGGTAAAAATCTTAAAGTGGTTTGCAAAACATATTGTGCAGCCAACGGTTTGGTTGACTCTCAATATCTTAAGCAGTATCTGGTTTTTATACCAGCCAACAAAGTTGAGTGTACAGGTGTAGTTTACGTAGAACCTGAAGTTACCGAAGAGGAAATGGTACAAGAGAGTTATTGTACATACCCAATAATTAGTGCGCAGAGAATAAAAAAAATTATTAACAGAGAATTGGTAAGTACACATTTTATGAAAATTACTTTTGATTCCCAAAAATTACCAGATTTTATTACCCTAAACTATGTAAGAATGCAAGTAGACTATTACATGAAGCCTGTTAGACAATGTTACAGATGTTTTAGCTATGGCCATGTTGCTAACACTCCATGTGACAAAAATAGACTTTGTAGAGTTTGCGGTTTAGAATACCATTCTAATGAATGCACTGAAAGGCCTAAATGCGTTAACTGTAAGGGAGATCACCCTAGTAATAGCAAAATGTGCCCGGAATATGTGAGTCAAAAAAATATCCTGGAAAGAATGAGTACTCTCAACGAATCTTACCAAGAAGCCAGTAAATATTACCCCCCGAAACAAAATTTTAGGTATAACCGTAATACCAAATTCAACCACATCAGTTATGCACAAATGACAAAAGAAAAATTAAATGATCAAAGTTCCTTCCCCACAATGAGAAACTCACAAAACCAATTTACTAACAAAAACCGGTTTGCCCCACTTATGACACAGGAAACAACCGAAGAAGACAAAAATAGTTATTATGCAGATACAATTTTTAATAGACCTAATAATAGTAACAGTACTAATTATAATGCTAGTAAACTACAAAAAAATACATACACTAAAATTTATAAATCTAACCTTAGCCTAGGTAAAATGGAATCTGATTCATACCAATCAAGCATCAGTTCAGAGAGTAAATGTTCATTATCAGATCAAACCCCAATAAGTGACAAAGATCTGCACAAAATTATGTTGCGTAATAAGATCACTGATTTGCTTGCAAAAATCCATGATGAAAAAATTATTAAAAAAAAAAGTGGAGGAAATAATTAAAGAGTGCTTTAAAACCACCCTGGAAACTGGCAAACAACCGACAGGGACATTATATAAAAATAATAATAAATCTAATAATCGACCTATGCAATCCACAGCTAAAAACAAGCCTTAATTAATAAATATATGACAGATAACTTAAACCAACTCAATATTGTTCAATGGAACACAAGATCACTCAAATTTAAATGGCCGGAGTTAACACACTAACACAAAAACATATACATATTGCACTTGTGCAAGAAACATGGCTGAATAATGATGACAACCTAACCGATGTAAATTTTAAGTTAATTAGATTAGATAGGAGTGACTCGTATGGAGGAGTTGCTTTTATTGTACATAATAGTATAAATTGTAATGTGATAAAAGAGTACAATAATAATATATTACAATTATTAGCAATAAGAATTAACAATATAAGTCAACCTATCAATTTATATAACATATATTGTACTAATAAGCAAATAAATCCATCTTTCTGGTATAATGAAGTATTTGCAAATGATAAGGGGCATACACTAATTGGGGGTGATTTAAATGCACACCACCCTTACTGGAATTGTTATAAAGCTGACAGTAGGGGTAATACTATTTTTAAGGAATATAGTAACTCCAATTTTATTTTGATTAATAATCACAATCACACAACTGTACCAAAAGTATTTAGTAAACCAACTACAATAGATTTAACCTTCATAACTCCGGAATTATACGCTCAACTTTTACTATGGGAAGTGGGAAAGGATCCTATGGGAAGTGACCATTTTCCAATTTATATTAAATTTAAAGTACAGTCTAAAAACAGCCCTACTAGGCTTCCTATGTCTAATGTAAAAAATCAACAAATTAAATTCATTAACAAAAGAAATTATAAAAAAGCTAATTGGAAAGGATATACTAAAAGTATTAAAGGAAATCTAACCAAATTAGAAACATATGGAACACAACCTACTATCGATAAACTGTATGATATAATATACCAAGCTGCGGAAGAAAATATTCCCTATATAAAACCAGTAATGAATGCATCATTTACACCTAAAGCATGGTGGACACAGGAATGCTCACATGCAGTAGCAAAAAGAAGATTAGCTTTAAAAAAATTTAGGCTAGCTATGACTCCTAGTAACTATAAAATATTTCAAAACGCACAGTTAGAAGCTAGGGAGGTTATTAGAATAGCAAAAAAGAGAGGATGGGAGGAATTGTGTCATAAGATGGCATCTTCCAATTCTACCACACATGCATGGAATATTATAAATAAATTAAAAAACAAAAACAATTCATTTAATGGATCGGACAGTTGTATTCAAACAAATGAAATACTTGGAGAAAAATTTCTTAAAAATATAATCCCAGATTATGTTCCACATGTAACAGAGCTAAATTCACCAGTAATTTTAGAAACTAATCATTTTCTTGAAAATAATTTTACGGAAAAAGAATTACATCTAGCTATACTGACAAAAAAAAATACAACTCCTGGAGTAGATAATATTACTTATAACCTAATTAAACACCTCCCTGTAAATGGTATGACAATGTTATTAAACATATATAATGACATCTGGAATGGAAAATTAAATATTCCTTCTACATGGAAAAATTTTAAAATCATAGCCCTATTGAAACGTGGTAAAAACAAAGAAGAGGAATCAGCATATAGGCCAATATCACTGATCCCATGTTTCATCAAGGTAATGAATACAATGATAAAAAACAGATTAGAATGGCTGGTTGAGAAACACAAGATCATTCCAACATCACAATATGGCTTTAGGAGAAAGCGAGGTTGCGCAGACTATTTAACTGGTTTTGTTTCGGAACTTTACAATGCACTGACATTTAATGAAGTTATAGTAACGGCATCCCTCGTTATTGCAAGCGCATACGACCATGTACATTTACCAACTTTATATAACAAAATGTATATTCTTGGGATTCCTGCTAAATTCATATCGCATTGTAGTAGATGGTTATCGGATAGAGTAGTGACACTCTCGTATGCTGACTACACAATAACCAGGAGGACTAGTAGAGGCTTGCCCCAAGGAAGTGTACTGAGCCCAATCCTATTTTCCATATACATCAGTGGTATAAGCAAAAACCTACCTAATGCAGTCTATTCATTGCAATATGCAGATGACGTTATTCTCTATACATCTAATAAAAATTATGATATTACACATGATAGAATGCAAAATGCACTGGAAATTATAGAAAGTACCTGTTCGAAATTAAACCTCAATTTAAACCTGTCAAAAACCAAAATTATAATATTTACAAGAAAGAGATCCCTTGATGTAAACAATAGGCAATATTGTCTTAATGGTAAAGAAATACCGATAGTAAAAGAATTTAGGCTGTTAGGAATATTAATTGATAATAAACTCACCTTCAAACCACATATAAACAACCTGCTAACTCAATGCCAAAAGGACCTAAATTTATTAAAAATTATCTCTTGCTGGAGAAAAGGGGCCCACCCAAAGATAGTTTTACAAGTGTACAGAGGATTGATCAGATCAAAAATTGAGTATGGTTGCCATTTGTTTGGTCATGTAACGCAGAATGTGTTAAAGAAATTAGACATAATACAGAATCAGGCTCTGAGAATTAGCACTGGAGCACACAAAACCGCACCAATACTAGCACTACAGATGGAAACTGCCACATTACCATTAAACCTTAGACGCCACATTATAACAGAACGATTAATACACAAAATTGTTTCGGACACAAATCATCCTGCATATGAGAGAATAATGTACATGAATATGATGTGTAGTATAAACCCATACTGGCAAAAGAAGACAATCCCAATATTTATAACAGCACTTAATACCCTGGAAGAGGTTAACCCAAACCTTGCGCAAGGGAAAACGGCTTTAATAAATCACTGGGAATTTACGAGACCCCTATATTTGAGTGAAATAACGGTTAAATGCAATAGCACTATAAATGATGGAATGCTTAAAAAAACACAACACAAATCGTTGCTGAAACAATCATTTATAAGATGTCTGAACATAACCTATAAAAATCACATGATTATTTACACAGATGGATCCAAAGATACCAGAGGCACAGGAGCTGCCTTCTTCATACCACAGTTGAACATCAAGAAAAAATACTTACTGAACAAACATATTTCCAACTATTCAGCCGAACTATATGCTATATATAAAGCTACTCAATACATTAATACCCTCAATTTTGAAAAGTATGTAGTATGTTCTGACTCGCAAGCAGCAATAGTGGCTTTTGAAAATGCAACTACAGGAAACAATCTAGATGGACTAATCATGGACATTTTAAAAATTATTGTCGATGGGAATATAAATATAACATTTCAGTGGGTACCAGGTCACACAAATATAGAAGGTAATGAAATGGCAGACAAACTGGCCAAAGAAGCTATAGAAGATGGAGACAGAGAAGAGGAATTTTTTGTTGATATACAGGAGTTGAAAGCTATCCAAAGAAAAACCTATATTGCCAAATTCATCAAAGAAGCACAGGATTCGCCCAAAGCAAAATGGTATAAAAAAATTAATAATAAATACACTAATCAACCCTGGTTCAATGCTACAAACATGAGTAGATGTGACATTATTAACATTATAAGGTTACGGATGGGACATGCAAATGTCAATTACAATTTACATAGACTTAAAAAGTATTTCACACCTTTGTGTCTGAAATGCACATCAGGACAAATAGAAACAATACAACACTTCCTACTACAATGCCCCAGTAATTACCATATAAGACAACAGTGTTTTAAGAAAATAAATAGACTAATCAGGCAAAAAAATTACACATTAAGAGATATTTTGGCCTTAGAGGATATAGAGATTTATAAGGAAATCAATTTATTTATTTCACATTGTTACAGAAAACTATAACAAAACACACACAAACAAATCTTAGAGAAAATTGAATGTATCCTGGTCATGTGTTCTGTCTCCCGTGGTCCACACCTTTTCAGGATAGGCTAAGCCTGACGGGCCCCTGCCAGGAAGATTAACCCTAAACCTAACCTTCCAATATATATCCCATGTTAATTAGAAAATCCTAAACTATTACTAACAAACACGGTTAGGTACACAAGGAAAAAAAAACTGTATTTACATGGGATCCCTTAAAGAAATGCAATCCTAATAATTGTGTATGTGTTATATGTACTAACCACTAAGATGTAATTGACAAATCTGTACAGATGTGACTAATGAACCAAGGTAACCACAAAGAGATTATGATAATAAAAACGTAAATTTCCTTATGCGAGATAAAATAATCAGTGTTACAAGAGGCTTATTGGGTCAAACCTAGCCTGTGCCAAGGGACACCAACAAGATAATACAAAAAAAAGGTATAAGCTCATGTTATGGATTTATCAAGAAAGCATTTTTCTGAGATTCTTTGATTTAAAGTCGGTTTATTCCAAGAAGATTGCATCTCAATCTTGATTTTGGATATGAAGCACTTTCACGCTTAACTTTTGTTTAATAGCGTTAGTACTTCAAATTAAAGAGAAATCTTACTTCACTTCGGAACAATGGAAATAATGTATACTGTATTCTTCAACAACACTTTTGGAAGTGCACCTTTCTGAGTATGGATGTACAAGTTGGTACATCCAACAATGTTTTCCAAACGTTTTGCAAAGTGAACTCATTCAAAATACATTTGGACTCTGTTGTTGTTTAAATTTTTTTAAGGGATTTCGCCAAAATAACCGAACATTCTACTTGTTTTCTTATCTTTCTACGTGTAGCAGGTCATTGTCTTGAAATTGATTAATTGTTTAGCTATTCTTCTACCTAATAAAAACACTTGTGTGGTCGTCTATTTTCTTCTTAAATTGACGTTCATGACACTAGTATATAGTATTTGGCGTGATTCCAAAAAACGAACAGAAGTGTTTTGACACTGAAGTAGAACACTCCTACCAACATAAGTGTAGCAAATAAACCATTCTTGTACCTTAAAGACTTTGAGGTGCCGTCGTATGTAAACATGAATCTTCAACTAAAATATTCAAATCATTTTATAAGATTAATAAAAACTTTGAAAAAATATAATCATATAATTGGTATATTCTTGATTATGTAAAATAGTCCCTAATGAATTTTGGAGAAATTTAAATATTTCGCCCTAATACAACCATCTAGCATAAGGGCAGTCAATGTGAAGAGGAATTGGAACTACAACACCTCGGTGTTGGTGTTTAGATAAATACGGTGCCACAAAAATATCCAAAGACAGAAGGAAAGAAGAAGCCGTGAGGATTTTTTAACTGATGCCCTTGGTCTGTTGGTTTTAGTGAAAGATAATTAATCCAAACGTGTCTCTGGTTACAACACGCCACAAACAGGAAGTAGGAAACCGTAAAGTGGCCGAACCTGAAGAATACAGAAGTCTATTTTTGGCTGTTTGTTTACCTAACAGACAACACAGAATCGATTCCGCAGGGAAGACCCATAAATTCATTTTATCTCTGAGACGCTTTGCACCTTATCTTACCACATAACCGGACTCTCCTTTTCACTCAATGTAACATTTTTCTATACATAAATATAAACAGAAATAAAGGATAACAAAATAATTGTATACTCTTTAAAGTAGGTAGTGAATTGTAATATTTAAATTATCTTCTACATACTCCACTTCTACATTAGCATTATACCAACAGAACTATATTACTAGATTGCTTGGGTCTTTTTTATACTCTATTAAGTAACCTATATTTTTTTACGATGGGATTTTAAAGTTACCACCTAAGTGCGGATATTAATGGAAAACATTCCAAAACAATACAAGCCATGTTAGCCGCATAGTTTTTGAACTATGTCGCTGGAGCAGTAGCAGATCTAATTCAACTTAATTTTTTAACTCAAGAAATTATTTTTACTTTGCAAAGTTAACAGTCCAATGTCCACGAGTTCCTTAGAACGAACGATTTCATCATTGTTGATATTATTAATATTTCCATTCAACCTATTGTACGTGCGAACATATAAAAGCAAATTTCTAAGGGGTGAGCTTAGATTCCAGCAATGCCCTTCTTACAAGTGATTAAGAAATATAAATCCTATACACAATCTAACATTACACATAATGTAGCTATAGTAGAAAGGAATGTTTCAATTGAATTTTGAGTTTAGCCCCAGTTCATCGTCGACTTTCTTTGGATCTCTTCAGATAGACATGACTACAGATTCCAGGTGTCAAGTCTGAAACAGCGTCAGATACCAGATGCTGCAATAAAAGGAAAGTGAACTGGAGCTAAACTCAAAATTCATTTGAGTCAACCCTTCCTACCATAGCTACGTAATGTGTAGAAAACTCGGTTGCTACACCGTGCTTAGAGACTAGGTCTGTCAATCGTAGTACACTCAATGTGTACCTGATGAGACAATGAGACTACCACTTCACCTATTTATGTATAATGTCGAAACGATGTAAATGTTTCGTTTTGAGCTGCTTTGTCGCTAATTTTCTTTGGAATTCTTCAGACAAACATGATTCCAGATTCCAGGGGCCAAGTCTGAGACAGCGTCAGATACCGGGCGCTGCAATGAAAGGAAGGTGCTACGGTTATAGTTATTTTTTGCACAAGGTAAATTATTGTATCACATTAGAACAACACATTTATATGATGGGACCCAGCAGACTGCATCAGTTAGTTAATTGGTGCTGTTGCCCCCCTACCCCCCTCATCCCTCCACTGAGATATTTATTGTAAACCATTAAGAGAACGACATGTGTTTATTGGTGACACACTGTGTAATGCGAATTCCGACATTTCTCTGTGTCCAGTTTGCGACATTTGTATTGTTCGGCACTGAAGTGCAGTTTGAATCACAATTTAAAGTGTAACACATTCTCATTATCTCTGTTCTGGAGGGTGACCGAGGTGTTGAGGCGGCTGTGGACGCTACATTTTGCCTAGCAAGGTGGCGTAACACGCTAGGCGTTTATTGGTCTATAAAGTCACCCCACGTAAAGTGCAATGGGTTTCTTATGGGCGAGGTCACGTGACAAATAACCCTGGAAATGGCAACGGGTTACTCACTCACTCTAGAGAACTTCACCGTCTTCGCAGGGGACAACAAATTTTCATTTATTTTTACTTTTGTAAACAAAATGTTTCGTCATACAATGTTTTCAAATAATAAATGTTGAACTTAAAACTGACCATATCTCTGATTAGTTTAATATTGACGAAGCACGATTCAATAGGATAACAGGTTTTTGTTTGTAACAGTAACTTCGAAAATGGGATTATATATTTTTCATTAAATGTCGAAAACTTTTAGTAACAAGTTTAATCTCAATACTAAATCTTGTGAATGATTAGTAGGATTGATTATCCTGTCTGATGACATTCTTAGTATATTCTCCGGTCATCTTAGACCCTCAACAAAAGATGCAAAGTTTTTTACAGCTGACGAAGAGGATAAATTTTGATTTTCGAAACGTAATGTTCCATATACTACGGTAAATGTTCAAAAACCTGTTTAATTTGGCACGTTTTTTTTAACTGGCATCTAAGCGCGTAATATTTTATAATGTTCTATCCAAAATCCACCTTTTTTTCTCACAAGACTGTGAAAAGATCTGAAGAAGTCTAAAATAATAAAATACATACATTACTCAACATCATAATATCCAATACTCATACATGTATGATCCAAAAATAAGTACCTAAATGAGTACTTTCAGATTTAGTTTTTAGACAAAACACTGAAGTTCGTGAGTAGTTACGACGACTACTAACCATGTCACCTCACAAAACAGTTGCTCTGAACCACATACCAGACACTCCATCGGTCTCTTACTTACTAAATTTTGCATTTATGAGGCCGAGATAGAAAATAACGAACATGCACATCAAAATATCAATATAATTATACTGGTAACTTAATTAAATTTAAGAAAAGTTGCAATATTAATCTAATCCGGAAAATTAAACAAATTGCACCAATAACAACACAATAAAATTAAAATTATTATAACCAATACTTTCAAATATTTGATTCCTACGTTAATTGCATATGAACAAATAATGTTCAACAATAAGGTGCAATCGACATTTAAAAAGACAAAAGCGCTGCATTCGATCTTTTACAAAAAACATGAACGAGTTGAACTGTAAAGAAGTATAAAACACATCAAAAATGAAATTTTTAGGTTCAAAATATGCTAGGAAAGAATGGCGCTAGGTTGGGCAGATACCCTCTTCATGATGGTATTTCTAAACAGTTAAGGACACTGCAAATAGTCGACGTAAATGGCGGTATGTTGTGCAGTCAGATGCATGGAGATTCTACTGTGGTAGGCATGAAAGGTAGCCTCGAATCTCCTTCTGGTTCTGAGGACAACCCTAAAACGGTTGCCACGTGGGACCATTATGGAGATGTTGCCATGACGATCTGACAGTCAAGGACACCATTGTCAATCTTAATTCATTAACATCACAAAATTGACGTATCTAAGGAAGTGGTGACTCGATGCTAAAAACGACGAGAGTAAGATGTAAGTGTTGAGCTGGTAGTCACGCATCAGAAACTTTTGGGTACAAAGGTGCAACCGGCTCTATCAAACGTCATGGTGTTGTATGAGTCACGTGGCTGTTAGACAGCTGCACTAGACCGGATGTTCGAACCTGAAGAAGGGGCTCTTAGGCCGGATGTGGTGTATGGTAGAGGTAGATGGTTGGTGGAGCTCCAGAGTTCAGTGATTTGTACGCTGCAAAGTTGTTCAATTCAATGAGACTTATGGCAATAAACAAATATAACAGAATTTCAAAGAACCTGACAGACTTTTGAAATTAAAATAGTAGATTTCTTCCTTGGATCCAGAGGAACCTATCTGCTATGTTGAAAGTCTGTACAACGTTTTTATCTAGAGTTGTCGCACAAATGGTCAGACAAAGATTTTAAGTAGGATCTACCGGATGCTCTAAACAAATTCTACTCTTTGTTTAGAGTGTTTTATTAACGATGGAAGGTTTGAAAGAATAACAAGATTTCGAACATTTGCCATTGTTATAAGTTATAAAAAGTACAACACAACGTTTCGAGGATTAGTATCTATCCTCTTCGTCATGTGGGGGAGGTATATTAATACATACAAACATAACGAACAGAAAGAAGTAAAGAAGGGAAAAAGGGTTCAAACATACCCAAAAGCTGCTTGGAGTCTAGTCCAGGCGTTGTCACTCCACAGGATGCAAGTCCCGAGCACCAATCACAAGTATGAGGATAACAATCACACCATCACACTAGCACAGAGTACAGTGAGGTGTCCTTTAAAATTCTACTCATTGCTCTCGATTACTCCACTCATATAATATATATGTTTATTGAGTTTTAGGCTTAAGTTCTCAGTTATTTAAGGGAATTATGTCTCAAGGGAACAAAATTAAGTTTATTCAGTGGAATAATATGACCACCAGAGCTCCAGGTGCTACGCGGGGTCAGGTAATCTATCCATTGTCTTCTACGTGCCAGGTAAGACAAACATGGTATCAATATTGAGGTTGAGTGATAGAGAGGACTTGATAGCCCTCTTTAACAAAGGCATTTTCCAATCATTTTATTCAATATTGTCAATATCAGAGACTATCATTCACTTAAATTTATACACTTAAACTCTCTCATTTTCGTGTATGTTGTTGGCAATTGTAAAAAAGAGTAAACCTTTAGGTGAAGTCATTATCCTGTATTTTATGCTATAAACACCATTCATTACTTATAGATCCAGCAGAAGATTTTTCCTACTCAGAGAGGAAATTTTATAGATGAAATATCTTCATTCAAGGTAAATTTCGAATTATCAACCCAAAAAAACTTGTATTAGTCGGCAAGGACTGTGATTAGATTGCGATAGTGACTCTCGGTTTCTTATCGATACGATTATTTTTAGCAGCAACATTGAAATATCTTCGGCCTATTTCAACAGATAAGTGTTATTTTAATTCCCAGTTAACCAACTTGTTGAAAAAAATCTATTCTACAGTGTTGTTAGCTTTCGTGTAGACTATACCTCGAAATGTGCTGTTATCTGGGCTTTTTGTTCCTCCTGCCATCGTTCCTCCTGTTCGTAAATAGGCAAAGTAATAACACATGTATTAGCACTCGTTTAATTGAATATATTTCCAAATTTAATTCTGAAAATACAACTAAATAATATGTAAAGCATTTCAATAAATGCACAGTTAATTGTATTTATAGTTTCATTTGATTTTTCAAATTCTACCCACGTGTAACCCCGTACTTTAAACAATTCGATTCAATTCAAACAATAACTTGATATTATAATTATGACACCTTATTACACACTTAATACCTTCATAAATCGTACTCCAATGAAACGTAGTATTATAATTGTAATTTAATTACTCAAGAAATCAACTTTAACAGCCTTAGATTTACATTAATAATATTAACAGTTACCCGCGGCTTAACCCGCAATTTCGTAGGCTTTGTACGTATATGAACACGTTTGCCTTGTCGCCACGATAAAAAAATTTGTCAAAAGTGTATATTTATTTCCCTTGCTATATTTTATCTTTTAAGTATTCTATGTTAAAATTGAAAATTTATTTTTGCAATTGCAAATATACACAATCCACCAATGTTAATACCGCTGTTTAGAACCACGTAATGTCTCAAGAAGCTGAGCTTATAATTTTTTTTATTTAGTAAATAATTTACCAGCCAATAAAAAATCGTACCTTTGGTAGGAAAATTTGATTCAGTGTTAATGTTGAGTTAAACTTCAGTACACCTTCCTGTGTACGGAATTGCGGGTGAAGCCGCGGGTAACTGATAATAATATTAATGTAAATCTAAGGCTATTATTTAAAAAACCTTAAAAATTATGGGAAATGAAATAAATAACTTGTGCACCTGTTCTAGCCAATCCGATGTGCCACTCAACACGAAAAGAGGACCTATCGTTGGGACCCGCTTCTCTCCCAATCCTGACACGAAGGTTTCTTACGATGCCTTCCTAGGAATACCGTATGGTCAAATACCGGCCAGATTCCAGGTGATTCCAGGATTAATGTTTGGAATGGCTTAATCAAAGTTTGTCAACCATAATAAATTAGATTCACAACACTATTGCATTCGGTGAATTCCCTCTAATGCGTTTTGAGCGTAGTTTTAGTTAGTAATGTTCAGTCGAATTCTATAAGGTACATCCAAAACTATATATTTTTAACATAGGAAGTTTTAAAACACATTTTACAGACATATCTAACTGTGGGACTTTTCTAAAGCTATTTTACAAGAAATAGTCCGAATTCTGGTACATAAATAAATTATGAAGATGCAATTACATTTACCACAATTACTTCTACTAGTGTATATTGTAGAATTAACTACACAATGCACTGCTTAAAATCATGGAATTCTTTGCTATGTACTTACTTTTTCTAATATTTTATACAGATGGCCGTTCCCAGGACACCATGGAGTACAGCCAAGGACACAAAGACAGATGGACCTGCATGTCCTCAGATCTTCGGAACTTTCAAAGAAGATTGTCTTTACTTGAACGTCTTTACTCCAGTAGTAAGTGTAATTTTATAGGTATAACAATACAATATAAAAGCATTCTGAATCTTTATTTTTAAATAAAAGTTAGTTGTCCACCTTTTACTAAGGATAAATGTTATAAATGTATTAAAAAAAACTCATCATATTTTAGATATCCCTCCATAATTAAAATTATAGAATAAACAAGGGTCTTTTTAATTTTTAAAACACCATGAAAAAACGTACAAAACTAACCTAAGTTTTCGATTTTTGATTCAAAATATTACTACTCAGGAAAGTTTTGAATCAAAAATCGAAAACTTGAAACGAAATATTTGCAAAATTGGCAGAAAAATATTAAATTAATAATTTATGCTAGTTTACAACAGTTTTGTTATGTCAAACATAACAGCCTACAACGTAATTGCTCCTAAAACTGAGTTGCTTCTACGTTTGAAGAATTTTAAAGCTTTATTTTTAAATGAGTCATATAAAATGGAAAGGGTCACCCTGCTTAGGGTAGTTGTAATAATATGAAACATGATATTTGTATTTATTTTATTATTATTAATTAGAGATAAATGTTTGCTTTTCTGTAAAGAGCCAGTTTTGATCGTATTACCCAAGAATTGAACGGAATGAACATACATTTTGTTTTCAATTAACCTTTTTAAAGATAAAATGTAGTGTTTACTTTGTTATAGCTTTCATAACGTTATGAGCCAATGTGTAGAGTTTATTTTTGTTCTATTATATTTTCACTGTGTTTCGGATGTGCATGTATAATAAAACAATTACGAACACTATTTTGTTGTGGATGTTGAGTTTAGCTCCAGTTCACCTACCTCTTAGTGTTAGGTGCATGCATCTGGTATCTGACGCTGTCACAGACTTGAATCCTGATATTTGGATTCGTCTGAAGAGATCGACGAAGAAGCTCAAAATGAACCCTTTATATAGTTTCGACATCAAAGGTACCTATACTACACAATATAGTGTAATACAGGTGAAGAGTGAATCTTATTGTCTCGTCAGGGGCGCAATTGAGTGCACTACGATGCTTTAGGACAAATTTACATGAATTCCAATGGGACATGAAACCTGATCTGCAAAATGATTAATACAATATTCCAGGAGTAAAGTCTGTAACAGTTTCAAACTCCAGACGCTGAACTAAGAAGAAGGTGAACTGGAGCTAAACTCAACATTTACATTGAATCAGCCCTTCCCACCTTAGCTACACTATTTTGTTTATATTATCCCTTGAACTCTGTGCACAGAACGCTGCATCCTCCCCCTCCAAGTACCCTGTGATGGCCTTCGTTCACGGAAGTGCATTTACCGCGTCCTCCAGCAGTTCGCTGCTATACGGTCCTGACTTCCTGATTCCTGAAAATGTGATTCTGGTCACTTTCAACTACAGGCTGGGAGCTGTTGGTACAATACATTGGAATTACTATCTATAAGTACATTACGTATAAGGCTATAAAGTACTATCTATAAGTACATTATGTTTAATGTTATAAAGGTAAATCTGGAGCTCAGGGCTACTGCTTTTTTAGAACTCTGAAAAGAGTAGAAAGATTTAGCCAATCAGAAATAGTATTTCAAAATGTTGTTATGATTTGATTAGACAAATTCATTAAACACATGTACACACCCATTGTGCAACTCCAAATAAATTAAAGTAAGGAATATTTTATTTTTACGCTAAAAAGTTTTTTCTCAATTAAATTTTATCCTTTCGTAACTATTAAGTATGTTATATGCAGTATATTTTATACGCATTTCAAGATTACCACTATTTTGAAATCTGAAAAACAGTATTATTTAAGTTAAGAAGAGTACAACGGTAGACACCCCCACCCATATTAAGTGAAAAATACTAATTAATAGACTTAAAATAAAACATGTTGTGAAAATAACGTACATTTTTGTTTGTACTGATTTGCCAAGCAAAGGCAAAAATAGCACCTTCTTACAGAACACTTCGTGCATCAATGTTTTCTTATACTTGACAAATTAGAGATTCATAGCGAGGAAACTAACTATTGAGAGTACCATTATATCTGTAATAATATCTTAATACTATTTACAGAAATTTTCCAAGTATTGTAAAATTTTTATTTTTGACCATAATAATTAACATTCTAATTTATGATTATGTTTAGTTATGTTAGGTTAATTCATGTAAATCTTAAGAGTGATTAAGACAGAAATGGTGGATTAATGTACCATCGAAACAATAATTTTCATTCAAAGTATCCAGTACATTAAATATGTGTTGTTTTATTTAAAAGAACTTTCACTTCAATTTAATTTTCTATATATTTTTGAGAACTACATGTTGTAGAGATATTTTGTTTATTTTAATCGATTAATTAGAAACAACATTGCCATTTTTTCTAGCAATTCTATATTTTTAAAACTATTTTTTTTATTTATTTTTGTGTAATTAATTTGGTATATGAAGCCTTAGTAGTTTTAATGATCCTGTTATAAATGTCATAGAAATCGTACTCTGGAATGTTTAATTCCTCGCACTCATACAATCGTAATGTAATACAACTGCACTTCATTTTATTGAGTCATTATAACTAAACCAAGTATTAAACCACGTGTATTAAACCATCATAGACTGGACATATGATCTTTGTAATAAAGATACTTACAAGCTTGATATAAAAGGTTATCCTGCTTGTTTGCATCGAAAAGTGGGTTTTATAGTAAAACTCCACACTTCAACTGACGTTTTACTTATTAATTTCTCATCAAGCAAACCAATTTGGTCAGTTTTTTTCTCTAGATACACTAGAGTAATAGTTTATATACGTACTATAAGAAGTGTATTGAACTCTCTCACTTGCAGGACAGATGAAGAGCAAAAATAATTATAAAAAATATGGTTGCCTGTAAAGTCGGTTTTACGGGCGAAGATTTTACGTGACAACGTCTTTTTCTCGGTAGAATATTTATTGATATGAGTATTATTAAATTGCACAATAGCAACAAGGAATTGAATGAAAATAAGAATTGCACAAATTTTAACTATAGAAATATATTTTGTTTACTAAAACATTGTACATAATTTGAAATTAATTAAAATTTGTTATTGTAAATGGTAAAGTTGAATAAAACATTTACTAAAATTGGAATTTGAAATTCTTGCTAAACACAGTTAAATTCTATCTCCGCGCGTGGTGATTGGTCGGTTTAGTTCGTTTGTTTGGTCGCACTGTTATGACAGGTTAGAGGTTATAATTTGTTATTTTAAATGTTTGACTAGCAATACGCGCTGTTTCTTCTCAATCGACTGAATTACGATTGATTGCAGAGTGATTTAAACTAATAATTTACTTAACACTATCAACATTTGTCAATAGTATGACATAACCTATAAACTCAGTTTCTCAACTTTTGTGTCAATCTAACAATGAATCAATCAATCTTAGTTTACGATAATGAAATATCAGTGTACAATTATTTACCTTTATTGTTGTAGTTGTTGTAAATGACGAATCTAAGCACTCCACATTTTCACGAATAAACATAGTTATCTGCTTTATCCCGTGCGGCGGACCCACAGTTATCTGCTTTATCCCGTGCGGATCCCGTGCGGCAGACCCACTGGACGGGCATCGTAACGTTACCGGGCGTTACACTTTTTCATGAGTGACTCCGAGCCGCAACCTAATTTAAGACGTTGTCACGTCAATAAAAAATATTCGTTTGAACCGATTGAACAATGATAATGCTGCTATTGCACTTTTAAATACTCATACACTTACATCTACCCTGTCACTCGAGGGTTTTGAAAAACTGAACGTCTGTCTATAGCCTATAGGCTTGAAATCTTTCTTGAAGCTTCATTCTAGGATATTCCTTACAATTATTTTGAAAAATTCATATTTTCTTATTTTAAATATACAGTTATTTTTTCATATAAAATTAGCTGCTATAATATAATAGTTGTTTGATAATTGAGTTATTTGACACTTTGAAATTCTATTTGTGTTAAATTATTACTACTTACATCTTTACTTATGATACAAGAAACACTGAAAATAAAAAAATATAGGTTGGATCCCATGTGAGGAAAATTATCTCACGTAATTAACCTGTAAATAGATTAAAACAACCTCATGGTGAATGTAGTGATATTTTACCTTTGTCCATGAAATTTTTTTCTATTTCTATGTGTTTTAAATAAAAAATTTTTATCAATTTGATATTTTATCTTTATATTTTACACATTATTGCCCATAAACAAAACAATGGGTTTTAAATGAGTGTATAGGCTATTTGTAATTATCAACTTTCATATTTTTTTTTAAATAAAAATACTGCACAAACATGTATTTAAAACATTTTGTTTGCGTAATGTAAAAACGCTGTAATAAAGCAGAAAATAAATACGACCTGTGGGCAGTTGATGCGATTTTTAATGAGACCTCAAAGGATTAAGAAAGATTTATGGAATTAAGTGTAGTCAATTTTCCAGGTTTTCTGACGTTAGGCTCCAAGGTAGCTCCAGGTAACCTTGGACTGACCGACACTCTGTTGGCTCTTCAGTGGATACAAGACGAGATCTCGATATTCGGCGGAGATCCCGACCACGTCACTCTGTTCGGTGAAAGTGCGGGGAGTGCCATAGTCACCTCCCACTATCTCTCCTCCCTCTCCACAGGTAAGTGAGTGATACATAGTGAGTAAGTGAACTCTATATTCTCTATAGTCCTCAACTATGAAGACGGATTTTAAGATCTCTGTCTGTGGTGAAAGAATCGTGGACATGAAAAACATTTTTGTATACTCCCTCATTGAGAAACCTATAGCTTGTTGGTAACACTCATGATCAGCCAAATCCTTTTATTTGATGATTTTCAGATCAGCATCGTTGAGCAATTTTAGACTTTTCCACTGCTCCTTTTTTCTTATTTTCTGTGTGTTCTGTTCTTTAATTCTCACATTTAGTGGTCGTTTTGTCTCTCCTTTTCATTCCCTATTACAAGACCATGATAAACTGTAAACACAGTTTTTTTAGTCCTGTGTTCCATCTTATTGTTTTGCTTTGCTATATTTTGTCTAAGAGTGTTTTGTGTTCTAAGAGCGGTTCTAATATTATATTTTCTGCCTTCTCTTCTAATTTTCTCCGGTAATCCCGGCACATAAGAGATCGACATGTAAGTAAATTTTTCTTTGTTTTCTTTCTCTGACTCTCGGATGTTTCTATTGTTTCTTTTGCACTTATTTAAAACAGACTGAGTCTTTCTTTCTCTGACTCTTGGATATTTCTGTTCTTTCTTTTGCACTTATTTATAACAGACTGAGTGTATTCGGTTTTTAAAAGATCCGATTCAACGTTTTGGATTTCTTCTTTCAACCCATATGTGTCTGAGCACAAGCTCTTCGCTCTGCCAAACGGGCTGTATGGGCGGTAACCATAACGATGGCAAATGTCCGAACTCCTGTTACCCTGTCAAAACTTCCATCGTCAATAACAAAGTTACATCAGCTAGGATTGCGCGCTGTAGATTGTATCACTTGGCGTGTCAATTCACGTTTTTGTGTATGGTGGAAAAAGACTAAATATCTTACTCCTTGTTTTCAGATCTCTTCGTGAATGCGATAGCCCAGAGTGGCTCAGTGCTGTCGGACTGGGCAGTGATATCAGTGGCCGAGGGCACTCGGAGGGCAAAGGTGCTGGCTCAAGCACTCGGTTGTAACATCACCGAGAACGATAGGACTCTTCTGTCCTGCTTGCAGAAGGCAGATATCAACGACATCGTCGCTAAACAGTCCATCGTCCTTCCCTCAGAGGTAACTCTATATACTCATGTAGCGTTACTTCATAATGAAAATGTTTATGTACACTTATAAGTATTTGGAGGTCATTATATGAGGAGTGCCTCAATAATTTGTACTGTTTTAGAATCCCTGCAAAATAAAAATGAAAACAGATGCAACACACAGTTACTTTCATCACAAATGGGATAAAGGGGTGTTATTAGCAGTTGGGAAATAAATTGTAGGAAGGGCAATGGTACCTTCAGGACTATTACATTATTTTCTTTCACTTACAATAACTCGTACAGTTTCCTTATGGAATCTTAGTGATGAAATCTGTGATAAGAATCACAGAGTTGATTCCAGTTAGTAAATAATACAGCCTCATCACGGAAACGTAGTTATGATACCCCCTCATAGAATCAAAGTTATGATACCCCTGAGTAGCACATACAAGTTCCTCATAGAATCAAAGTTATGATTCCCCTGAGTAGCACATACAAGTTCCTCATAGAATCAAAGTTATGATGCCCCTGATTTCCTTATAGAATCAAAATGATGATTCCCCTGAGTAGCCTATACACCTTCATAGTTACGAAAACGTTTTTGTTTTCCTAGGAAATAATCTCAGGCTCCGGAGGACTTCGTTTTGTCCCAGTTTTGGACTCATACCTCATGGCTGACGTACCATTCTTCAACGACACTCTGGAGGGACTCAAGGTCGCGGCGATGGCTCGGGGGAAGTCTCTCATAATAGGGATAACCACGGACGATGGGATTGTCAAGTTTTTGTGTGAGTACATTTATTGAGAACTCTAAATTAAATTATATAATATTTTGTACTTTATTAGCATAAGTACTAATATCATTATCTAGAATTATTTCGTTTTTATTTGTATTCTGTATAAATAATGAATAAGGTGGAATGAGCTACACTCTGGATGGAATCAGGTGATTGTTCCTCATTGGCCCAGCCGATTCAACCCAACATAATCTGAGATCACGTGATTGTTTGATCGGTCAGTTTGGCGTCTCCTGGACGTTCCTGAGCCCAGTGTGTGGTTGTATTTGTTCCAGATAAGACCCACGTGCAATGTCTATTCCTCGGACTCGTCTCGCTCTTTCTCGGGAGCGGTCTCTCTTAACAAGATGTGCCCTTGGCCACTATAGATTTTGTAAAACCCGTCAGATTTGTGGAGTTTCGTACGGAGAGGTAGCGGTCCAAACCGTCCAAAAATTGGTCGCTATCAGTGACTTGGCCTCCGATACAGTTAAGTTCAAAGTTATGTTACTTATGCGTTTTTTTTATAAAAAAATTGAAGTCGCAGGAAAAATATTAGTATTGTTTAAGTTTTGAGAAATATTTCGATATACAATTTGGAAGATGTAGTAGTAACATTTAATAGTTTAGATCGATTTATTCCCTCTGACCTTTATGGAAGTTAACCTTTAACTCCCATATTCTTTTAAACTTACTGTCATATCAAATACTACAAGTTTTCATAGAGTATTGCAATATTATTCTAAAATTGGCGATGGAATGCTGACATAATTATTAAAAATTTCCTCAGGAAATGTTTCAAGCTTTTACTGAAACTGTTACTCTTTCAATCCATCCTGAATAATTGCCACATATTTTACTTACCGTATAAAGCTAATTACTTGTGTCCATTTCAGTGGATGACTCTTGGAAAGAGGGGGAAAGCAATGTCGAAGACTTTATCCCTCGTCGAGTCCGAGACGCAGTCAGTCCCGACAGACTTCTAGTAATGGGACAAGACATACACGACCGGTACTTTCCAGACACCTTTGACCAGAACAAGGTCCTCAGCCTGCTTAGACTGAACACAGATACGCTATTCTCGTACCCCGCAGCAAAGGTACGTAGTTCTGGTTGTATTGTTGTTAACAATACGCTTGTGGACTTGCTCAAATCTATTGGGTACGCAACCATAAACTTCTCCTCAATATCAGCCAACCTGAAAGTATGATTCTTTTTCGACTACATTCCGTCATCCTTAAAGAACTGTTAGGAATAACAGTTTGGTAAATATGACTCAGTGCTCAGTAGTTAATTTAATAACTACACAATTTCTAGTTCTATTTCACTTATTATAAATCCTTCAAAATGTAAAACAAAACTATTTCTATATGCTCTACGGACAACGTACGAATACAGAACGCCACATGTCGGCTTTACTGAGGTTGTTGCAAAATTTTAAAGTCTATTGCTAAATGTTTTGCTATGTCACCACGATTGGCTGTGTCATGTTTTTAACCACGATTTTCTCGTTCCCATCATAGTTACCTTTAAATGTATAGGTAGATGTTCCCTAACGCTCAGCCAAATCCCATGGAGTGGCATACACCATCATCGAACTCTATGTGTCCTATTAATAAACGAGACATAATGCAAAATTTCAATCCTATAATGAGAGTTATCGTCGGACAAATAGACAGACAGACAGAATTATTATTATTATTCTGAACCAGTGTAACTATTTGGTAGCCTAATAATAAATATTTTCTACAATGACGGTATAACCTCTGTTAATAGGGAGCTAAATTCTAGTTTTCAATGCTTTATTTTGGAACCTATACTCCAGAGTTTGGTCGAGGATCAAGACCAGCCCTAGTTGTATTGCATCCTCCATGATTGCAGGAACACGCCACTAAATCAATGTGGGAAATTTCCAAACATCCCTGTGTTCATAATTACACCAATTTGTTATCTACAGATCTCTAATTACTTCGCCAACCTGACGTACGGATACGTGTTCAAATACTACGGATCTTGGTCTCAACCCATTCAGTTCCCGTACCAACTCAAGACCGTGAACCACGGATCTGAACTACCCTACATATTCTACTTCAGTAAAGTCAGTCTACCGTTGGACAGCTGCTCCTTCAACGCAGAAAACATCGCCATGAAAAACAAGATGGTCAACTGGTGGACTACTTTCGCCAAGTATGGGTATGTCACTATCCACTTCCATACATATATAAGTGATATAATAAATTACTGTCCAAATTTTTGCAATAGAAGATTTTATTGTAATTCTTTAATTCGTTTAAAAATCATCTCAGACACAGTAAGATATTTTGTAAGCACTACTTTAATTACTATCACTACGAAATCATTACTATGGGTGAGCACCCCCATCTTGAAAATATTTTTTGTTCCCCCAATTAGTACTATACACTCCCATTTACAGAACTTTGATACTTGGGCTATAATTCTTTTAATGCGAGTTTTAAGTTTTTAAACGCATACCCTGTATACAAAGAAACAATCATATACCTTCAGTTACAAGGGATGATATCATCTAAGATTGGATATGCTATTCGATAGAATAATTCTGGTATGTTTTAATACAGCACATTGCAGTGTGTGGAGTAATGAATAACATATATCATGTTACACGCTATAATATTCGATAATTCATTGATTCCTGAGGATTGCAATGTTCTCCTCAATATTGTGTATTAAGATTACTGTAACGGAACTTTTTGAAAGGGATCCTTTCTACGCCAACGGCATTTCAGTTTTGTATATTAAATGTTTTTACGGAAGAACTGTCCAAATTCACTTACAAATATTTATTGACCTCCCCAGGAATCGAACTCGTGACCTCTCGGTTAGCGAGCCACAGCCTTTCCCCTACGCTACGATGAAGGTCAAATAATAAAACCAAACATTCTTTAAGTGTATCTTTATACAGTATCAATGTATAACAAGACAATTGTAGCGTCTCTTATTTTCCATCCGAATTAGAATTCCAGTTTAATACGTTGTATACCTATAGAACAATAACACCTTTAATTCCTTTACAGCTAGTCATTATCAAACCTTTCCATGATTTTGGTCTTTTAGGTCAGCATTTTATTGGCATAAAGGCGTTATTCCGCTGTAGAAAACTGATGTTATACTTCTGATTTTTAACTGAACCATATTATAAGTGAAATATATTCTTTTGTGTGTTTTATTATATTATAAAGTACAACAATTAGTTTCAAAAATTGCTTTTCACGGTATATCGTTTATTTTGTATAGGCTTATAGTTTGGGATTATCACTTTTAATTTATGCCCCACTTGCTTTCACAATCGGTTTGTGAAAGACCTAATTTTAAGCGATCTCCCTAAATATATTCTCATTTAACTATGTATTTTTGCTGGCTCATAATTTATGGCTTTCCTTGTGTACTTTTCAATTTTTAATATTTATCACAATCATTCCTTCCCTCTTGCCTTTCTCGGTTGTTCGTCAATTCCTTCTGTTTATATTTTACTTTAACTTTCCCCTTTCCTTATGTATTTAAAAGAAACCAACGAACACCATCAATATTAACGTCATAATAGTATTGTTTTGAGAATTATTGACTTATAAAAGAGGTTTCACAGAATTATGTTGGTTCTGTGTAACAGCGTAGTGTAGCCATATGGATACAGGGATAACTCCTCGCACAGAGAGTCCATTTCTTTTTATTATCTAGACTGATCCAGGTTAATTCCTTAAATTTTAAGTATGAAAAGCAACAATAAAAGCTAAATAAATCATAAATGGAATAGCTAATAAAATCATTTTTACAATTCAAAAAGTTACTAAACGCCACACGATTCTGTAGTGGAAATAAGAGGCATTAAAAACATTACAGTTCCTTTTGCTTTTTAGTGTGTTAGCTGTAGAATCAGTAGGGTTATAAATAGGGAGCACAATATGGAATACTGTTGTTAGTTGGTAACACTGTAAAAAAGGAGTAATCGTATGATCCAATATTAATAACATAAACTTCAGATATGTAATCAAGAACAAAAGTAACTCCAACAAAGAAAATAGTTCTTTAAAACTTTGCAGTTGTCAATG
Organism: Homalodisca vitripennis; assembly: GCF_021130785.1. Lineage (NCBI taxonomy): Eukaryota > Metazoa > Arthropoda > Insecta > Hemiptera > Cicadellidae > Homalodisca > Homalodisca vitripennis. Next base: position 114,342,295 of record NC_060212.1, on the reverse strand, counting down.
GAAGGTTTGAAAATATAATGGTTTGGGACATTTGCCCTCGTTATATGTTACAAAAGCCTAAGAAGTACAATAATACATTATCAAATCATTGAGTAATATGTAAACTTAATTTTTTTAACGATATTATATAAATGAATTTTTTTTAGAATTTTCCTAAATTAAAAACGTTTGTTTCAAAGATACATATTCCTCTTATTACACTTATCACGTGTTTACTATGTGTTTAAAACTTCGGTATTTCTTGCATCTCATGTCATAACATATGGAGTTTTCCATTGTTAATAGATAGTTTTGTGTTTGATGATATATTTGACCTTATGACTGATGTTGCAGGAGCCCTGGTTCTCAATGGGGGACAGTGTCTACTATGGGGTACATGGTCATCGACTCCACCAATTCTATTATGAGTAGTTCCACTTTCAACAGTGAATACTTCAACTTCTGGGACGTTATGGAGAAGTCTGACAGCTCAACCCTAAACGCCAACGTCGCCAATCTCTTCCCCACAATTTTTATCATAATCTCAACATCGTTATTATCATATTCCTAGATTAATCTCAAACTGTAAATTTAGTTTTAATATATTCACCCTGACTTACTAAGATAACTTGAGTTCGATTCGTACCAAGTTTTATTTTATTCCTGACAGATTCATTATACTGACTTTTATAAAAAACGTTTGAATCTATCGTTAAGAGCCTCGGATGAGTTTTGTGACTTTTATTTCTTGTTGTAACACATTATATATTCATTTTATATAGCTACTTTTGTAATTGAGTGAAAGTTACAAAACTTTGTACTATGTGGAAATTTCTTAATTCAAAAATAAAACTGTGCTCCACAAAAGAACATAAAATATAACCTTAAATACATCCTGTGGTGATTTTCATATACCTGTGTCTCTACAAAGAAGATGGGGTTTGAGTTTTGGAGAGTAAAATCATTTAAAATACAGCTGGCTTAATATCTCATGGATCAACTATTGTCTGTTAAACTCCATAAATCCTTTCTATGAATTAAAGGTTAGTTCAGGATAGTTAATGATAAGATTTAGTTCTAGAAACTGGGGCTTTTAAAAGTCCAAATAGTTCTCGTAGCTAGGATTTCAAGCAACTACTCGTAAATAGTTAAAGGTTATAGCTTCCAAGGACAAGTAGGTTCTAAAGATTGGGAATTTTCAGAGGGCAAGTGCTTCAAGAGAGTTGTAGGTCTAGTAACAACGCTTAAAGATAATTGTGTGCCAAATTTTGGAGTCCAAAGACAATTGAATGCTTATATACATAGAGAATATTGTGATGGCTTTTAAAGACCATCTGGATTTAGAGACATGTTGGCCACTTATATGGCGGCTTCTAGAAACGTAGTAATCCATAGACTAGGGGCTCCTTTATCAGATTAAGGAATTGAATTTTACTCAACAAGAGCATTTCCCAGAGGATTTCGTGGCCCGTAGAAAAGGTTATCCTAAGGCCAAGAAATGCTCTTAAAAGTTGCAGCTGCAGTCTAACGAAGATCATAAATCCTCAAAAGCCTTGGTGGTCATAGAGGATGAAGACTTCAACTTATTACATCGAGGTACTTATTACATGAGAGTAATTCAGATTTTATGGATTATCAGCAGAAGGAAATTAAAAAACTTGACTATAGTTGCTATTCAAGGTGTCCATCTTAACTGTTTCACAATTGGTATTTCAAAAATTAATAAATTTACAGGATATTTACTGCAAATTGAAAATATAAATTAATAATTTCTAAATTTTCCCGCCATTTTCAAAAATGTGTAACCAATTTTAACACTTTGTGGGGGACAACCTATACTGACTACAAATATTTCAACGTTTTTATTCTTGAAACTTTTTTAACTTAATCGTTTAAGTCGTACAACTTACTAGAATGGTAAAATATGACACATTTTGGCATGTTTAAGCACCATAAGTGTAAATAATATCAAACATGACAAAAAAATAAAACAAATACGTTATGATAAATAACGGGTGGTTTTTTTTTTTTTTTGTATAACCAGTGTCGTGCTCAAAATCTGTATACATAAAAATTAATGTTTGTCTGTATGTCCTTTATAGAATCGTAAACTATTTCACCGATTACTATAAAAATGTGTTTGTATATGTATTTTTCCACGAAGAAGGTTTCATATTCTATTCCCATTGATGTAACTCGCCACCAGGCGGCGCGGCGCTGCAAAAGAAAAAAAAGTTGTCAAAGCGCCTTCACACTAAAGACTGCAATTACGGGACAGTTACGTATATTAAATAGCCAAACACTATTTGAAGGCGCCAAGTTCTGATGTATATTTGTCTTTAATATAAATTTCAGGTTGATCTTAAAGCTTGAGTGTTAGACCACTTTATAATCAAATACTTGTACGTGTACAATGGCTATAAACATGCAAAGATTTTCTTCATCGTGGAAATAAGTCAAACTCTATATCGGCGATGGAAATATAACTCACTTCAACCAGAAGTTCAAACGGGCAAAACTTATAAAAAGCGTGCGAAGCCACGGGAAACAGCTAGTCAGTAATAAAACATGTGACTAATAAATCGCCGACATGACTATAAAAATGGAAATATAATAATCACCATAAATAAGCAACAAATAAAATAAATAGTATTAAGGATTTTCAAAATTTGATTGTTGGCTTTATTTTCTGGTTCTAAAATCAAAAATGGAATATTTGAGCCGAATTTAAAAGATTTTTTCGCGGACAGAGTGTGAACTCACACACGCAAAAACTGCTTTAAACGTACTCAAAACGTGTTCTAGAGAATAGCATTTTCACAAATTTACATCGTTGGATGTTACTACGGGGGCAATCGCAATATCCAATTCTCCACTGTGAAATTCGGTGATAAAATCCACCTAACAACACGTAACGGTTTACTAGTATCACCGTTATTGACATAGACGTTACAGGAAAGTAACAGTATTACAAAGACCTCACGGATTTATAGCAGTGATTTTATGGGATATTAATTAATAACTTGTTTGCATGCAGGCCTCGTCTCGGAATCCTGCTAACTGTACAATTTGCATAACAAAGGCTTGCGCTCGACACGTTGTTGAGATACACTCTTTATTAGTGAAGTTGATTATAATGAGGCGTTACGAGCTGTGGGAGTTGTCAGAGCGCTGTACGGAATACTGATACCTCGGCCTCAACGACTCTATAGCGCACATTCAATGTTATTATTCGGAACTGTGAACAGTTTACAATGAAATAAGCACTGTTAATCAAGCATCTGACCGAGGAGGTGGAGTATATGAAGTCAGACTATATAAAGTCCAAGATTATAAAGGGTGTAAAAAAGTCCCGCACTGGCTTGGTAATTCCCGAACGATTACAGGTAAGCAATAAAACTTGGTACATCATTACTGCACCTATAAATCTACTTTTTGAAGTAACTACCATTTTTGTCATGTCAAAGGGATGGGACGCAAGGAGTCTGAAGAAAATCTTAAATGAGAGCATAGGTCGAGTAGTACATCAAATTAAAGGTCTTTAATAGTAGAGTACCATGCCGCAAATATGACCTCAGATGGTTCACTCTTTAAAAAATTAAGCTGGTGGAGATGGTGTAATATTCTTGTCTTGGCTCAAATGTGAAAGATAAACTTGGTAAGTGAATACTGGAAATTGTTTTTAAAGCAATAGATATCTAATGTAGAATGGTCTACAAGGGGTTTTTACCGTAAGATTAAATCAAGATGTAAATCATTAAAAAGGGATTTTAGCAGAGATAAATGCTAGGGGAAAAACCTCGTAACAGTTATTAAAATAGAAAATTCTAATTTTAAGGTTGGGCTTTGGACTTCACATGATGTACATCTTACATTAAAACATAAACAATGTACATCGTGGGCTATGCTTACGTTAATTTTTTTGCCGAACTCCTTGATAGCAATGATAGCACCCGAACCATAGCGCCACGTCTCCGATTGGTTGATGACGTCCAAATCAACCAAGTCGGCTTTCACGACGATCCAGTCAACATTTAGGAGCTCTGAGTGATAAAAAGATGTGGTGACAGCACCCAGATCTGTGACCAGAGCGCCTCGTCTTCGAGTGGTTGGTGATGCCTAAGGCAAACAAGCTAGCTTTCACCGGTCAACATTGAAGAGTTCTGAATGATAAAAAAGAGGTTGTAACAACACTCAAATCTGTGGCTAGAGTGTTTTGTCTCCAAGTGGTTGATGACGTCCAGGCGAACAGCAAGCCTTTTCGATGGTCCTGTCAACATTGATAAGCTCATATTACAATACAAATTCCTAAAGGTAAATATTTCTTCGTTATTAAATTGCATGAAGGTCTCTTGGTAAAAAGTATAAAATTTAGTAATAACTAATTACCTTCGAATAATGTCAGTGGCTACGGTTTTTATGTGAGCCTGACATGGTACTGACTCACATAATCTATGATGAAGATCTTTCATCCTCGGGCTAATAGGGCCTCTTAAATTTCTATACATATCACATTGTAATTTCCCTGTATGGAAGCACAAGTATTCGAGGTCACTATTAATTATATACGATCCATGTCCACTGTACCCATTTTCAGGTAATCTCCAAGAATGTATAGCGAGCATGACTTGGCGTGAAATCAAGCTACAAACTGTTGACCTTTCATATGTAATAGTAGGCTATGAGCCTACTCGCGAAAGTAAGGTACGAAATCTAATTAGGGTTACTCCACTACCGATAAGACATGTCTTTCTGAGTTCTGACTTATTACTTTGTTTACCGACGCCGTCAATGTTATCAGCAATGTTTTCCTCATAATTTCAGTAACGAACATTTTCGTTAATTACTGTTATTTTCTAAACTACACGAAATAGCGCAATAATTATTGTTGGTTTTGTGTAAAAATAGAAACGCATTACTTCGAAATCGGAGCATGTTCTGAAATTAAAGGTGATATCGAAAAATCATAGTTTTAAGTTGTAAAAGAACAGAAGAAAAATGATATTTTATTCCATATGACGCCTAACAATATATATTTCACAAAATAAATATTTCTTATAATAATGCCATTTTTAAATCCAGCAACTTAAACAGGTAAGTGAAAGTGATACCAAATATAATTTATTGTTGGAAAATTTTAAATTTTGAATCATATTTGGAGATTAGACTAAGCAGTCTAAAGAATTATATCAAAGAATTGCAAAATATTGCGTCCAACTTCAAACATATCAAGGAAATTACGCTTTTGCTCTTGAGAAATAAATCGTAAAATATGAAGTAAATGTTTCCATGTTTGATTGGAATATGACCTTGACTGTTGAATAAACTGACAAGTTTACTATCGATTCATGAAATGTATAGAGGAATTTCTACTAAGAAAAAATTAATTGTCAGTCATGCCTGTTTTTGTTTAGATCAACATTGGAAGATATCAAAAGGGTTAAAAATATGATATAATGGTTTTTCAGGTCATCCTTTTCTAGCTTGACACGCATAAAAACAACCGTCAGACAATTACATAAATGTTAAATCAGCTTCAGTTAACATATAACCTAACTTTTTAAGGTGGCCACTTTCAGTGTCTTTATCTAATTACCTAATGTTGATATAAATATTATTCATACTGAGCATAGAAGTGATCCAAGCCATAAAAAAGGATGTGTACAAAGAACATTTTGACCAATTGGATTCCTGCGTTTCCCTAGTATAAACCAAAGGTTGTTGAGTTTGGAAGTGGTTGCCAGATTTTAATTAGAAATAAGTGATAATAAATAGAACAAATATAAATGAGTTTCAACAAGGTTGAAATACTAACATATTTCTTACAGACTTTGAGTTTAAGTACATTTTGTAGCTGAATCGTTAAAAGATACGACAAACAGTAACTGAACACTTCTGTAGAAACATTTCACTCTGTATGCAATTGTGCCGTTGTGATTTGCTAGAGTAAATAAAAATGAAAACTGTCTTTGGTACAATTGTACCAAATCTTAGTTTTCTAGCGTACCAGAAAGTAGATCAAACTCTACTGAGTAATACCGTACCATAGGAAGTTATACAAGCTATTTTATTACTTGAATCTAAGTCAGTAATCTTTATCAGCTTATTAAGTCCATAAGGGGATTTAATTTATACAGGAGATTATCTGGTCATACCAGGAAATTGTAGGGTGGGGGGGGGGGTAATGTTACCGGGGATTAAAACACGTTGCTCTTTTCTGGAGGGTGTTTGTGCTATCAAAATAAACAGAAATCAATCTTTTTCATCAGAAAAAGTTGACCAGAGGGGTTAATTTAATCAGTGTATAATCTGGGCAAACCGGAGAGTTTCCTAGGGGGTGGTTGATATTATCAAGGGTTGAAATAACATAGTATTATGTCCTGGAGGGAGTAGTATTTTTTATTAGAATAAGTCGTTCATAGTAATAGGTATCTTGAACGTGTTTTTTTCGTTTTAAGGGTTGTATTTTCCATAATTTTTAGGTTAATCGGGGGTTTAATCCCTATCTACTAATGACTCATCTATTACATTTTGACTATTAGGTATTATTCATATGGTAATTTGAATTACGAGAATATTTGGTCAAATAAACTACATGAGGGCATTCTGGCTTGAAAAAAGCTGCTTGAATTATTGCAAAAATAAAACCCAAAGAGTAGTGCAAAGAGGCTTTCAAAACCCTGCAATTGTTGACACTCCCAAAGTCATTGCTGTATTCATTCTTGAGATATCATGCAGGCAGTAAAGCTTCGCTAACGCTCATCCAAATCACGTGGAATGACATTTTCTGTCATTTAACCTGCCTAAATTTTCTACGAAGAAAAAAGTCACGTGCAAAATTTGATGTACACAGCTTAATTCGTTCTCGAGATATCGTAAGGCCAGTAATGCTTCGCTGACGCTCAGCCAAATGCCATTGAGGGATGTATACTTCATATGACCTATATCTTTTCAACGTAGTAACGAAGTGTCGTCCAGAATGTCAAGACAGATCATTTCGTTTTCGATGTGCCCTGTGGAAAACATACAGACAGACAGACATTACAACCAGATGGGTTATATCGGCATTCGAAACGTCACTCGTTTATGTGGTAATACAAGCTTAATCCTGATCCGGCTCGAAGCGTACAAATAGCAGTCGCAGAAAAATGTTAAACTCCTAAATATGGCACAGTATGTCACAAAGGTTTTGTCGTTGAGAGTGTGTTTTGGGCTTATGGAAGGAGATAAGACGATATTCAGAAGTCACTGAACCATTTTTTGCAGATCACATAATTTCCTAGTTAGTACAAACTTAGATTTAAGTTACGACCGCTATGGTTCGGCCGCTATTGAGCCCAAAACTTTTACATTTAACGCGTTTTGCGGGCAAACCCATGGAAATAGGGCCAAACCTCACGAGTCGTTTTTTGTAGTTCGCTTCATCCCCTACTAACGATTTCCGTCAGATTTGAGTTAGCTCTGACGGTTCGTCCGCTATTTGGCTTCAAAGAACGGACTGCAAAAAGTGAAAAAGTGTGAAATTTCGTCTCTAGGCTCCAAGACTGATTGTTGTTTATTTCGAATTGCCTGCATACGCAATCAAATAGCATGAATGAGATATAAAAGTAGTACCTCAAGAGCTGCATACATGTAAAAAAATAAAAAGAAATACATGTTTTGTATATCTTAACTTTTTCTAAGATAAAACTCTTTTCACAAGTATAAAATTGTAAAATAAAATACTCCAATGGTTTCATACTAAACATTAGCACTGGTAAACAATAAATATAATTTCGATGGGATGAGGGGATTGACGGGATAATCCTTTTTTAATATCAGAATATTCTGAAAGTAAGGGTTATTGAAATACATATATATTTAAATGAAATTCAACATTTATGCCTCGAGGTTCCTAGACTAAGATTTTTATTTATTTCAGATTTGCCGCTTATGGAAGCAAGTAGAATTGAAGGAATAGAAAATTAGTATTCAAGACCTATTTTTTTAAATTTGACATTTTTTAGTTTTGAAATTTTCCAAAGTAAAATCATATTAGATGACATTTTAGAATATTCAAATGTGTTCATACTCAACATCAGGACTGGTGAATTCTTCTGACGTTCGCTCATCGGAATGTATAGATTTTATAGCTGTATAAATAGAGAAAGAAGAAGAATAACTCCTTATGCTTTGCACTAGCATTGTATAAAATATATCCTCAACAGAAATGCACTGCATAACTAACAGATCAGGACGGGAGACAAGGTAAAATGGATTTAGACTAGGATTAAAGTAAACACTTGTACTTGAATAATACAGTAGAGTCACCGGGGAAATACACCCTCACACTTCTCTTATATCCTACTGATTGTCGGGAGCTGTACTGTCAAGGTCCTTAGGGAGCACCGAGCCCTACAACCTACTAAGCCACGTTTATTAAACAAAGCAAGATTTGTTTACTGAAAGAGCAACGAAATTAACTTAGCAGCGATTTGTAATCAAAATCCCACATTCAATATGATATGAAAAGAACGATAATTATGATCGTAATGAAGGGAATGTGGTAATGATCAATTTTTCAAGGCAATCCCAAATTAAAAATAAAAGAATATGTTGATAACAATATTATTTGAATCTGACCAAGTGTTAAAATATTTCTTGAAATTTATATATAATTCATGAAATTTTTTATATTTCACAATATTGGTATATTTTCTGCTAACTTGTAATCACTCAATGTAATTTTTTCTATCTTTTATTACAGTTTGTTATTTGTTATATACCTATTTAAATGTTATTATAATTACAGATTTTTATAACGTTATCTGTTTATTTATTGATATTTATATGAACTGTTATTTTGTTTGTCTTGTTTATTTATTATTGTTATTATAATGTATAGATGTATATTGTTGTTATTCGTATTAATACTTTTATGTGTACTTATTATTAGCTTGTCAATGTGTGTGTGAATATGTAGACTTATTATTATGGTTGTCATATATGAAATTTGGATCTATTATGAGGATTCTGTTGTTGGCATCTGTTTAGTTTAAAATTGTATAAATTATTTACTATATAAACACTTTATGATAATAGTAGTAACAAGATTTAATATAATCGGTGTGTTATTTTGATTGTTAGTTGCGGTAACAGGTGGTGCAAGCAAAGTACAGGCAAATAATAACAGTTTAATCAAATATTTGTATAAATCAAGTTTGGTTGTTAATTTAATGTGCAGCTGACCAAAGTATATTTCAATTTTTATATTATATGTGTAATGATTTGTCACACGTAGGCTACTTACTGCACTTGATGATATTTATTTCTTGTAATATATTGTAGAAATAAAGATTTTTGAACTGTGAACTGCGAACGATAACGTTCTGTTTTTTAAATGCTTATATCAGATCAGTAATATGGTAAAATAATTGAAACCAAAGCGTCAGCTAATATTGCTTCAAGCCACTGTAATTGTCTTTCAATCAAATGAAATATATGCTAAAAGGAATTGATTGCTGCAGAATCACCGTACTTATGTTTCAGTCTGTTAGTATAGCAACTGAATTATTAAATCAAAATGTATTTCTTCATTACCAATTTTATCTAGCAATAAAATATTTTTAACGCTAGCCATTTCAACTTTTATTGAGTAGCTAACTTTATGTCTGATGTTTATGATTATGTTTGATCTTTGTTGTGTATCTAACGTTTATCGTCTTAATATGTTGTAAATGTATGAAATGACTCATTATTTTGATTCCATCACCTCCAAATTTTGTGTGGTAATAAAAATAATCTCTTTACATGAGAATTTAATTTTTTTCGGTTGCCTTTATAAGTACAAAATACGAGTATGACACACCACGTGTTACGTAACAAGCTTCGCCAAAGTTACATGCAAAAATATTTTTACATCCCTCGACAAAATAGATAATGTGTCAGCCTACTCGGTGGGTGTGATACAATTTACAATTGTTTCATTGAATTAGGTTTCATACTACTGTTTCATTATAAAATATCCAATTAAGTAGGGAAGATACTACAACGCAAGAGTGTGCTGAAATCAAATCTTGTCACCTACTCATTGACTTTCCACTGCATCATTTTTTTCCTTTTACAGTACGAATACACATTCTAAGCTTGTTTACAAATATCCCATATTCTAAGCTTGTTTACAAATATCCCATATTCTAAGCTTGTTTACAAATATCCCATATTCTAAGCTTGTTTACAAATATCCCATATTCTAAGCTTGTTTACAAATATCCCATATTCTAAGCTTGTTTACAAATATCCCATATTCTAAACTTGTTTACAAATGTTTATTCCGTTACTTTTTCGTTTCAATCATGGTTACCCGTAAGACCAATGTAAAAATATTTGCTATGCTCAGACTAAATCGCGTGGAGTGGCATGCACAATCATCGAACTCAGTGATACCTACATAGAATTGAAGCTTTCAAATTTATGGGACAGATAATTTTCGAAATATCTTTTAGACAGACAGACAAATAGACATACAGGTAGTCAGACAGGCAGAAATGAAATCTTTCCAGGTCCACTAGTCGTAGGCTTCGCTAACGCTCAGCCACTTGTAACATTACTTGGAGCAATTTCCTTGGTTTATTTGTCCCTTGTCACAAAAATTAGACAAAAACCGTTATTTACTATAATTGAATTTGATAATTATTGTAGAGATAAGATGGTTTAGATCATGAGAACTCCTACAATTTCCTGTGTTGTGTGACCACATATCAAGATAATTTTATATTTAGTTTTCACTATAAAAACAAAATTAAACGTCAATTCATTTTTAATGGTCACTGAATTAACTATGTAACTTACACAACACACTTAACAATATATTTTTCCTTTTTCTTGATAAATTAAAATATGTTATGAAGTGTTAAATAACAGTATAAAAGAAGTACTTGTATTTCCAGAAGATTAAGTTACTGCGGAATACCGGAATAAATACTTCCAAATACTTCAATAAATACTTCCGGAATAAATACTTAAATACTTCCACAATAGTGGAAGTCAAACTTTTACATTTTATTTTTGCATTGAGTCGGCCTTATAGGCGACCACCATTAGTACCACAAGAACGTTAAAGGATTATCGCCCTCGTTTTTTGTCGTTGAATCATAAGAGGTGTCTCATTTTAAAGACATGACTGATCGCTTGGTGTCTCATTAGTGAACTCTTATACTCCAACATCCTTGGTAGTATGAGTACGAATGTTGAGTTTAGTTACATGTCACCCTCCGCATAGTCACTCCCTTATCTGACACCGCTACAGATTGACTCCTGGAATCTGGAGTCGAAGTATGTCTGAAGAGATTCATAAAAAGTCGGTGACGAAGACCTTCCAAATGAACTCTGCATCGCTTCGACATCAGAGAAACCTACACTACAAAGGACATTTATGGAGCTAAACTTGAAAAGAAAATGGAGCTCGTCAACATTGGTATTAAACCAACCTTCCCATCTCAGCCATGTTCTGGTGGTAAACTCAGTTGCTTCGCCGTGCTTTAGGATCAAGTCTTATCGAGCCTGATGAGACACTAAGAATTCCTCTTCACCTAGATTAGCTTCTGGGTAACCAGACTTAGCTCCTTCCCAGACGCATTCTTAAAGAAATGTGTTGTAATGACAGTTAACTTTAATTGTAAGAGACTGTCAAATTAGGAAATTTCACAACACCGTGCAATCTGCCGGCCTATATCACTTTGGTTTATTGTTATTTTATGATGGAACTTCTGATCTTTCGACCTCTTTGATAAATTTTGATTAGGGTTATTAAACATAATGAGCACTCTAACATTATATATCCAGTGTGTTTATTACTGATAATATCTTATTCAGTTGTAGATCAACATGGGTGTGCTGTGTCGAGCAATACTTCTCCTATGTGTGCTTGTGTTTTCAGCATTGGCCGACGAGTCAGTAGGGGCCTCATGGGGTGAGATATTTACAATTTGTTCTATTAGATAATTCAGGGTATATTTCTCGGGTTAAAAGAAAATGGAATATTTGTAAAACCTTAGGGCTATTTCGTTTTGATATGCCTGTCTGTAATTTGTTTTGCTTGATCTCAAGCAATTCCTAAAGTTCAGGCTCTTCACTGAAATAGCCTGTATTCCGCATTTTCAGTCATTACTGTAGAACGTTTAGAGGTTGCCTAAAAATTGCATAGCATTTCTTGCATAAAGTACTTCTTGAAGTATACTCGGTCGATGTTTCAATTCATATTTACTAACGACGTTTATTTATTTAGTTGCGTTGTTTTTTTGTTTTGTTTATATTTGGTTTTTGCTAATTATACATACACATCATTGACAAAATTTACTTACCAATAGGATTTTTTTATGTTCGATCGCCAATGTTTGAGTAGTCGCTAGAAATTATTTGGTGTAAAACGAAATATTTGTTCTCGCTATACTCAAAAACTAAACATAACATTTAACTATCATTGAGTTATACAGCGTGTCCGTAAAGTATATGGGAAACTAAGCATCGGAGACCCATTTTCATATGGTGAAATAGCTGTATAGAACTGAGCAATAACTTGGTAAACCTTTGTCCAGAGAGTTACGGGACACTGTATATTATTTGAATTACTATGCAAGGCTAGTTTAAAAGCATAAATATATACCGTTTAAAATATGTATTGGTTCAATCTAACCAAGAATGAACTGGTTTCAGGCTGCGATCCAGACGCATGGAACTATGCTTGCGGACAACGTGCTATATTTGGCTAATGGCTGTGCTTGTCCCAGTCTTCCATGGAGTTAAAACTATTTTTCATTTTGAGTTAATCATTTGTTGTGTTATATATTAAGAATTATAACAAAATATTAAATTTAATGCATTCTTATTCCTCTAATTATTGTTATTGTATTTGAGTTATTATTGTTTTATTGTTGGTTAACTTTTAATAAACGTGGTACTTAAGGAGTCTCAACTATCAATAATGATTCGTTCTAACCTCCTACATTTTCTATAAAATGAATTTATTTTGTAACGTGCAGTAAATACCTAAACGAGTACAATTACCTTTACGGGTTTACCTTTATGATAACAGGATAAAATAAAATTAATTCAATTTTTACTTTATACATATACAGGGTGTTACAAAAAGGTTGAGTTGGCTATACATTTTCAGATTATATGTGTGATTCTAAGATAAGAATGAAGAATATTTTTTTTTATTTCCACTTCGTTTAGCCGCTACACGCCATTTTTGTATTTTTGGTTGTTTTATTTTAAAAAATGTATTTTTGTTGTTATTTTTACGAATGTAAAAAACTTGGTTAACAGTCCTATGTCAGAAGGTATCATGTCATAAAAGAATATTTTAAAATTAGTTTTAATATTTTCAGAACGGAGGCCATTTAATTTTTGTTTTAATAAATATCTAATAAACCACTGTATTTATCAAAATTGTATACGACACAAACAAATTTTAACTACTTTTTCACTCCAAAAACCTCACTTGTAAAAATCTTATATGGATCATTTTATTTATTAGACGTTAAAGGTCAATAGTCAGTTTCAGCATTTTAATTATAGTATCAGCTGTTTAAATACTGTCAAATTATGGAGCATTTAGTTTACATATGGAACAAGTCTTACATAATGTTTTCTTATTTGATAAAGTTCTATTTAGAAACCTTTGTTTACTTTAACCTAGGTTGTAGTCATGCATTAGTTTAGTTATTTACCTGAAGAAGGGATCAGATCGCAGATCTCGAAACGCAGTTACTGATTGTATTGTATCACTGAACGATGGCAATTGTCCGGAATGATCTTGTTACGGATATGATGGGATAAATTTTATTCATTTGATAATGTAGAAACTGGTTCGTAGTGTGTTTTTACACAAATTATTGCTTCCAGTATGTAAATGGTGGGTAATACTAATATCCAATGTTTATATATGTAAACTCTCTCGTCTGTGACAGTTTATTTGACAGACGGGAAAGCTACATGTCAGCCCGTACATTCTGTCCATCAATAATTATATTTGACTCTTTCGATCACATACTCACACTTCATGTATACACGACTTCTTAGTGTGTATATACAATTTAGAAATCTCTAGTACTTCGTAGAAGCCGTAATTCGTGTGTGTCCAAAAAAGAACTTTTGTCAAATTTAGGCACATTTTATTTTGTACAGTACTATGGACAGAATGTTAACAAGCCTGATTCCAATGCAAGACGCGTCTCAAATCCAGTTCTGTACAATTTGCATGACAAAGACTTGTTTTCGGGTGTTGTTGTGAAGCACACCCTTTATTAGTAAAGTTGATTATAATGAGCCGGCTTTACTGGGCCTCAGTCATCAAAGTGTGGGCGAGCATGCTGATGAGTTCACCACGGTTGGCACCACTGCGAATTTATACTACCGAATTTAGAGTACTGTTGATCATAAATAATACAACAACAATTAAATGCTGTTTATGGGCAGCATTTCCTTATCGGGCCCAAAACAATCGAATAGGATATCAATTGAAATATACTAATCGATATCCACAATCTAATATGAAACTCTAATTATTTTATTTCATAATATTAAAAAAAATACATATTTTTTAATAGACAACTTGATTATTATTTTTTTCATTCTTTTGGTAAAATACAAATTTTGAAAATATTTCACGAAAAGAACGTAATTAACGATCGTCATTTTGTGAATTTTTAAAGCAGTAAAATGTGATGTATTAATTAACATAAAGGTGAGATTCAAGAATAACAACAATACGTAAGAAAAGAAAAAAAACGCAATTTTTACAAAGGAATATCATCTAATTTGGCAGCTTACTTAGCCGAATACCTCTACAGAATAGAAGTAACTTTGCCTGAGCAAGGTTGTATATTTTGTATTTCCTTAAAACTTGTAACCCAGTAAAACCTATAGGAATTTAAATTTGTTCAATTTATGTTGAGGTTTCGTTTAGGGTAGGATCCTAAAAAACATTACTTTTTTTATATTGTAGTTGGTGTTTAATGGTTCTCTATTCATAATGTAGCTACCATAAGGGTTGATTCAAATAAATACAATAAATACCGATGTTTTTTTAGTTTTATTTGTTGTGTTATAAATTTATGACATCATTTGCTAATTAAAAAAAGTCAGTGAAAACACATCGGTTAGTAGAGTGAAACGCCGCCTACCGCATCAGAATACGATGATCCAGTCAGAAATGACAGCGCATATAATGTACTTCCCAATGTGTACCTAAAACAACCCGCCATTTCTGATTGGATAAACCTTTTGAGATGCGGTTTGCGGAATTCAACTCTACTAAGTGAGCTCTTTCAAATGAGGTATCACTCGACCCATGCTTTCATTTAAGATTTCCATGTTTTCCTCTGTGGGCCGTCCCCCCATGATTGGCATGTCATGGTAATAGCAAGGAAAAATAGTTTACATAGCCATATGACACTGTGCAAAGTTTATAGATGTTATCTGCTATGGTTTGTAAAATATTAAGCCGTACCCAGACTTTTCAAACACCTTGCATATTAAAATCCTTTCAGTGCCAACGTTTTAAAAACATGCATACCGGACGTTTTTGATAGAATAAATTTAAAATATAATATATTATATTTTAGACGTATTTTATATCAATTCGTATTAGAAATAAACGTATTTTCTGTTAAGCATGGTATATAAATATTTAGCTGACCAATCAGTAACAATGACGAAAGTTTACGATCGAGTTAGCCGATCATCAATGACGTCATAGCTGAGACTGTTATCATAGTTGTCAGTCAGATGTTTCGGCGAGTGCTCTGTTAAAATTTTGTGGTTATGTTTATGTTTCTTTATAATTATAATATAACGAAATTGTGTGTACGTGCGTGCGTGCGTGCGTGCGTGCGTGCGTGCGTGCGTGCGTGCGTGCGTGCGTGCGTGCGTGCGTGCGTGCGTGCGTGCGTGCGTGCGTGTGTGTGTGTGTGTGTGTGTGTGTGTGTGTGTGTGTGTGTGTGTGTGTGTGTGTGTGTGTGTGTGTGTGTGTGTGTGTGTGTGTGTGTGTGTGTGTGTGTGTGTGTGTGTGTGTGTGTGTGTGTGTGTGTGTGTGTGTGTGTGTGTGTGTGTGTGTGTGTGTGTGTGTGTGTGTGTGTGTGTGTGTGTGTGTGTGTGTGTGTGTGTGTGTGTGTGTGTGTGTGTGTGTGTGAAGATTAATGTTTAGGAGTTGTGCAACATTAAGTGTACTTTATTACTTGAAATTAAACTATAATCCCTATAATTTTTGCTTGATTCTCGCTTGTTCATACCCATTTTTCATGTTTTTTTTAACTTTTTACGTATTTGAAATCGTTTTTATTGACACCTGAAAACGAAAGTATATACTAGTTCTCGAAAGGTCGTGGTTGCTAATTCAATATATACTCCTCATAAAAATGTAAGCGGCGTTAAACAAAATGCTATATTTTATTTTGGGTGATTTTATAAAAATTAGTAGACTTGTTTAAAATAATGCGTATTTAGTCTGCTTGGCTTTATTAAGTGTTATAATTATTGTTTTGGGCACTTATTTGAGTGTCGAACCTAAAAAAATAAAAACAAGTTAAGATTTTATTGCTGTTATCTTTTTGGTGTATAAGAAGTTTATCAATCTATTTAGTCTTAATATACACAATTTTGTGCAAAACACAAAAATTAAAATATTAGCCAATAAATAACAAAGTTGTAACATTTTATAATAACCGTATGCAAATTGCTAAAAGTGGTATGGCACTTCCGCTTAAGGCTGTGGTTTCCTAGACGCGTAATAGATGCGCTGCGTCTTGTACCTCGGTCGGAAACGCAGCCGCCGTCCAGTGGTTTCCTAGACTGCGTAGAATATACACGGTTGTGCGTAACATGACTTCACGTAAAAAGAAATTGCTATGTAGCAGGTATCGATGGGAAAACATTTCTGAATTGTATCTCCTGGAAGTCTTTTTCACCTTTTTAAAGGATTTTTCTCAATCGTTCTATTTGCTATGGTTGATACCAGCTGCAAATTTCTCCTCATTGATGTTGGATCCTATGGAAAGGAAGGAGATGCAGGAATCTTCCAAAACTCATTAATGGGATCTAAGGTGTCAAACGAGGAATATTTCCCTCCACTTAAAAACTTGCCAGCATCAGACAGCTTCCTCATGTTATTGTCGGTGATGAAGCATTCAGACTGGATAAACATGTGATGAAACCTTTCACCCAGAAACAAGCTTTGGCAGACTCCTCTAAGATGAACTACAATTACGCCCTGTGCAGTGCCCGAAGAGTAACAGAAAGTGCATTTGGAATCATGTGCGTTGTGTTTTGAATCTTCTTTACCCCCATTAATTTGAAACCTGAGACAGTAGATTTGGTAATATTTGTGTGATGTTGCCTCCACAACATGTTAAGGAACGAGTTCATTGCTAACAACCCCCAAACTCCTTCACATGTCGTTGTAGATGAGGTCCCAACAATGAACATATGATACCATTGGCTAAGGAGTATGTTCATTGAGTATTTCAGCAGTATTTATAAAAAAAAAAGAAAACACAAGAAAACTACTACAAAGTGACGAACTTATGTGGCCCTCAAGGATGTTTTAGTTACAGTAGCAAACATGTTAATTTACAACGTAAAGAATATAATTATATGAACAACTTACCTGATTTATTCAGCGAAACTCCTATTTTCTTCCATATGACGTCCTTCTTTATATTACTTTTATAGTCAGGATGGCTAAACTTCCATAATATTTCGTTAGAAGAGACCAATTCAATGAACTCTTCGTCTCTTTGTTTGAGAATTTTACCTTCTCGGCGACATTTCCCTCCAATTCTAATTTTGATATTGCACAAGACATGTCTATTACGCAGCGTATCTCAGAGTTGACTGCTCTGAAAGCAGTAAGCCAAATACGCAGCTATTGATGAGCGCGTACTTGATACGTTGCCTGGGAAACCGCTTATACGAAACCCCATAACACGTAAGTGTGCTGCGTCTTAGATACGCATACGCAGCGCATCTATTACGCGTCTAGGAAACAACAGCCTAATACCTGTAAAAATACCCTAGTCATTATTGACTAACATTCCAAA
Source organism: Homalodisca vitripennis (assembly GCF_021130785.1). Taxonomy (NCBI): domain Eukaryota; kingdom Metazoa; phylum Arthropoda; class Insecta; order Hemiptera; family Cicadellidae; genus Homalodisca; species Homalodisca vitripennis. Next base: position 114,324,236 of record NC_060212.1, on the reverse strand, counting down.
AAGTCTAGCACTGAAAGGGTTAAACATAAGCCACTACGAAGTTTAATTGTGAATAACTTTCGAATAAGTTAACTTAGGATTGAAATTAGATGCGAAATTGAGCCTCCACTAACTTAATATCGAAATTGAAAAGGGTGTACATCCAAGTTCATAAGGAGTCTGTCTTCGGTCCCAGAATTTCTTAAGGGACGAACGCGGAGCCTCCTGCACTGATATGTACTCATGGCTCTTAAACTGAATTTTATCAGAAACTTCCAACAAACATTCAACATTTATTCGTCTCATGTAAGAGCATTGGTTCATTTTCAAAAGAAATGTCAAAAATGTCGTCTTATTATAGATAGAAAATTAGTGAACTGTACGTCGTCGTCAGTACAGCATGTTTCCATCTTTAATTATAACTTCGCTTCAGAGCCCTTGTATTTCAACAACTTCCTAACCCCTCGGTTACCAAGTTGTTTGGCAGCTGCACCAAGAACAGGCTGTTTCGACGTTATTTCGTTTGTTTAACATTTTTATCAAACTTCTTAACCGACTAAGGCTATTCGGAATGTAAAATCAGCAATTCCTTGCTTATCTTTAAAATATTTAGGAATCCCTATTTTTTTTTTAGGTTTATACAGTACATAATCTTTTTAAATTTCTAAACCCCATTTAACAGTTTTGGATATTAAAAACATGTGTGCCAATACTGAAATTTCAAACTCAATACCATAATTTGGTTTTCTTAAAAATACTATTTCATATTTTTAACTTTGTTTTTTATAAGAAAATAATAGTTTTACATTTTGTTATTTTTTTTTAAAAATTATAATTCCTCGCGAGGAAATGCTTTTGGCTGTAAGGGCGTTGCTGTAAAAATGTGATCAGCCGCTGTTTAATAATATTTGATCTACGATATTACAAAATAAAAAAATAAAACTTTCGGAAAAAACTAAAAATATTTTTTAACATAAATTTATGAATGAATAAACTTATATTCCCATATTATTATATAATGGATAGACTGTTATTTAAGTTTTTTTTTATGGATCTATACATAATGATTTTAAATGTTTTCTAGTTCTTAGGTGATCCTAAAATAACTTTAATCTATCCAAATTAACAAAACTAATGGCATGTTTATTATTTGAAACTAGTTCTTCATTGACCTTATTGCGCAATTTATATATATATATATATATATATATATATATATATATATATATATATATATATATAATGTATATTTAGTTTACACCAGCCAAGATTTTGTCAATTTAAATCACAAAACGGAAATTCAACTGTATATATATATGTGATTCAGTTAAATATGTGACGTATGTGTGTATATATACGAGTGTGAGTACATACGTCACTCATTAGTATATATCGAGTATACGTCACTCATTATACTAATTCTATATATATATATATATATATATATATATATATATATATATATATATATATATATACGAAATTCTACTCATTAGTATATATATATTAAATTGTATAAATGGCAATAGCCTTATTTAATTTCAATAATCATTGAATCGCAAATAGTACTTGCTCCGCCGGGAGCATTTATATATATATATATATATACGAGTAGAATTTCGTAAATTTTTTACTAATTACTAAATTTTGCATGACCCTTCAGTATACAGGACCCTCCTGTATGACATTAGGATAGACGAGTTCCATGATGGTACATGTCCGTTGTAGGGTTTTGCTAAGCGTTAGTGAAGTTTGTGACTCACAGATATATCTCGAGAACTAAAATTGAGCTATACAGTTCAAATTGTGCATGAACTTTCATTTCTTCATAGGCATAATCCAGTTTGGTAATGAATTCATCCACCCATATGCTGTTGCTGAGCATTAGTGCAGACGATCACTAAAAGAGTTATCTCTCTCGAGTTGAGCTTAACTCTTTAACCATTTTAGTAATTTAGCATGAGACCGGTGGGGCTTGTCAGTTCATGGAATGTGGCTGTGCACTAACGAGTTCTAATTCAGGTGGATACATAATAACAATAACAAACTGAGCTACATGCTTACAATGTTGACTGCAACTCCATTTCTAAATAAGCAAATCCAAATGATTTAGGCTTTGCTTATTTAGCAAAACAGCATGCCACACCATGGGATTTGATACAGTGTTAACGAATCCTATCAATCAGGGAGATACTTTGAGACGAATTGAGCTATAGAATTTATATTTTGTAAACTTCAACTGGCAAGATCGAGTTCTATGATGGTGCATGTCACTACGTGTTTAATGTACCCTGTTACGCGACATGTGACACACCTAGATTTTATTCAAGAATCGAGAGTAATTTTGTTAAAATTATAATAAAAAAACACGTAACATTGTTGTTTTGTCATTGGATTTTTTTTAATTATGTATCGTTAAAAACTAATTACGACTGCTAATTCAACAAGTGTTCGCTTAGTTAGGTCGATAACAAATTAAAAGATGTGTTTGAATCCATACATGATGCATGATAACTATCCAGTTGGGATATTTCAGATATGCGACTCAGAAATTCACGACTGTATATAATTATCGAGTTCCAGAAAAAGAGCAGGCCTAAAATAGAACCTTGAGAAACACCTTTAAAAAACGTCCCCATATTCCTAGAGACTTAAACCTCCCTTTGTACTGAGTATACCAATAAATCAATAACTGATTATACCAATAAATCAATAGCTTTATGATTAATATTTCAAACCTTATACGTTGATTTTATTTTATAGTTTGGCTATCAAAATAAAGGTAGACAATAAATTGGATTTTATATACATTAGTCAGAAAGGAGTTTTATTTTTAATATTTTAACTGGACTTTAAATCTTAATGTTACCATGTTCATCCCTTAATATTTGAAAGATATTAAGGTCAATACATAGAATGCAAATCTAGTAATTTAATTCATTAAACTACTGAAGTATATAAACAATGCTATTATTTTAAACTATAAAAACAATCTAAAGATTAAATCCTCACCTACCAGCAAGGCAAGGAAGTCTCTCCATTAAATTGAAGTAATAAATCCTGATAAAATCCTTCCCCTTCTGCAAATATGTATTCATAACCTTTACCGATGTATTCATTTCTCAACATTTCAGTCCTCAATTTATTTATCTCTAATAAATTTTACTTGCAGTTTTTTATCTATATATTTAATGTTATCTCTGTATATAATAACCAATGTAGTATTGAGTTGGGCGATACTTATGAGAATGAAGTGGTCAAATTTCGTTTTACCTTCATTTAAATTTTATAATTTAGTAAGTGAAGAGTTGTAATAATTGTACGTACTTTATATCTTGTCACTTAACTCATATTATAACTTAAGAACAAAGTAGTCTAGGAGAATTATTAGTATTATTATTTTATAATTTTAATAGTTGATTTTGAATAAATAATTTGATAAAATTCTATTGAATATTTCTAAAAATTAGAGTACATAGACACAAAAATAAATATTTTCTTTCTTCGACAGCTATTTAAATACCACAGTAGCATAAAAAAACAAATACATAGAAGAAAAATAGATTACCTCATATACACCAAATAAATGACAAACCTCCGAAGCCGACAGTTAAAATCGAACTTTTTAACCGAGATGACTTTTAAACCCTAGGTTTCAATTAAAAGCCATGTACAAAATTGTATTTTACGGGTGTTAACGGGCTAATTCTTGTTATATTTTTGGAAATATACTCTATTGTGTAGGCTATAGGTCATTAATGGCCATGAGAGGTCTAAGTCTGAACATGGGAACGTTTTCTGAAGGGTTCTTCGAGGATTTCCCCACAAATGGATGAGCTCATTTCTCAGCCACATAACGCAAAAAGTTCAAATTTCAAACCGATTTTCTAATTTAATAAATCTGAGCTACGCAGTCCTTCAGGGGTCCATTCTCAACCCAGTCTTCTTTGTATCTCTGCTAACGGCATAAGGACATCACTACTGCACGGGCAACTCGTACAGTATGCTGATTAAACGACTCTCTGTTTTAGCTCAACACAATCAAATTTGGAACTCCAAATATCTTGTTAATCTCATCAATTGCGTCCAAATCTCAACTCCATTAATTTCACCAAACATTGGGCAAAATCGACTGTTTTGAACTTTTCCTTGCGCCCTACACAGACGTACAATGTGTCCATGCCATATAGTTACAATGCTGGAAGAGGTCCATTCAACAAATTTCTTTGGAACACCTGGATCTAGGTCAACACATGGAATGATCACATCACTGTTGTCTGTGCCAAGCTATCCTCAGGGATTTATGTTTTGAGTTCGTTGGCTAAATACTGCCCGATGTAGGTGCTGATACGGCGTATTATGGCATAATTTACCCAAACCTCTCTTATAGCGCTTTGTGAGCATGTGCAAACACAGACTTCGTGAGGGCATTCTGGCTTCAGAAAAGGCTGGTCGCGCTATTGCAAATTTAAAACCCAGAGTTGTGCAAAGAGGATTTCAAAACCTTGCAATTGTTGACGCTCCTCAGTATATACATCTTGGAAAACATTGTATTGTATGTCTCAATAGATATGCCTTGATAAAGAGGCTAAGGAGCCTTGATAAGTATGATGAGAAAAGGGGCAGAGAAAACTATCGAACTAGGAGACACTTGCCCTTACAAGCGGTTTTACTTCATAACAAGTTGCCAGACTCAAAAATCAAAAATTCCCCGACGCTTAAAGCGGCAAAAAGTCGCTAAAACGCTGTTTAGCTATTCAAACATTTTATAATGTCCGTAGTTTCTGGCATATAACTGGGAGACCACCCATTTGGCTGACTGAAACCGGGACTGGGATTGGAAATTTAGCGAGTGGTTGAGTCGAATGAATGGTTGGTAACTTTGAGTAAGGATAATTGTGTGGTGTGCGTGTCAAAATTATCAGTTGACTTTGCAATGTAGTGCTTGCTAAAGTTTCCTGCGATAAAAGAATTCTATCTTCTATCTTGTGCTGATAGCAATACATGATATCTTTGTATATCATATTGATTTTAATGTTCTTGTAGATAAAGCATTGACTTTTGAGTTGACGGCATAGCAATACATGATATACCAGACAGTTTTCATGTATTCATTTTTGTGCAGACCTAGTACTATTACCTAATTTTCGTGTTTTTTTTTCTTTTATAATTCGTGTAACTCTTATAACTAAGATTAAGTCATACGAACCTAAAGTTTAAACTTAAACGTTTGAGTTAACTGTACTTTTTCTGTTACTACTGAAGTTCTAACATCTTGCTTTGTAATGTTTTCCAGACATACATTTACAGTACAAAGTGTGACATACACAAACTGCACTGCTTTCTTGCACATCAGCAATGCACCAAGCCGCAATATATTCTTGTGACAGCTTATTTATTATATTCCTCACAGTTTCTCATATGTTACTTGACATCTATTTCAGTAAAATTCTATCTGACGACGCAATATAGACCAAGTACCCACTAGTACCGGTTGAAGGATCCATTATCTGTCTGCAGGACACATAAACTTTCCTGGCTTGAGTGATCACTAGAAGGCACTTCCACTAATTGTGGACTTATAAAAAAGTAATTCTTTAATTAGAGGGTTTAGGATGTCATAAAGTTCGCCCCATCTACTCGGAGTGTCCCCTGCCATAACAGGATTACAGCTGATAAAAGTGTGGCTTTACTGTGACTATGAATCTGTATGGCACTAGAGTCCAGCGGGGAAGGGTCTCATTGGTACAGGCTATCGTCTTCTTTCCTTCATTTTCAGGTGAATCTGATTACTCAAGGAGTAGCTAGCTAGATAGGACAATTTATCATTGGCTCTACGAAATCTGGCAATATAACGAATAGTATGCGAGGTGAAAAATAAAAAATCAAACTTAAAATTTTGAATAAGGCTGGCTTTTGGGTTGAAAACCATAATGACTATTTTACTTTGTCTACCTCATTATTTTGAAAATATCTGTCCCAAAGGGGTTTCATGGTACAGGAATATTTACAGTATTGGTATTGGTTTGAGCATTTATATATTGAAGTAATAGAAAGACTTACTTAAGTTATATGCAAAATTGTTATTGACACCTATGGATGAATTAATCAAGTTTTGATTTGTTTGTAGACATTTTGTTTTCATTGCTTGTAGGGATTTTTGAAATCTTATTCCGAAATTCTACCAGTTTGCCCAATATAATTTCAGTTACAGCCACTGCAGTTAAAATTGCAGACCACAAACTTCTTAAATATTTATCCTTGTTAGTAATTTTGGTCCGTTTTGTTTTTAATTAAATCAATGAAATATTTTTAATATTAAAAACTTCCTTATATTAGTCTTACACACCAATAAATTGTATATCTTTCCTTAAGAGGAGGATTTTAGGCTTGTTTAAGTATATTTCATTGATTTGTTTTTTTTTTCTTGGTAGTAATTTTGTCATTAATATAGATATGATTGCCATCTATAAATAATTTCTGGATATTTTATTGTACTAATATCTATACTTTAATTCATCGATTCAATTTCATTATTATTTATATTTAAAAATTACAGATCTAATAATGTTTTCTGCTATGAGATATTATTATAGTATTATAGAAGAAATATTTGTTCAGTTTCTTTTTTTCACGTTGTAAGAAATGTAAAATCTGGCTATTTTATATAATTTAAATTAGTGTTCATACATTACGAAATAACCAAATAATATTCTTCGAAATAAACTGCCACAAGAAAAAACAATAACTTATGCAAATTACCGTAAAAGCCCCATTTAAAAAATATAATATAGAAATTTTACAAAAATAAAAACTATTTTTATCAGGAGATGTGTGTGTGTGTGTGTGTGTGTTAAAACCAACATTAAAAGCCTATTAGTCTATTATTTTTATCCTAAAAACGTGTATTTTCTGATTTTGTCAATCCGAATAGTAAATAAAAACGTTTGTTTTAATCTTTGGAGGTTTAACTTAACCTTTTGTTTTATATTAAAGTAAATAGTAATAAGGTATGTAGGCCTATAAATTGTATTCATCGTTCGAAAATCATGTTCTTATGCTTTCTTCAATCTGTGTAATAAATACCAGTTATTACTTAGCCTCAGCAAAGGCTCCGCATGGTAGTTGATGCTCTCTCTTGTAGACAGCTCCTGCTTGATATTTTCATAAATAACTGTAGCCAAGATGTCTAATCTACAAAGGATAATTTGTCTAAAAATGTATTTATCGTTTTTATCTTTAGTTAAAATACTTCTAGAATATTATCATTATTATGGACAAAAATTTTAAAGTAATATTTATTTATGTATTTACGGTAACACAACATGGTAAATAATATATATTTATAATAATACTATCTAAATTCTAAATAATTATTATATATATATATATATATATATATATATATATATATACATTATTATTATTGTATTATTTATTTTCACGTTTTATTGATTTGCTATTTATATAGTAATAAAACAGTTACCTGTTTTATTAGTACATCAGTATACACAGCATATCTCACTTTTTCCACATGTATCACTTTGTGATGTAGTAGTTATTACTATTTATTTTAGTTTTGCAATTAAGGACCAAAATAAAACACTGACTTTCTAATTTGTGTATTTAGCTTTCTATTTTTCCGTTTTCTTACAACAAAATCATTCTAGAAATTGTATCTTCACTTCTACATACTATAAAAGTTACGTTTTCACGACTTTTGGCTACCAAATCGACGGGTTTTGAGGGCATTTGATTTGATTGCTATTTTGTCCTCTGTTAGGAATCGTATCATGTGTGTGTGTGTGTGTGTGTGTGTGTGTGTGTGTGTGTGTGTGTGTGTGTGTTGTGTGTTTTTGCGCGGGCGTATGTGTGTGAAACTGCCAGAGGTTTATTGGATTTAACAAAACACTGAGGGCAAGGTAAAGCACAGAGAGAAGACACCCGGCAAGTGGAAGTGTCCCTGGGGACTCGTAAACAGAGTTCTCTCTTTTGGTTCCACGAGTCCCCGGGGGTCGTATTTGAACTACGTGCCAACAACAACGCATGAATGAGTAATGAATGGCTTGGGAACTCTTGCCAGACAACGATTCAAAAACTTAACTGATTCTTATTTGTAGTTTGCAAAACGCTTCTTCCAAACAAAAGACATTCAGAAAAAATCCGTTCATGCTTTCAAAAATAATAATTTGAAAATTACGTAGGCTACAAAACAAACAACTCATCTAATCTGAAACATGCAACCTCGATACTATTAATCTGAAAATTTACTAATATGGTTCAAGTATTCATATTTAAAGTGTACTATTTAATATCATTTATAGATGCATATGCATAACATAACATATTCCCATCCATTATAAAAAAACTTTACGAATGGAGTCGGTTAATCTTTTTCGCTCTCGTGTAAGTCAAAAGAGACGAAAGGCTTTCTTAAGGTATTTATAACTCAACAATAGATCAACTGACACTAAAACTGAAAATTCAAATCAAACTAGAGTGATGACATGACAAAGATTTTATTTTACATAATTTTAAAATTAAAAATTTAATTTTATTAGAAATTATATTTTACATAAAATACCAACTTATCTGTAAAATCTGTTAAGGTAATCTCTTAAACTGTCCATAAATCACTGTATCGGCTTGACAGCTTCAATAACTTGTGAATAAAATTATTCCGCAACATGGAAAAACTTGAAAAACATGAGTTTCGGAAATCTCAAATTAAAATTTGAGTCTTACTAAAACATATCACCCTCACACGTAACCTAAGAGCAGTAGTTCTCAGCCTTCTTATTCTACCCTCTTCCTTTTTTAACATCCTTTAGGTACTCTCTTCTTCTTGTTCTCCTCGTTAACTTTTTTCGAATTTTCTTACCAGAGTGGTGCAGAGTTGCTGAACTAGAACCTAAAAGCGCTAGAAGCTCCTAGAACTAAGAGCCTAGAAGCGTGAACTTACCTGGAGTAACATTAAGAGTATCCAACACATGATTTTTTTCCCACTGATCCTTCATTAAAACAGATAACAGCGTTATACACTCCCAACCTTGGGTTGTCAAGACCTACAAAATCCGTCATATGCATCTTTTGCCATATTGCAAATTTGAAATTCTCTTTCGGATTTTCGGTCTTACTATGGAGACAACGCTCTTTTGATGTATTTGGATCTGTACAGTAACATATACATATCAAGACACATGCGTTGATGATGCATACGAAAAACTTCACGTTGTGACTGTAATACAACTTTAAACCACCAACGAAGTTCACTGGATGCTAGCCGTTCTGTGGGGTGAGACATCCAGGTGACTTGCATGACAGGTGATCAACTCCTGGACAAAGGACAAGCATCACAGTAGATTGGTCACCACACCGGAGCTAGAGTGAGTAAGCTTTTTTGCTCTCTCCTTCCAGAGAGGTTTGCCTGGGAGAGAGAGACATTTGCTAGGGTTTGCCAGATAGTCAATACAGCTGGGGAGAGGTGTTTTGCGACAGATGACAGGTCTTGGTACAGGACACTGTCGTCTGAAAAAGCACAGACATTCATGAGGATGGGTGTCTTTTACCCTGATGGATACCCTGTGTGTAAGATGTATGGGTGACACAGTAGACGGCTTAGCATATAGTTTTTGACTGTGATGAGCTGGTGGGGGAGAGAGCACAGCAGCTGATATATCAGTGGTCAAAGGACAGATGATATCTCACAGGAAGCTCATTGATAAGTTACAGCAGTCTTTAAATTTCGTGTACGAGCTGGAATAAGCTAAACAACTCTCATTGACAAGGCGAAGAGCCCTAGTTTTGACTGACTAAAACTTCTTAGGTTTCTTGAGTCCGCCCCTTTTGAATGAATGAATGAACTTTAAACGCATTTTATTTATACGATGTAAAATATGTACTCAATATATACAGTATGTCCCATGAGTAACCCGACAAACCTCTCAGGTTGTTTCCTCTCATAAAAATAATGAAAAAAGTCCATATAAACATGTGTCCGGAAACGTTTTGTTAGCAAACTATGGCTATCGAAATATTTTGCCCGATTTTCAGAGAAAAAACAGAACTAAAGCGAAACTAATTTTTTTATGGCGTATAAAGTTAAGTGTTAAATTTATAGGATTTTATGCAAAATGAACTGAAAAAATGTATTAAAGACCTGTAAGACTTACATCTGAGATATCAGAAAAATATGCAAAATTGGGTCTCGAAAAACATGCTATGTTAGATGTGAAGAACATTAACTTCATTAAATGAGTAATAAACACGCAACGTTTTTAACCAAAACTTTTAGAGAATTTGATAATGAAGAGAATAATTTAATGATAGAGCAATAATAAACACAAAGTTTAAAAAGTTATTGTTTAATTAAATCAGCAGAAAACGAAACATAAAACAGAAAATGCAACATCTGTTAATTAAATGAACGTCTTCTGTACAGTGTTTTTAATTTCTTTAAAAAAAGGACGTATATATTTTTTAAAGTATGAAACAAAAATTAATTTGTTTATTCATTAAAAGCTGACGACTTACCTAAAAAGATTTCATCATGGATATGCATTATTTATATAATACTAGAACCAGTATCCACAATTAGTAACGTACATAGATAAAAGGGAATTTGAGCGATCCACAGGTATGTGTATTTAGCCCGGCAAATAAAAATGTCTAATGATTACAATTATTTATGGTCAAAAACTATAACTACCTGTGTTTTACATTATTATATAAATTACGAGTCAATTAGATTTCCAACGCCGATGTAGAGTTTGCCTTGTTGCCACGACCAAGAGAGTGTCTGTATATTTATAGCTATTGTACACGTACCTTTACTTTATTATAAAGTAGTACGTGTTCAAGCTTTAAAGTTCAACCAGAAATTTATCTTAAAGAGAAATTCCCCATCATAACTTAGCGCCTTAAAATAGTATTTGGTTATTTAATATACGAGTACTAGCTGTCAGGTAATTCCAGTTAATAATGTGCAGGCGCTCTAAAGACTATTATCTTTTGCAGCGTCACTTGGTGGCGAGTTACATCAATGGGCATAGCATATAAACCTTCTCCGTGGAAAAATACATATACATACAAATGTTCATAATGATCGTTCAAAATAGTTCACGATTCCATAAAGGACAAACACACAAACATTCTAAGATGATGTATGAATGAATATTGTAAGGTTTTGTAGGGTTGGTTTAGTTTAAGATTAAGGTTGTGACATATTTTGAGCAAGGGTTGCTGTGAGAGGATTTAATAATAGGTTAGATTGGCAGTACAAATACCCTCAAATGAACCAACACATTTATTTGTGACAACATTTCATTAAATTGATTTATTGATTGCGTCAATCGACATAATAAGCACAAACCTTAATACCTTAATACTTTGAAAACATGTTTGATATTAAATTATTCATTACAATTTATTTTAAATTTAATAATTCATTATAACATTTACTAGTAATTTTGTAGTGTTGCAATAATAATGAGTTCATGGACTAACATGAGAAACTTTCTTTAAAATAGCTAAACATTTACATGAATTTACATTTTCGAAATTGTGAACATTTAAATAGATATGGAATTGAAAATGATTAATGAACCCTAAAATATACTAAGTTCTTAAAATTACTTACATTTTATTTCACATCACACTTATTACGCCTAGAGATATTTTTCCGCACACGAACACAAAACACACTCCCGAACTTCACTTTTCGAATTCCCGGCCTCGACTTCCACCTCTCCTCTTGTTCTTCAGTTTTGATGTTCTTCTCCCGCCAGCTCATTGACCACGCCTCTGCCAAAATCTCTCCATCATAATTGGTGAGTAACAATTTTCCATATCAAGCATGGCTGTCCCTTACATTGTCGCACGGTTTTTACAAATAGCATTTCCTGTTTGTTCACCATCGGCGTCTGGGCGGATGTGCGTATCTACTTACATCCGGAGGATGTTTGTCTCGAATTGCAATACGAGACTTCCTTTCCAGCAACTATCTGTACATCTATTCTATGAATTTTATTTTACTAATAATACATATGTCTTACATTCCCCTGGCTTAATGACGATTCTACCTACGAATCGTACTTATAGTCTAATTAAGGTTATCCATTGGGTAGTCACGTTCATGTACTGTAGGCTTCAGAAATTTTTATTTTGATGTTATTAATGTGGATGAAGTAGAGGGCTATAAAAAGAAGTAGTGTTATTATAGAAGTCCAGGCTAATAAAATGTACAAAATGAGTTCCATGTTGTTTACTATGTTTTTGTCGTCGTGTTTTAGCTGGAAGTGGTGTTGTCTTTGTAGATTGTGAACAAAGCAGGTGAATGCGCAGGTAGCTCGGAGAGTAGGTAGTGTTGTTGTGTTGAGAATGCTGTGTAGACATCTTCCTTGTTGTCTGCCAAGTCATGTATTTGGTGTTATGTCGCAATGTCACAACACCATTCGAAGAAATCTCCGACGAACGTGAGCGATCTTCTGTTTCTATCTGGTTGCTGTCTTTGGATGAATGGGAGGTGTTCTGCTACCATTTGTTGATGTATGAGGGTTTGTAATGTGGAAAGGTTGTTCTGTATCTTGCAATAGGTTTGGGAGTTGTTGAGGTTTTTAGGGCAGAAATTTAAAGAGGGTTTTCGTTTTTAGGTAAATTTTGTTGTGTTTTGAAAGGAATTTTTTATGTAATAGGGATGGAAACTGATATAAGGTAGTGTCTGAGGCATTGGAGTAAAGTACGCTTCTGTGAAGATTTGTACTAGAGGCTTATTGGGTTCTTCTGTGTTGTGGGTTGATGTGCTGGCAAAGGTGGTCGAAAGAGGCATGGCAAGTGCTGTCAGTAGTAGTAGTAGGAAGTGCTGTAAGGACTTCATCTGTCTCGTGGGTGGTCGGGACGGTTAGAGTGCTGTAGACTGGTGTCTTGTAGATTGGTGTGTTGTAGACTGGTTTCTCAGGTTGTGGTTGGTTTTTTCTGGTGTCATAATTCTAAAACTAAATATCTACAGGTTACATATACATTTCAGGTTAATATTTTATAATTAATATGAATGAACAGTGGTGTTGCTGTGAGAGGATTTAATAATAGGTTAGATTGGCAGTACAAATACCCTCAAATGAACCAACACATTTATTTGTGACAACATTTCATTAAATTGATTTATTGATTGCGTCAATCGACATATTAAGCACAAACTTAATACCTTAATACTTTGAAAAACATGTTTGATATTAAATTATTCATTACAATTTATTTTAAAATTTTAATTCATTATAACATTTACTAGTAATTTTGTAGTGTTGCAATAATAATGAGTTCATGGACTAACATGAGAAACTTTCTTTAAAAATAGCTAAACATTTACATGAATTTACATTTTCGAAATTGTGAACATTTAAATAGATATGGAATTGAAAATGATTAATGAACCCTAAAATATACTAAGTTCTTAAAAATTACTTACATTTTATTTTCACATCACACTTTTCCGCACACGAACACAAAACACTCCCGAACTTCACTTTTCGAATTCCCGGCCTCGACTTCCACCTCTCCTCCTTGTTCTTCAGTTTTGATGTTCTTCTCCCGCCAGCTCATTGACCACGCTCTCTGCCAAATCTCTCCATCATAATTGGTGAGTAACAATTTTCCATATCAGCATGGCTGTCCCTTACATTGTCGCACGGTTTTTACAAATAAGCATTTCCTGTTTGTTCACCACATCGGCGTCTGGGCGGATGTGCGTATCTACTTACATCCGGAGGATGTTTGTCTCGAATTGCAATACGAGACTTCCTTTCCAGCAACTATCTGTACATCTATTCTATGAATTTTATTTTACTAATAATACATATGTCTTACAATATATATATATTATATTTATATACCATAAGATAATATATAATATATTGATAAAGATAATATATTGTTGTTTGTGAGATTCCTACCAGCTCTTTTCAATGTTTTGGAGGGTCGGGGTCGGTTTTCTTTGGCTCTAAAGTTGTACTTTTTCAGCGGATGGTCGCGGCCGAGGTGCCCGTGGATTGCTATTCTTGGTTTTTTCAGATAGAATGAATGTATGAGTGACTGTTTTCAATAAAAATCTTATGTATAAGTAAGGAATAGTAACCTTGTTTTTACAAGGTTACTATTCCTAGAGTTCATTCTGGCAGAAAATAGTATAATATTAAACAATAAAGCTTTAAAATATTATCAGTTCTAAAAGTGTTTAGCGTCAATCGTATTCTTTGCATATGTTGAGGTTTCTTTTAAATCTTCAATGCTCTACGTAGAGAGCGATATTTATATTAAGATTAATTTACCTTTTGTTTTATCATCACATGCTACATCACCTACACATGCTTGACAAAATACACTGCAAAGCTTAGTTGCGGTTTCTTATAAAGAGAAAGAAACTGTTTTCTCTTCAACTTTGCTCTTAAATCTTAGATATGTTTCATTAGGTGAGCGTTAGCAAAGTTTATCAAAAGAGGGTCTTGAAAATCTTTCTGTCAGTCTACATCTTGAGAACAAACTGACCAACTGAATTGGAATTTTTCCTGAAGCTTCATTTCTATTTAAGCAACATGGAATTTCATAATGATATGTATCACTTCTTGGGATTTGGCTGAGCGTTAGAAAACATGTTTACATTAATCATATAGGAACCATGACGGCAACGAGAATAAATACATGTGTTACAACTTAGTACAATCATATGACATGTAACTTAGTAATTAGCGTAGCTTAATGAAATGAACTATAGATTTCAAACATTGCAAACAACCTCAGTGAACTATTGCATGTGGTGTAGAGTACTTCTACCTCGTTTAAATCACAACAAGAACAGTCTGATACATGTTGTCTTAAAAATAACACATTCAGATAATATAGACACTGTTAGTTTTTAATTTTGTACGGGCTTAAAGTATTACGTTTAACTAATGATGTTTAATTCTATTAAAAGTCTTGTCCATTTCATTTACTAATTGCGAGTTGTTAAGAAACGTATAATTATCTTAGGCTAATCCCAAAGAACTCAGGTGGCGCGTCCCCTTGTGGTTCTTCAAATAATTGTTCTTGGGTACTCCAAAAGCTCGTAATCCTGGATAAGCCTTTTATACATAAATTGAATTGTTTTGAATACGCCCCAACAAAAAAGGCTTAAGGCTTTGATGGGGGAATAAAGAGGACCCATAATGATATTGTTGCTTATTTATTTTTCTGTATTACTACGAATTATTTATCTCGTTCTGGCATCTAATTATAAATATGATCTGCTTTCTAACATGTATGTTTTCTTGACATTGGCTTAATCGTGGAAATACTGTTAAATATATCTCAACCAAGCAATTCAATCGTTTATTGTTAACTGTTCAAACTATCAAGGTATCATACGTTTAAGTCTTAACCCCTTTCATATCAAATGTCTGTTTATTAAGTATTTTACATGGTGAGAGGTGATATGAATTTATAAAAATGTATGAAAAAGTAGATAAAAAACTTACAAAATAAAAAAAACCATTGGTTAATGCTTTCATTGACTAAAATTCAATAATGATTTTATTCACTTGGGTAGTTTTATACTTAGATTCTACAAAATTAAGATTATCTTGGAATTGATCTTTGGATAGTTGCCTGAAAAATGCAAATCATTAGGAATCATCAGTAGGAAATCATTGAATTTTTTTAAGGATAGTTAAAAAAAGAGTTAAAATTTAAAATATCATAAGAATTGCAATGCTTCATTGGTGCGTGCGTGCGTGCGTGCGTGCGTGCGTGCGTGCGTGCGTGCGTGCGTGCGTGCGTGCGTGCGTGCGTGCGTGCGTGCGTGCGTGCGTGCGTGCGTGCGTGTGTGTGTGTGTGTGTGTGTGTGTGTGTGTGTGTGTGTGTGTGTGTGTGTGTGTGTGTGTGTGTGTGTGTGTGTGTGTGTGTGTGTGTGTGTGTGTGTGTGTGTGTGTGTGTGTGTGTGTGTGTGTGTGTGTGTGTGTGTGTGTGTGTGTGTGTGTGTGTGTGTGTGTGTGTGTGTGTGTGTGTGTGTGTGTGTGTGTGTGTGTGTGTGTGTGTGTGTGTGTGTGTGTGTGTGTGTGTGTGTGTGTGTGTGTGTGTGTGTGTGTGTGTGTGTGTGTGTGTGTGTGTGTGTGTGTGTGTGTGTGTGGAGATTAATGTTTAGGAGTTGTGCAACATTAAGTGTACTTTATTACTTGAAATTAAACTATAATCCCTATAATTTTTGCTTGATTCTCGCTTGTACATACCCATTTTTCATGTTTTTTACCTTTTTACGTATTTGAAATCGTTTTTATTGACACCTGAAAACGAAAGTATATACTAGTTCTCGAAAGGTCGTGTTTAAGTTATTGATTATTCCTAATGACATGCCTTCGTTCTTTCAGCCTAGAAGTACGCTACACTACGTGTCACGTAATTGGTTTGCTGAGGTTCAATGCAAAATTTCAAGGCTATAGCTACTGAGAGATAGGCTTCAACAACGCTCAGCCGAATTCCATGGTTGGAAATACTCCATTGTGGAACTCATTCTCTTCTATGTAGAAATGAAGCTGCATTCAGATAAATTGAAATATATTGTCATATCATACATTTACATTTTGGTTCATTAATTTTTTCGCTGATCAACTGCATTTGAATACCAATCAATGTAACTATCTTTCGAAATTGAAGTCTTCGGTTTTCACCCTAAATAATGTGGAGTTTTTATGGAACATTGGAATACACTGTTATTACGTATGCATTTACTGTTTTCAAATGTACTAATATATTTTAATACGCATGTTAATACAATTTTTATGTATTTTTGATTTTTCCTATCCTGAAATTAATAGATTAAAATCAAGAGTAAAACACACGAAAGTAGATAATGTAATGTCAAGTGCTATCATCATGTAATGTGAATGACATTATACACGTGTGGAATAAAAATAAATAACATATTTTCGACATTGTATAAAAAACATATAAGGTTCTGAAATTGGAAAATAGTGTTTTGGGTCAAGTAAATATCAAGGAAGCAATATGGGTCTGTATCGCGCACCTGTGACTCTCATATCAGTAAAATCTCTCCGCTCGCTGCTTTCCCCAAATGCGACTTGTTTACATTCATGACATATTCTAAACAGCTAGAATAGAGGGTACATAACTAAATTTCCACAATGAACCTAAGTTAATGAGTGTTTAGTTGTTATGGAACATTCTATAAACCTACGTCTTTTCGTTAGTTAAATATACTGACATACTAGTTGTTGGTAACCAACATTTTGTTTTTGTTTCTGTGTTAATTTGAAACCACGCATACGTCTAGTTAAAGATTACTGACTTAATAGCTATTACGAGATTATTTTTTTGGGGTAAAATATTAAATTATAAATTTAAAGTGATTTAAATTTATACTGATTAGTAGTGGTTACATCCTAAAAAAATTATTGGAAAGTGGCGACTAATTTATTTGGAGGATACTATTCCAAGAAGCAATATATATATATATATATATATATATATATATATATATATATATATATATATAGTTTTATAATGATGTTGAATTCAAAACAGCACAGTTTTCTAAATTGTATGTTTATAGATATTGTTATTGAGAATTAAAAACTAAAGTCAACATCAATAATACTAAACACATTTCAATACTAACACATTATGACTGTTGTCATCAATATGTAAATATACAGTAAAGTACAGGTTCTTGCTTTCCAATCCGTTTTTGCAATATCATACTATTGCTTTGTTATAGTCTAGGAATTATATAAGTATTTATATACCTAACTAGTATCGTATACCCCATCAGTGACAAATGAATGCGATGTCCTCTAGACGATTTACTGTCATCTTAAAATCTTTCATGTATTGCTTTGTGATTTCACATGTTCTCACAGTGTCTAAAAAAAAAGAAAATTAAATACATTACATAGACACATTTCTAATTTAGTAGGCCTATATCTAGAATAGGTAAAATCCAAAATTTGCGGCTTTAGAGACCAGTGGGGCGTAGCGCAGAGGGATTTTCAAAATAAGAACAGCCATATATTATTCATCCCAGGGACCGTAAGAATGTCCATGTAAAATTTCAGTACGATCGGTAGAAGAGGGTTACGCGTGAATGTAAAACAAAGGCACTTCGCATTTCTAATATTATTAGGAAAGTTCTTTACGGAACGTCTGTTAATATTTCTTTATATAAGCAAAGTATTAGAATAATGAATGGTCAACTAAAAAAAACCCTTTTTGAAAATTGTGTGTTTCGGTATTAAATGTTTACATCTAATATAAAGATAACCCTGTAATTTGGAGTTAATAACATACATTTCAGGCAAAGTAATAAATTTCATTGTGACAGAAATGAAATTTTACCAGCCCCTAGAGTGATAAGCTTCGTTAAAGCTCAGCCAATTATCGTACATGAGTTTGAACATTGTATTTTTTTTTTCATTTGCTTCATAAAATCATTTGATCTGGGTTTTTCATATTAGAATTTAATAATGTATAATATCTGCAATTGGGATTAGTTTAATAAATAAAACTAACGTAATTATAATAGTTAATCTTATATCAAATACACAAAAGAATAGGTAATTACATTATTCTGCTGTCCAATATAAGTTGAGAGATCGAAATAAAGTTGACTTATTATTCCATTTATTCTGTATTTTAATGCTACAAATGTAAAATAGTAATACAACAAATGTAAATCTTCAGGCAGTAATAAACGTAACATTTATTACTAGAGCCCTATTAAAAGACATCTCAAATGCAATTAATATATGTACATTAAAACATGTTAAACATTGTTATACTACCAAACACATTTTGGGCATTACAAAAAGGTTAACAATATCTGAGAACTGAAATATTAAGTTAATAATTATATAAACCACGCTTATTGCGAATTTAATAGATCCTGTTTAATTTAGTTTAATACACATTCTGAGATCCAGATTTCAATTATGATTTCACATTAACAGTTATTTCTAGCTAATACTGGTTCTGAGGCACTGCAGTTGTAAGAAATTTTGGTGTCGAACGGCGGAATTTCATTAAACCCAGACAGACAGTCTGAAGTGCCAACTGAATGCTTGAATGCTGAAGTATAGGCTCTTGACCTGGATAAGCCGCCTGGGCTCTTCTAGTTTGCTGAACTATTACCAATAGGCTTTTTAATGTTTTCCTATCTCCGCAGGTTTTTAATAAGGTAATTAACGATTGATATGGTTATTTTGTAAAGTTAAATTGGTTGGGAAACTTGTAAAGCGGCAATGCAGTGACATGTACCATCTTCTAACTTAGTAATCCTTATAAAGAAATTAAATTTTACTCACAATTCAAATTCTATAGGTAGGTTTGTTTTTAAAATTGGGTGCGGTTCGAAAGATAGAGAGTCCAACAGAAATGAACTTTACCAACCCCTCAAGTGTTAAGCTTCGTTGAAGCTCAGCTAATTATTGTATATGGGTTTGAGTATTTTACTAATAAAACCATTTGATCTGGTTTTGTTTCACTTTAAGAGCACTGTTAGTTTTATATTTGAATTAAATAATGAATAATCCCTGCACTTGGAATTAGTTTAATTAATAAAACGTAATCATATGGCTATTTGGTCGTTAAATTGAGTAAGTTAAATTGATTGAAAAACGTCTCAAAATATTCAATAACAATCACAAACGCAATGTCTTACTTGTAAGTAAAAAATATTCGAGAACTGTGCTCCCAAATGCCTCTTTGAGTCTGTAGATTTCATATGTTCAACTGCAACTGTTTTATGAGCCTGATACAATAAACGCCCAAACAAAATTTTAATGCATAGGTACACATCATTATAGTTTGATTTTTTTTAACCCTAACGAAACACCTATTGCATCACTTTAACTTCTAAATAGAAATTTTACCTTACCTGTAGAAACAAATGTTATCTCCAATTTTAGCTCTCGCAAGAGATAACATATCATTTGGGAGCTCACAGCTCAAATATTTGTTTAATTACAAGTAAACATGGCTGTTAATGAATATTTAAGACAAGTTTTCCAATCAATTTAACTTTCAAAATGACCGTAGGAAAACATTGTTAAATGTAAGCTCCCAAATGGTATGCTTTGGAGTCTCAACAATCTAAGTGACTACAACTTATCTATTGTGGGAGCGAAAATTGGAGATGGAACTTGTTTCTATATGTTAGATAATCACTTAGTATTTCAAGTTATACAAGATGTGTTTGGTTAGGTTTTTAAATTTTAAACTATTGAAATTAGTATTTGGCCTTTTCTTGTATAAGGCCTAACGACAAACAGTTGAAGTTTAAAATATGAAACCTGTTCAGTATTCATATGAAACCTGACTTGAAGAAGTTGCCTATATTTATTTTTTAAGTAATTTTTAAGTACCATTTTATTTTCATACATTACTTTCCAATATAAAAAAATAACAATTACTATTACTCAGATAAGTATAATTGGATTTTTTATTATATAAATTGTATTAATATAACACAGACGTCACGGAGTACAGCATGTTGAATAAGTACTATTAAGTCAACATTGCTATGTACTCCGTGAAACGTCTGTGTTATATTAATACACTTTTATATAATAAAAAGCCAATTTATAACTTATTTGAGTAATAGTAATTGTTATTTTTTATATTGGAAAGTAATGTATGAAATAAAATTGGTACTTAAAAATTACTTAAAAAATAACTATAGGCAACTTCTTCAAGTCCGGTTTCATATGAATTACTGAAAGGTTTTCATGTTTTAAACTTCAATGTCTTTGCGTTAGCCTGATAAAAGAAAAGGCCAACTAACTCATTTCAATGGTATTAAAAAAAATTTAAAACCTAAGCCCAAACACATCTTGTATAACTTGAATGAGAATATTAAGTGATTATCTAACATATAGAATCACGTCCCTCTCCACTTTTCGCTCCCACAATATGATAAGTTGTAGTCACTTAGATTGTTGAGATCCAAAGCATACCATTTGGGAGCTTACATTTAACAATGTTTTCCTACGGGTACATTTTGAAGTTAAATTGATTGGCAAAACTGTGTCTTACAATATTCATTAACAGCCATGTTTACTTATAATTAAACACAATATTGAGCTGTGAGTCCAACAATGATATGTTATCTCTTGCGAGAGCTAAAATTGGAGATTAACATTTGTTTCTACAGGTAAGGTATGATTTCTATTTAGAAGTTAAGTGATGGCAATTAGTTGTTTCGTTAGGTTTTTAAAAAATCAAATTAATGATGTGTACCTATGCCATTCAAATTGTGTTTGGGCGTTTATTGTCTCAGGCTAAAAAAACAGTTGCAGTTGAACATATGAAATCTTACAGCGACTCAAAGAGGCACTTTGGCGATGCACAGTTTCTCGAATATTTTTTATCTTAAGTAAGACAGTGCGTTTGTGATGTGTTATGATATATTTTGAGCCGTTTTTCTATCAATTTAACTTACTCAATTTACAAAACCATATAGCCATATGATTACGTTTTATTAATTAAAACGCTAAATTCCAAGTGCAAGGGATTATTCATTATTAATTCATGATTATAAAAACTACAGTGCTCTTAAAGTGAAACAAAACAGATCAATGGTTTTATTAGTAAATACTCAAACCATATACAATAATTAGCTGAGCTTCAACTGAAGCCTTAAACACTTGAGGGGTTGGTAAACGTTCATTTTCTGTTGGACTCTCTATCTTCGATCCGCACCAATTTTAAACACAAACCTACCTATAGAATGTGAATTGTGGAGTAAAATTTAATTTCCTTTCATGAGGGATTAACTATAGGTTAGAAGATGGTTACATGTCACTGCATTGCGCTCTTTACAAAGTTTTCCCAACCAATTAAATTTAACAAAATAACATATCAATCGTTAATGACCTTATTAAAAACCTGCGGAGATAGGAAAACATTTTTTAACAAAGCCTTATGTAGGTAATTAGTGCAGCAAAATAGAAGAGCCCCTCCCCAGGGGGCGGCTTATCCAGGTAAGAGACCTATACTTCAGCATTCAAGCAGTTCAGTTGACGCATCTTCAGACTGTCCAGTTGGTTTAAAGAAATTCGCTCGTTCGCCACCAAATTTCTTACAACCTGCAGATGCCTCCAGAACCATGTATTAGTAGAAAATAGACTGTTACTGTGAAAATCCATTAATTGAAATTGGATTCCGAATGTGTATAAAACTCAAATTAAACAGGATCTATTAAAATTCGCAATAGCCGTGGTTTATTATAATTTATTATAATATTTCAGCTTTCTGTAAATTGTTAACCTTTTTTGTAATGCCCCAAATCTGTGTTTGGTACGTGTATTTTATAACAATGTTTATTTCAGACCTGTTTTAATGCTACTATCTTAATTGACATTTGAGATGTCTTTTCTATAGGGGCTCTAGTACTAAATGTTACGTTTATTACTGCCTCGAAGAATTACACTTTGTTGTATTACTATTTACGATTTGTAGCATAAAATACAGAATCAATGGATAATAGTCCCGACTTTATTTCGATCTCTCAACTATATTGGACAGAAGAATAATGTACTTACTATTCATTTTGTGTATTTGCTCTAAGATTACTATTATAATTAGTCTAGTTTTATTTAATAAAACTAATCCCAATTGCAGATATATTATACATGAATTAAATTTAATATGAAAAAAGACCAGATCAACATGATTGTTATGCCGCAAATGAAAAAAAAATACAATGTTCCAACTCATGTCCGATAATTGGCTGCGCTTTTAACGAAGCTTATCACTCTAGGGGCTGGTAAAATTTCACTTTCTGTCACAATGACATTTATTACTCTAGCTGTTGAAATGTATGTTACTTAATAACTCCATATTACAGGGTTATCTTTTGATTGATGGTAAAATTTATTACCCGAAACACACAATTTTCACAATGGGTTTTTTTAGTTGACCATTCATTATTTTAATAATATCTTTTATATAAAGTAATATTACAGGACGTTCCCGTAAAGAACTTTCCTAATTAATCTTAGAAATGCGAAAGTGCCATTGTTTTACATCAGCGAAACCTCTTCTACCGATCGTACTGACATTTTACGATGGGCTCAATTCTTGACGGTCCCTGGGGATGAATAATATCTGGCTGTTCTTATTTTGCAAATCCCTCTGCGCTACGCCCCACTGTGTTCTTCTAAAGCCGCAAATTTTGGATTTTACTATTCTAGCTATAGGCCTACTACATTAGAAATGTGTCTATGTAATGTATTTAATTATTTTTTTTTTAGCCTGTGAGAAACATGTGAAAGTCACAAGCAATACAGAAAGATTTAGTAAATCGTCTAGAGGACATGCATTCATTTGTCCATGCTGGGGTAAACGCTTGCCTAGTTAGTATCAAATACTTATATAATTTCCTTAGACTCATAAAACGCAATAGTATGCTATTGCACAACAACGGATTGGAAAGCAAGAAAAGCACCTGTACTTTCCTGTATATTTTACATATTGATGAACCATGTCATTACTTGTGTAGTATTGAAAACTGTGTTAGTATTATGTGTTGACTTTAGTTTTTATTCTCAAATAACTAATATTATCAACATACAATATAGAAACGAACTGTGCTGTTTTGAATTCAACCATCATTATAAACTATATATATACCTATCTATATATATCTATATATATCTATATCTATCTATATAATTGCTACTTGGAATGTATCCTCCCACTAAATTAGTCGCCACTGATTCCACTGACTTTTATTAGGATGAAGACCACTACGCTACTCAGTTATAATTCTACCTCATTTAAGATTTATATGTAATATTTTACCTACAATGTAAACATATCTCGTAATTAGCTATTAAGTCAGTAATCTTTAGACTCGAGTATGCGTGGTTCTCCTAATTAACACTGAAACAAAAAAAAACTGTTGGTACCACACAACTAGTATGTCAGTATATTTAACTCAAAGAAAAGACGTAGGTTTATAGACTGTCCATAACCATCTACACACTCATTATAAGGTTCAATTGTATGGACAATTTAGGTAAGTACCCCTCTAGATTTAGCTGTTATAGAAGTATGTACATGAATGTAAACAAACGTCGCATTTGGGGGAAAGCAGGGCGAGCGGAGAGATTTTAATGATACTGCGAGTCACAGAGTGCGCGATACAGACCTATTGCTTCCTTGCATTTCCTTGCCCACACACTATTTTCCAATTCAGCACCTCTATTGTTTTTTATACAATTGTCGAAAATATGTTAATTCATTTTTATTCCACGCACGCTGTATATGTCATTCACATTACATGATCGGCTGAAAGCACTTGACATTACATTAACTACTTTCGTGTGTTTTACTCTTGATTTTAATCTATTAATTTCAGGATAGGAAAAAATCAAACGAATACATAAAAATTGTTTAACATGCGTCATCTAAAATATATTAGAACATTCGTGAAACCAGTAAATGCATACGTATTGAATAACCGTGTCATTCCAAAGTTCCATCCAAAACTCCACATTGATTTAGGGTGAAAACGAAGACTTTCAAATTTCGAAAGATAGTTACATTGATTGGTATTCAAATGCCGTTGATCAGCGAAAAGAATTAACTGCACCAAACACTGTAAAATGTCTGATATGACAATATCATTTCAATTTATGTCTGAATGCCGCTTCATTTCTACCATAGAATGAGAATGAGTTCCAAATGGAGAGTATTTCCACCCATGGAATTCGGCTGAGCGTTGTTGAAGCCTATCTCTCAGTTTGCTTATAGCCTTGCACTTTTGCATTGAACATCAGCTCTCAAAACCAATTACGTGGCCAACGTAGTAGTAGCGTACTTCAGGTGAAAAGAACGAAGCATTGTCCATTAGGAATAACATCAATAACTTAAACACGACCTTTCGAGAACTAGTCATATACTTTCAATTTTCAGGTTTCAATAACACCGATTGGCCACCATACGTTAAGAACTACGGTTAAAAGAAAAACATGAAGAATGGGTCTGTACATCCGAGAATCACGCCAACAAATTATAGGGATAAAGTTTTCATTTCAGTAATAATAGTCCTATTAATGTTGCAAACTCTAAACTTATCTCCACACACACACCAACCCCCCCAACACACCCACACACTCACCACACACACCACACTCTACACACACACACACACCACACACACACACCAACACCACACACCAACGACACACACACACACCACACACACAACACACCACACACACCACACACCCAACACACACACCCACACACACACAACCACACACACAGCACTTTGTTGTTGGGGGTTCCCAACAAACCAACGTCAGTTTATGTATAACAAGGACTCTTATCCAGGATTACGAGATCTCTTGGGCAGCTACCAAAGAACTATTATTTGAAGAACCACAAGCGGGACGCGCACCTGGTTCTTTGGGATTAGCCATCAGCATAATTATAGTTATTAAACAAACTCGCAATTAGTAAAACGAAAAGGACAAGACTTTCTTACTAGAATTATAATTCATTAGTAAACGTAATACTTTAAAAAGCCCGTACAAATTCAAACACTAACAGTGTTATATTATTGAATGTTTTATATTTAAGACAATGTATCAGACTGTTCTGTGTTGTGATTTAAACGAGAGGGTAGAAGTAGCGCTCTTACACCACATGCATAGTTCATGAGGTTGTTTGCAAATGTTTGAAAAATCTCTAGTTCAAGATTTCATTAAGCTACTCGCTAATTTACTAAGTTAATGTCATATGATTGCTACTAAGTTTGTGGACACATGTATTTTATTCTCGTTGCCGTCATGGTTCCCTAGATGATTCCTGTTAACGGATGTATTCTAACTCGCCCCTCAGCAAATCCAAGACAGTGTACATATCATTATGCAATACTGCATGCTTGCTTAAATAGAAATGAAGCTTCAGGAAAATTCCGCATCAGTTGGTCAGGGTTTGTTCTAAGATGTCGATGACACGAACAGATCTTTCAAGACCCTCTTTTATGATAATAACATGCTAACGCATCACTCCATGAAAATATCTAAGATATAAGAGCAAAGTTGAAGAGAAACAGTTTTTTCTCTTTATCAGAAACGCAACTTAAGCTTTGCAGTGTATTTTTGACAAAGCTGTGTAGGTGATTGTCGCACGTGATTGATAAAACCAACGGTAATTAATCTTAATGTATAAATATCGCTCTCAACGGTTTAGAGCCTGGCAGATTTAAAGAAACTCAACATATGCAACGAATAACGATTGACGGCTAAACCTTTTCGAACTGATAATATTTTAAAGATTTATTGTTAAATCTTCATTTTCTGCCAGAATGACTCTCGGAATCGTAACCCTTGTACAAACCAGGTATACTATTCCTTACTTCATACACTAAGATTTTTATTGAAAAACAGTCCTCATACAATTCAATCCTCTTGAAAAAAAACCAAGACAGAAATCACCGGGGGCCTCTCGGCCGCGACCATTACCGCTGACAGAAAAAGTACACCTATAGAGCCACAAGCAAACCCGACCCCGCCCCTTCTCCAAATTCATTGAAAAGAGTGGTGGGAATCTCACACACAACAACCATAAGATAATATATATATATTTTTACTATATATATATATATATATATTATATTATATCTCTATTCTTCATCCCATCTTAGATGTTTGTCCGGTGTTTGTCTTTATGGCTATCGAGACACTATTTTGACACGATCTTATGAAATAATTTGTATGTCTATGTATTTTTCCACGGAGAAGGTTATACGTGCAATGCCAATTGATGTAACTCGCCACCAAGTGACGTGCACCAAGATAATAGATCTTTAGGAGCGCGCTTGCCCACTTATTCACAGTGACGTACCTGACAGCTAGTTTACTCGGTCTATTAATAACCAACTACTCTTTTAAGGCGCTAAGCTTATGAATGGGGAATTGTCTTTAGATCCAAAATTCTGGATGAAACTTAACAGCTTGAATCTTCACGTACTCACTTTATAATAATAGTTATAAAGGTCGTGCTACAATAGCTTAAATATTACAGACACTCTCCTTGGTCGTCGGCAACAAGGCAAACTCTCATCGGCGTTGGACATCTGTACTCATTGATCGTATCTCATAATATGTCTACAAACACAGGTCAGTTATCGTTCTTTGACCATAACTAATTTGTAATTCATTAGACATTTATATTTTGCGGGCTAAATACACATACCTGTGGATGCTCACAATTCCTTTTATCTCTGGTATTCGTTAACTAAGTGTGGATAATGGTTCTAGTATTCTAGTACGTTCTGAGTATCATAAATAATGCATATCCATGATGGAAATCTTTTAAGGTAAGTCGTCAGCTTTTAATGAAATAAACAAATTAATTTTCGTTTCATACTTTACAAATATTAGACCGTCGTTTCTTTAAAGAATTTTAAAAAAACATGTACCGAAGACGTGCTTAATTTAATTAACAGATGTGTGTGCATTTTCTGTTTTATGTTCCTCTGATCTGCTGATTTACTTAAACAAAAACTTTTTCAACTTATGTGTTTATTTTGCTTCTCTCTCAATTAAATTATTCTCGTCATTATTCAACCTTCTCTAAAGTCTCTGGTTAAAATAACGTTGCGTGTTTCATTACTCATTTAATGATGTTAATGTTCTTCACATCTATCCATAGATGTTTTTCGAGCCCCAATTTTGCATATTTTCTGATATCTCCTGCTGTAAGTAGTACAGGTCTTTAATAATCATTTTTTCAGTTCATTTTGATAAAATCCTATACATTTAACACCTTCACTTTATACGCCCCTAACAACAAAATAGTTTCGCATTAGTTCTGTTTTTTCTCTGAAAATCGGGCAAAATTATTTCGATAGCATAGTTTGCTCACAAAACGTTTGGACACATTTTTATATGATTTATTCAATTATTTTTATGAGAGGCAGAAACACAACTGAGCGGTTTGTCGGGTTTACTCATGGGAATACTGTATATATTGAGAAAATATTTTACCTCGTATGACTATAAAATGCGTTTAAAGTTCATTCATTCATTCAAAAGGGCGGACTCAGAAGAAACTAAGAGTTTGTAGTCTCCAAACTAGGGCTCTTCGCCTTGTCAATGAGCGTAGTTTCGTTATTCCACGCTCTGTACCGAAAATTTTAAAAGACTGCTGTAATTATCAATGGCGCTTCCTGAGAGGTATTAATCCTGTCCTTTGACACTGATATATCAGTGCTGTGCTCTCTCCCCACCAAGCTATCCACCAGTCCAAAAAAAACTAAATGCTATGCCGTCTACTGTATCACCATTACCATCTTACACCCCCAGGGTATCAGAGGGTAAACGACCACCCATCCTCATGAATGTCTGTGCTTTTTCAGACGCTACAGTGTTGTACCGAAGACTGTCATCTGTCGCAATACACTATCCAGCTGTATGGACTATTGGCAAACCCTAGCTCAATAATCGTCTTCTCCCAGGTCAACCCTTCTGGAAGGAGAGAGCTCAAAAAAGCTTACTCACTCTAGTCCGGTTGTGGTGACCAATCTACTGTGTATGCGTGTCCTTTGTCAGGAGTGATCACACCTGCTCATGCAAGTACCTGGCTGTTCTCACCCCCACAGCACGGCTAGAAAACCCAGTGCAATCTCGATGGAGGTTTAAAGTTGTACTTACAGTTCACAACGTGAAGTTTATACGGTATGCCCTCATCAACTGCATGAGGTTTGATATGTGTATGTTACTGCCACAGATCCAAATACAATCAAAGAGCGTTGTCTGCATAGTAAGCCAAAATCCGAACGAGAATTTCAAATTTGCACTATGCAAAACGTGGCATATGAACGGATTTTGTTAGGTCTTTACACCCCAAGGTAGAGAGTGTTATAATGCTGTTATCTGTTTTTTTAAAGAGAGGATCAGTGGGAAAAAGTACATGTCTTGGCTACTCTTAATGTAACTCAGGTAAGTTCACTGCTTCTAGGCTCTTAGTTCTAGGAGCTGCTTAGCGCTTTTAGGTTCTAGTTCAGCAACTTGCCCACTCCGGCTAAGAAAATTCGACAAACAGTACATGAGGAGGACCCGGACAAGAAGAGAGTACTAAGGATGTTGAAAAGGAATACGGGGCGAATAAGAGGCTGAGATCTGACTGCTTTAGGTTACGTTTGTTGTGAGGACTGATCTGTTTTAGTAACACTCACATATTACTTTGAGATTCCGAAACTCCCGTTTTTCACGTTTTTCCATGTTGCGGAACAATTTTTATTACACTTTATTGAAGCTCAGTCAAGCGATACAGCGATTCATGGCCTGTTTTAAGAGAGTTACTTCAAAGATTTACTATGTCCGTTGGACTTTTATCTAAACTTAATTGCTTAAATAATCTTAAATTTTTTAATTTTTTACAATTATGTCAAATAAATCTTTGTCACTGTCATTACTTTAGTTTGATTTGCCATATACCGTTTTGTGTCAGTAGGATCCTATTGATGAGTAATAAAATACTTAAGAAAAGCCTTTCGATCACCTTGGGGACTTAACGCGAACGCCAACGATTCAAGCGACTCAATCGTAAAGTTTTGTTTTATCATTTGATGGGACTCCTATGTTTGTTATACCTATTGACCTCTATAAACTGATATTAAATAGTACACTTTAATAATGAATACATGCAAACTATTTTTAGTAAATTTTTCAGATTAATAGTATAGAGGGTTGCATGTTTCAGGCTTAGATGAGTTGCTTTATTTTGTACGTAATTTTCAGATTATTATGTTTGAACAGCGCATGAACGGCTTTTTTTCTGAATGTCTTTTGTTTGGAAAGAAAACGTTTTGCCACTACGAAATACAGAAATCAGTTAGTTATTTGAAAATCGTTGTCTGGCAAGATGGAGTTGTTCCCACCCAAGCAATCCAATATCATTCATGCGTTGTGTGTTTGGAACGTAGTTCAAATACGTTCCCCGGGGACTCGTGGAACAAAAGAGGAACTCTGTTTTACGGAGTCCCAGGGACACTTCAACTTGCGGGTGTTTCTCTCTGTGCTTTTTCCCTTGGCTATCAGTGTCTTAGTTAAATCCACAATAACCTCTGGCAGTTTCAACACATACGCCCGCACAAAACACACACACAAACCCACACCACAACACCCACACACACACACACACACACTTGATACGATCCTTCACAGAGGACAAAAAAGCACTCAAATCAGAATGCCTAAAACCCGTCGATTTCGGTCAGCCAAAGACGTGAAACGTAATTTTTTAGCGTATGTTAGAAGTGGAAGATACCAATTTCTACGAATTCTTTTGTTGTAAGGAAACGGAAAAAAAATGAAAGCTAAATACACAACTTAGAAGACCGTGTTTATCTTGGTCCTTAAAATAGCAAACTAATATAACTCCTATTACATAACTACCTACTCTCACAAAGTGATACAGTGGATAAAGTGAGCTATGTGTGTATATGATGTACTAATAAAAAAGGTAATGTTATATTCTTATATAATAGCAAAATCAATAAAACGTGAAACAATAAATAACTACAATAATAACTAATGTATATCTATTATATATAATCTATGTTAGACATTAGTATAGTTATTATTTAATACATTTATATATTGTATGGTGTACCCTGTTGTGTTACCGTAATTACATAAATTAATATTAACTTTTAACATTTGTCTCTAATAATGAAATATACTGTGAAGTCTTTTAACACTAAAAGCTAGACACAACGATAAATCCTTTTGTAGACAATTATCCTTTGGTAGATTAGGAACATCTTCTGGGGTAGACGTAATATTACTGACAACTATCAAGCAGCGTGTCTACACGGAGAGTGCCTCCCAATTACATGCGGGAGCCTTTGTCTGAGGCTAAGTAAATCCTAGGTCATATACTTCCACAGATTGAAGAACGCATACAGAACATCTTTATCGAACGAAGCATCACACTTATATAGGCCTCATAACCTTTACTATTTACTTTAATATAAAACAAAAGTAAAACTCTCCAAAGATTAAAACAAACGTTTTTATTTCTATTCTGGATTGGACACCACATAGAAATACCACCGTATTTAGGATAACATAGATACTCGGGGGACTCATAGGCTTATAATGTTGGGTTTTCAAACCACCACACCCCCCTCTCTGATAAAACTAGTTTTTATTTTTGTAAAAATTTTATATTATATTTTTTAATCTGGGGCTTTTAGGTCAATTTGCATAAAGTTATTGTTTTTTTTTGTGCAGTTTATTCGCAAGAATATCTTAGGTTTATTTAGTAATGTATGAACACTCCTTTAAAATTATATAAATAGCCCGAATTTCCATTTTTCTTACACGTTGAAAACAAAGAAACTTCCCGAAAAATATTTTCTTCTATAATACCTATAATAATATCTCATAGAGAAACAACCATTATTAGTTCTGTAAGTTTTAACTATACATAATAGAATGAATTGAATCGATGATTTAAAGTACTAGATTATTAGTATAATAAATATCAGAAACAATTATAGATGGCAATCATATCTATATTAATGACAAAATTAACTCCCAAGAAAAACCAAACAATCCTGAAATTAAAATTAAACATGCCCGTTTAAAATCTCCTC
Organism: Homalodisca vitripennis; assembly: GCF_021130785.1. Classification (NCBI taxonomy): domain Eukaryota; kingdom Metazoa; phylum Arthropoda; class Insecta; order Hemiptera; family Cicadellidae; genus Homalodisca; species Homalodisca vitripennis. The sequence goes on along the minus strand of NC_060212.1, from coordinate 114,292,600 downwards.
TTAAGGAATAGATATCTCAATTTATTGGTGTGTCAAGACAAAATATATAGGAAGATCGTTTTACTATTAAAATAAATTGTACTTGATTAATTACAAACAAAAAAAAAACGGACCAAAATTTACTAACAAGGATAATATTTAAGAAGTTTGTGGGACTTGCAGAGAGAAGATTCTAACTGCAGTGGCTGTACCTGAATTATATTGGGCAACAGGTAGTAATTTGGACTAGCTTTCAAGAACATCCTACTAAGAAATGACAACCAAAATGTTACAACCAAATCTCAACAACTTGATTCAATTCATCCATAGGTGGCACTACCAATTTTGGCATCAGAACTTAAGTAAGTCTTTCTATTACTACAATATATACATGCTCAAACCAAATACCAATTACAGTAAACTCTTCACTGTACCCTGCCACACCTTTGGGACAGCTTTTTCAAAATAATGAGGTAGACAAAGTCACCATCTGTCATTATTGTTTTCAACCGCTCAAAAAGCTGCCTTATTCACAATATTTAAGTTTGATTTTTTTATTTTTCCACCTCGCCTATATTCGTTATATTGCCAGGATATTTTCGTAGAGCCAATGATAAAATTGTCCTATTAGGCTAGCTCCTCCTTGCGTAATCAGATTCACTGAAACATGAAGGAAAATGTGATCAGCCGATATACGCCATGTACCAATGAGCCCTTCCCCCGCTGGATTCTAGTGCCATACAGACTCATAGTCACAGTAAAGCACCACACTTTTATCAGCTGTAATCCTTGTTATGGCCGGGGGAACACTCGAGTAGATGGGCGCGACTTTATGACAACCTCAACCCTTCGTATATTAAAGAATTACTTTTTTATACTAGTCCACCAATTAGTGGAAGTGCTTTCTAGTGATTCACTCAAGCCAGGAATCAAGTTTTATGTGTTGCAGACAGATAATGGATCCTTCACACCGGTACTAGTGGGTACTTGGTTATATTGCGCTCGTTAGATAGAGAATTTTATGAAATAGATGTCACGAGCTAAGACATATGAGAAACTGGAGGAAAGATAATAAAATCAGCTGTACACACAGAATATATGAGGCTTTGGTCGCATTGCTGATGTGCAAGAAAGCAGTGGCAGGGTTTGTGTATGTCACTTTGTCTGTAAATGTCATGATCTGGACAAACAATACGTAAGCCAGACGTTAGAACTTCCGTCGTCACAGAAAAGTACAGTTGAGCAATCAAACGTTTAAGTTTCAACTTTAGGTTCGTATGACTTTAAATCTAGTAATACGGTTACCTCATTATACAGCAAAAAAACACGAAAATCTAGGTAATGTAATAGTACTAGGATAAGCACAAAAATGACATACATGGAAACGATGTCTGGTATCTCATGTATTGCTATGCCGTCACTCTCAAAAGTCAATGTTATCTTAAGCACATTAAAATCAATTGTCTACAAAGAGATCATAGTATTGCTATCAGCACAGCTAGAAGATAGAATTCTTTTTAACGCAGGAAACTTTAGCAAGCACAACATTACCAACGTCAACATGCATAATTTTGACACGCACTCACCACACAATTATCCTTACTCCAAATTTACAACCATTCTTTCGAATCAAACCCACTCTCGCTAACTTCCAATCCAGTCCGGTTTTTCAGTCAGCCAAATGGTGGTCTCCCGTTATCTGCCAGAAACTACGGACCATTGATAAAATGTTTTGAATCGCTAAACAGCTCGTTCTTTAGCTACTTTTTGCCGGCTTTAAGGTCGGGTGGAATTTTTGATTTTTGAGTTCTGGCAACTTGTTATGAAGTAAACCGCTTGTAAGGGCAAGTGTTCTATTACGATAGGTTTTCTCTGCCCCCTTTTCTCATCGATACTTATCAAGGCTCCTTAGCCTCTTTATCAAAGGCATCTCTATGGAGAATTACAATACCAATGTTTTCCAAGATTTATATTTACTGAGGCGCGTCAACAGTTGCAAGGTTTTGAAATCCTCTTTGCACAATTGGGATTAATTTGCAGTAGCGGCACCAGCCATTTTCTGAAGCCCCGAATGCCTCACGTGAAGTCTGTGTTTGCAACAGCTCACAAAGGCTCTAAGAGAGGTTTGGGTAACATACACTGCCATAATACGGCCGTATCAAGCACCTACTCGGGCAGTATTTAGCAACGAATCAAAACATAAATCCCTGAGGATAGCTTGGCACAGGGACAACAGGATGTGATCCTTCCATGTGTTGACCTACGATCCAGGGGGGGTGGGGGTGTTCCAAAGAACATTTGCTGTGGGACCTCTTCCGGCATCTGATAAACTATATGGCCTATGGACCATTGTACGTCTGTTGTAGGGCGCAAGGAAAACAGTTCAAAAAAGTCGATTTTGCCCCCATGTTTGGTGAAATTAATGGACGTTGCGATTTGGACGCAATTGAAGAGATATCTAACAAGAGATTTGGAGTTCCAAATTTGATTGTGTTGAGCTAAACAGAGAGTCGTTTAATGCAGCATACAGAACGAGTTGCCCGTGCCGTGTGTGTATCCTTTGCCGTTAGCAGAGATACAAAGCAAGACTGGGGTTTTGAGCGAATGGCCCCTGATAGGACTGACGTAGCTCAGATTTATTCCCATTAGCACAATCGGTATTGAAATTTGAACTTTTGGCAGTTAAGTGGTGAGAAATGAGTCATTCCCTTTGTGGGGAAATCCTCGAAGAAAACCTTCAGAAACACGTTCCCATGTTCAGACTAGTAGCTATCATGGCATTAATGACTATTCTAGCCTAATAATAGCGTCTATTGCAAAAATTATAACAAGACTTCGCCCGTTATCCCACCCTCGTAAAATACACTTTTGTAATGGCTTTTAGAATTGGAAACTAGGGTTTAAAAGCATCTCGGTTTAAAAACGTTCAATTTTTAACTGTAGGCGCTTCGGAGGGGTTTGTCAGTTACTTTGGCTCGTGTATATCAGCAGTTAATCTATTTTCTTTATGTATTTGTTTTTTTTTATGCTGTACTGTGGTAGGTAAAAATAGCTGTCGAGAAAGAAATAATGTATTTTTGTGTCTATGTACGCTACTTTTTAGAAATATTCAATCGAATTTTATCCAAACTTATTCCTCAACAATCAACTATTACAAAATTATAAAATATTAATACTCAAAAAATTATCTAGATACTTTGTTTCTTAGTTATAATCTGAGTTAAGTGACAAGAAATAACGTCCGTACAAATATTACAACTCTTCACTTACTAGAAATTCTAAAATTTAAAGATGGGGGGGAAAGGTAATAAAAAACGAAATTGACCATTACATTCTCATAAGTATGCCAAACTCAATACTACATTGGTTATTTATCTACCAGAGGATAACAATAAAATATTTATAGTAAACCACTGCAAGTAAATTTTATTAGAGATAAATAAATGGAGGCTGAAATGTTTGAGAAAAAGAATTACTCGGTAAAGGTTATGACTACCTCTATGGCCGACAGGGAAGGAATTTTCAATCAGGATTTATTACTACAATTTAATGGAGAGCCTTCCTTGCCAAGTGGTAGGTGAGGATATAAATCTTTAGATTGTTTTTACTTGTTTAAAAGCTAATAGCAGTGTTTTATACTTCAGTAGGTTTAAAGAATTAATTACTAGATTTGCATTCTATGTATTGACTTAATTTTTTCAATATTAAGGGGAATGCAACATGGTAACAGTTAAGATTTAAAGTCCAGTTAAAATATTAAAAAATAACACTCTTTTGACTAATGTATATAAAATCCCAATTTATTGTCTACCTTTATTTTGATAGCCCACACTCTAAAAACTAAAATCACCGTATACGGTTTGAACATATTACAGCATAACGCTATTGGATTTGAGTTGTATAAACCAGTTAATGATTATATTGGATATACTCAGTACAAAGGGAGGGTTTAAGTTCTAGGAATATGGGGACGCGTTTTTTTAACGGTGTTTTATCAAGGTTCTCATATTAAGGCCTGCTCTTTTTCGTGGAACTCGATCCTTTCATCTCAGTCGTGAATTCTTGCGTCGCATATACTGGACAAATCCAACTGCTGGATAGTTAGATCATGGCAACCTGTACTGGCATACCCCAAACACATCTTTTCAATTTTGTTTTTTTTTTATAAACATCAGACTAACTAGCGCCAACATGTTGAAATTTAGCCCAGTCGTAAACTAGTTTTTAACCGAAACTAATAACAAAATTAAGCCACTGCCAAAACAACAACGTTACGATGTTTTTTTATTATAATTTTAACCAAACTTCCTCTCGATTCTTGACATTACACTCTAGGTGAGTCACCATGTCGCGTAACAGGGTACATTAACCCGTAGTGACAGTGCACCATCCATAGAACTCGAATCTTGCAGTTGAAGTTTACAAAATTTTAATTCTATAGCTAATTAATTCGTTCAAAGAATTCTGATTGATAGGTATCGTTAACATGTATCAAATACCTGGTGTGGGCATGCTGTTTTGCTAAAATAAAAGCAAGCCTAAAATCATCTTGTGATTTGCTATTTCGAAATGGAGTTGCAGGTCATTGTACGCATGTAGCTCGTTTGTTATTGTTAGTATGAATCCCACCTGCATAGAACTCGTTAATGGCACAAGCCACATTCCATGAACTGACACGTCCCACAGGTCTCATGCTAAATTTATACAGTGGTTACACAGGTTAGGACTCAACTCGAGAGAGATAATCATTTAGTGGATGTTACACTAAACGCTGTCCGCAACCGATATGGGTGGATGAATTCATTACCACACTGGATTCTGCCTATGAAGAAATGAAAGTTCATGCACAAATAATTTGCAGTGTATCGCTCAATTTTTAATTTCTCGAGATATATCTGGTGAGTCACAAACTTCCACTAACTCGCTTAGCCAAAAACCTACACGGACCTGTACCAATCCTGGAACTCGTTCTATCCTAATGTCATACAGGAGGTCCTGTTATACTGAAGGGTCAGCAAAATTAAGTAATTTCCGTAAAAAATTTACGAAATTCTACTCGTATAAATATATTCTATAAATATATATATATCTATACATGAGTAGAATTTCGTAATATATATATAGAATCTATATATATATTATATATAATGAGTGACGCTATGTACTCACATCTCGTATATATATACACACAATACGTCACATTATCTAACTGAATCACGATTATAATATCATCCCAGTTGCATTTCCAGTATTGTGATTTTAAATTGACAAAATTTGGTGCTGGTGAAACCTAGCAGAAACTATACATATATATATCTATATATATTATATATATCATATATATATATATTAATTGCGCAATCAGGTCAATGAAGCACTAGTTTTCAAATAAATAAACTGCCATGTTTGTAATTTGGAATAGATTAAATAGTATTTTAGGATCACCTAAGAAACTAGAAAACATTCTAAAGCATTATGTATAGATCCATAAAAAAAAATTAAATCACTAGTTATCCTTATTAATAATATGGGAAATATAAGTTTACTTCATTCATAAATTTTTGTTAAAATCTCTCTTTAGTTTCTTTTCCGAAAGTTTATATTTTTTTATTTTTAAATACATGTAGATCAACTCTTCTTACACAAGCGGACCTGCATCACATTTTACAGCAACGCCCTTACAAGCACAAAGCATTTCCTCGCGAGGACTAATACATTAAACACCAATAACAAACTGTAAAAACCACTCATCTTTTCTATATAGCCAAACCAAAGTTAAAAAATATGAACAAATGTATTTTTACAAGGAACACCCATTATGGTATTGAGTTTGAATTTCCGTATTGGGCACAATCGTTTTTTAATATCCAAACTGTTAAAATGGGGTTTAGTAATTTAAAAAAAAAAAAGATTATGTTTACTGTATAACTCCTCAAAAAAAAAAAAAATAGGGCTTCCTAACTATTTTAAAGATAAGTAGAGGAATTGCTGATTTTACCTTCCGTAATAGCCCAGTTAGTCGGTTAAGATAAGCTTTGATAAAAATGTTTAAACAACGACATAAGTCGACAACAGGCTGGTTTTGGTGCAGCTGCACCAAAACCACATGGTAAACCGAGGGGGTTAGGGACGTTGTTGAAATACCAGGGCTCTGAAGCGCAAAGTTATAATAACGATGGAACACACGCTGTCCTGACGACGAGTCAGTTCACTAATTTTTTCTATCATAAGATGACTTTTTGACAATTTCTTTGATGAACATGAACCAATGCTCTTCAATGAGGCCGAATAAAGGTAGCATGTTTGTTGGAAGTTTTCTGATAACATCAGTTTAAGGAGCCATGAGTAATATCAAGTGCAGGAGGCTCCGCGTTCGTCCCTTAAGACAATTCTAGGGACGACAGTCAACTCCTTCGGAACTTGCTGTACACCCTTTTCAATTTCGATTTACGTTAGTGGAGCTCAAGTTCGCATCTAATTTCACTCCTAAGTTAACTTATTCGAAAGTAAATTCAAATTAAACTTCGTAGTGGCTTATGTATTAACCCTATCAGTGCCTCGACTTTTTGGAAGGTTAGGTCAATAATGGGGCTCGGGTATTTTTACAGGTATTAGGCTGTTGTTTCTTCATAGACGGTAATAGATGCGGGCTGGGTGTATTAGACGCCAGCACACTTACGTGTTAATGGGGTTCGTAAAAGCGGTTTCCAGGAACGTATCAAGTTACGCGGCTCCCTCAATAGCTGGTTCTTTGGCATATGCTTTCAGAGCCGTGACAACTCTGAGATTAATAGTTGCGTGTAATAGACCAAGTCGTCTTGTGCCATATCAAAAATAGAATTGGAGGGGAAATGTCGCGCCGGAGAAGGTAAAATTCACAAAACAAGAGGTCACGAAGAGTTCATTGAATTGGTTCTTCTACCGAAAACATTATGGAAAGTTTAGCCATCCTGACTATAAAAAAGTAATATTTAACGAAGGAACGTCTAGTGGAAGAAAATAGGAAGTTGCGCTGCAATAAATCAGGTAAGTTGTTCATATAATTATATTTTTACGTTGATAAATTACATGTTTGCTACTGTAACTAAACATCCTTGAGGGCCACATAGTTCGTCCCTTGTAGTTTTCTTGTGTTTCTTTTTTTTTTATTAAATACTGTGAAATACTCAATGATAACCTACTCCTCAGCAATGTATATACTGTTCATTGGTTGGGACCTCATTCTACCACGACATGTGAAGGCGTTTGGAGGGTTGTTCTGCAATGAAACTCGTTCCTTAACATGTTGTGGAGGGCAAACATCACACAAATATTACCAAATTACTGCGTCTCAGGTTTTCAAATTAAAGGGGGTATAAAAGAAGATTCAAAACACCAAGCACATGATTCAAATGCACTTATCTGTTACTCGTCGGGCACTGCACAGGGCGTAATCTGTAGTTCATCTTAGAGGAGTCTGCAAAGCGTGTTTCTGGGTGAAAGGTTTCATCACAAGTTTATCCAGTCTGAATGCTTCATCACCGACCATAACATGAGGAAGCTGTCTGATGCTGGCCAAGTTTTTAAGTGGAGGGAAATTTCCTCGTTTTTTGACACCTTAGATCCATTATGCGTTTTGGAAGATTCCTTGCATCTCCGTTCCTTTCCATAGGACCCGAACATCAATGAGGAGAATTTGGCAGCTGGTATCAAAAACCATAGCAAATAGAACCGATTGCAGGCATCATATTACGCGTTAGGAAACCACGAGCCTTAAGGCGAAGTGCCATACCACCTTTTAGCAATTGCATACGGTTATTATAAAATGTTACAAACTTTGTTGATTTATTGGCTCATATTATAATTTTTGTGTTTGTTTTGCACAAAATGGTGGATATTAAGATTTAAATCAGATTAAGATAAACTTCTTCTACACCAAAAAGATAACGGCAATATAAAATCTTAATTGTTTTATTTTTTTTAGGTTCGACATCAATAGAAAGTGCCCAAACAATAATTATAACATTAATAAAGCCAAGCAGATAATATACGCAATACTTTAAACCAAGTCTACTAATGTTTATAAAAAATCACCCAAAATAAAAATATAGCATTTTGTTTAACGCCGCTTACATTTTTTGGAGAGTATATATTGAATTAGCAAACCCGACTTTCGAGAACTAGTACTATACTTTGTTTTCACGGTGTGTCAATAAAACCGATTTCAGAATACGTGTAATAAAGTTAAAAAACAACATGAAACAAAACAATGGGTATGAACAAGCGAGAATCAAGCAAATATTATCAGGGATTTATAGTTTTTAAATATCAAGTAATAAAAGTACACTTAATGTTTGCACAACGCTACTAAACATTAATCTTCACACACACCACACACACACACACACACCACACCACACCACAACACACACACACACCACACACCACACACACACACCCCCACACAACACAACACCACCCAAGCCACACACACACACACACACACACACACACGCACGCACGCCACGCACGCACGCAGCACGCAGCACGCAGCACGCACGCAGACGCACGCACGCACGCACCACGCACGCACGCAGCACGCACGCACGCACGCACGCACGGCACGCACGCACGCACGCACAACAATTTCGTTATATATATACTTATAAAGGGACAACTTACACATAACCACAAAATTTTAACAGATCACTCGCCGAAAAACATCCGACTGACAACTATGGATAACAGTTTCAGCTATGACGTCGCATTGATGATCGGCTAACTGATCGTTAAACTTTCGTCATTTGTTACTGATTTGGTCAGCTAAATAATTTATATACCATGCTTCAACAGAAAAATACGTTTATTTCTATACGAATTGATATAAAATAGCTCTAAAATATAATATATTATATTTTAATTTTTTCTATCAAAAAACGCTCGGTATGATGTTTTTAAAAGTTGGGGGCACTGAAGGTTTTTATAGCGCCAAGGTGTTTGAACAGTCTGGGTACGGCTTAATATTTTCCAAACCATAAGAGATAAATTCTAGGTAACTTTGGCACAGTGTCTTTATGGCTATGTAATAAATATTTTTCCTTGCTATTACCTTGACATGCAATATGGGGGGGACGGCCCAAAGAGGAAAACATTGGAAATCTTCAATGAAAGATGGGTCGAGTGCTACCTCATTTGAAAGAGCTCACTTCAGTAAGAGATGAATTCCGCAAACCGCATCTCTCAAAAGGTTTATCACTCAGAGCACTAGGCGGCGTTGTTTTAAGGATCCCATTGGGAAGTACATTATATGCGCTGATCATTTCTGACTGGAATCATCGTATTCTGATGCGGTAGGCGGCGTTTCACTCTACAAACGAGGTGTTTTCCTGAATATATTTAATTAGCAAAATGATGTCATAAATTTTCATCACACAACAAGAATAAACTAAAAAACATCGGTATTTATTGTTATTTATTTGAATCAAACCCTATTGGTAGCTACATTCTGAACTAGAGAACCATTTAAAAAACTACAATATAAAAAAGAGTACTGTTTTTAGGATCCTACCCTAACGAATAACCTCACATAAAATTGAAACAAATTTAAATTTCCTATATGTTTTACTGGGTTTAACAAGTTTATTAAGGGAAATACAAAAATCTCCAACTTGCTCAGGCAAAAGTTACTTCATATTTGTAGAGTTATTCGTAAGTAAGCTGCCCAACAATTCGATGGATATTCCTTGAAACACATTGCGTTTTTTTTTTCTTTTCGTACTTATTGTTTGAGTATTCTAGAATCTAACTTCTATGTTATAAATACATCCACATTTTACTGCATTTAAAAATTCACAAATGACGATCGTTTAATTCGTTTTTCGTTGAACTATTTTCAAAACATTTGTATTTTGACCAAAAGAATGAAAACAAATAATTAATCACAGTTGTCTATTAAAAACAGATATGTATTTTTTTAATATGTTGTGAACTACATAATTAGAAGATTATATTAATTGTGGATATCGATTAGTATATTTCAATTTCGATATCCTATTCGCTGTGTTTTGGGCCCGATAAGAAATGTGCCCATAAACAGGCATTTAATTGTTGTTTGTTTTATTTATGATCAACAGTACTCTAAATTCGGTAGTATTAAATTCGCAGTGGTGCCAACCGTGGTGAACTCATCCGCAGGGTCGCCTCCACACTTTGATTGACTGGAGGCCCAGTAAAGCCGGCTCACCAATTCTAATCAACTTTTACATAATAAGGGTGTGCTTCACAACAACACCCGAAAACAAGTCTCTTGTCATGCAAATTGTACAGGAACTGGATTTGAGACGCGTTTTGTACATTAGGACTCAGGCTGTTAACATTTGTCCATAGTACTGGACAAAATAAATGTGCCTAAATTTGACAACAGTTCTTTTTTGGGACTAGCACGAATTTACGGCTTCTACGAAGTACTAGAGATTTATAAATCTGTATTACAACACTAAGGAAGCTCGTGAGATATACATGAAGTGTGAGATGTGATCGAAAGAGTCAAATATCATTATTGATGCGACCAGAATGATACGGGCTGGACAGTAGCTTTCCCGTCTGTCAAATAAACTGTCACGACGAGAGAAGATTACTATATAACATTGGGCTCATGTATTACCCACCCTTTACATATGGAAGCATAATTTGTGTAAAAAAAACACACTACTGAACCAGTTTCTACCTTATCAAATGGAATAACATTTATCCCATCAATCCGTGAACAAGCTCATTCCGGACAAATTGCCTTCGTTCAGTGATACTAATACAATCAGGTAACTGCGTACGTACCGTTTCGAGATCTGCTCGATCTGATCCCTTCTTAGGTAAATAACTAAACTAATTGCATGACTACAACTAGGTTAACGTAAACAACAGGTTTCTAAATAAGAACTTTATCAAATAAGAAACATTGTAAGACTTGTTCCATAGATTGTAAAAAACTAATAGCTCCCTAATTTGACAGTATTTAAACAGCTGATACTATAATTAAAATGCTGAAAACTGACTATTGACTTAACGTCTAATAAAGAAAAAGGATCACATCTAAGATTTTTACAAGTGGGTTTTTGGAGTGAAAAAAAGTAGTTAAAATTTGTTTGTGTCGTATACAATTTTTGATAAATACAGGGAGTTTATTAGATTATTTATTAAACACCATAAAATTAAATGGCCTCCGTCCTGAAAATATTTAAAACTAATTTTAAAATATTCTTTCTATTGACATGATACCTTTGAAATGGACTGTGTAAACCAAGTTTTCTCTCATTCGTAAAAATAACCACAAACTACATTTTTAAAATAAACACCAAAATAAAAAATGGGTTTTGTAGCGGCTAAACGAAGTGAAATAAAAAAAATTTTCTTTCATTCTTTATCTTAGAATCACCCCCAATAATCTGAATAATGTCTATAGCCACTCAACCTTTTTGTAACACCTGTATATGTATAAAGTAAAGAGACTTTGAATGAATTTTATTTTATCCTGTTATCATAAAGGTTTAACCCGTAATTGTACTTGTTTAGGTATTTTACTGCACGTTACGCAAAATAAATTCATTTTATAGAAATGTAGGAGGTTAGAACGAATCATTATTGATTCGTTTGAGACTCCGTAAGTCCCAGTTTATTAAAAGTTAACCATCAATAAAACAATAATAACTCAAACTACAATAACAATAATTAGAGGAATAAGAATGCATTACATCTTATATTTTGTTATAATTCTTACTATATAACACAACAAATGATTAACTCAAAATGAATCTAGTTTTTAAACTCCATGGAAGACAGGGACAGAAGCACAGCCATTAGCCAACATATAGCCCGTTGTCGGCAAGCATAGTTCCAAGCGTCTGCGATCGCAGCCTGAACCCAGTTCATTCCTTGGTTGATTGAACCCTAATACATATTTTCAACGTATATATTTTATGCTTTCTAAACTAGCCTTGTCATTAGTAATTCAACTAAGAGTACAATGTCCGTAACTCTCTGGACAAAGGTTTACCAAGGCTTATTGCTCAGTTCTTTACTAGCTATTTCACCATATGAAAATGGGTCTCGATGCTTAGTTTCTCCATATACTTTACGGACACGCTGTATAAATCCAGATGATAGTTAAAGTTATGTTTAGTTTTTGAGTATAGCGAGAAACAAATATTTGTTTTTACACCAAATAACTTTCTAGCGACTACTCGAACATTGACGGAATTCGAACATAAAAAAAAATCCTTATTGGTAAGTAAAATTTGTCAAGAGTGTATGTAATAATTAGCAAAAACCAACTATAACACAAAACAAAAAACAACCGCGAACTAAATAAATAAAACGTCGTTAGTAAATCTGAATGAAACATCGACCGAGTATACTTCAAGAAGTACTTTATGGCAAGAAATGCTATGCATTTTTTTAGGCAACCTCTAAAACGTTCTCACAGTAATGACTGAAATGCGGGAAATACAGGCTATTCAGTGACGTGCTGAACTTAAGGGAATTGCTTGAGACACAAGCAAAAAATTACAGACAGGCCATATCAAAACGAATAGCCCTAAGATTTTACAAATTTTTCACATTTTCTTTTAACCCGAGAAATATCCCTGCATTATCTAATAGAACAAATTGTTAAAATATCTCACCCCATGAGGCCCCTACTGACTCGTACACGGCCCATGCTGAAAACCAAGCCACACCTAGGAGAGTATTGCTCGACACAGCACACCATGTTGATCTACAACTGCATATAAGATATTATCAGTAATAAACACATGGCCTATATAATGTGTAGAGATTGCTCATTACTTTCACTACCCCTGATCAAAATTTATCCAAGCGGTCGAAAGATCAGAAGTTCATCACTAAAACTAAACCATAAAACCAAAAGTGATATAGGGACGGCGATTGCACTGGTGTTGTGAAATTTTCTAATTTGACGTCTCTTACAATTAAGCTTAACTGTCATTTACAAACTACATTCTTTAAGAATGCGTTGGAAGGTGCTAAGGCTGGTTACAGAAGTACTCTAGGTGTAGAGGACTTCTTTAGTGGTTCATCAGGCTCGAATAAGGGAACTTGATTAAAGCACCCAGGCAGTAGAACGGGCGCATTTGGCACGTAACATGGGCTCTTATGGAGTTCTCTGGACCCAATGAGAACAGCAGCAATGGCGGCTAGGCCACGCCCCTGCCCCCCTCCCCTCCCTCCTCCCAACGCCCCGCGCCCGCTCCTAGACCCCCTGCGCCGCACGCCCCAGCCAAAGGAGAGCAGCAAGCCCCCCTTACGCGAGCGATGGCGACGACGCGATGGCGGACGAGCGATAGGCGGACGGGTGTTCATGGCGGTTATGAACAAAAATTCGTGTTCGGCGGAGCCGGTATCCGAACGGGCCCCTTTACGAATGCCTCGAGACTGTCGCGTGACCAATGGTCCACGCGAGACGAGTTGTGGCGTGGCATAGGCGCGAATGGCTGTACGTGCGGCGGGAGGCGCCGGCGATCAACGGGCTTTTTCCATATAAGTGTAGTTTCTTAGCTTTGCGACTGGGGCTGCTATTGGTAGAGAGGTTACAACATGCTGTAGCGGCAAGTGAGGTGGACGCAAAAAAGTAGCCTTACTGTTAACCACTATTTTTCTTAGCGGTAAGCCGTGTGCGCCTGCGGTGTGCTATCTGGTAGAGACGGCTTACAACTCTCTCGCGTAGCGACAAGTGAGGACGCACAAGTTACAAGCCGCCAGGGATTCTGCACCCTGGTCCCGCGAGATCAGTAAGTCGAGCGCTTAGGGCCCCTCGGTTGGCATACCTTTAAGAGCGATGACATGCTCTCTCTGTTTTAGGCGAGCATAAATTCATTTACAGCACTGGTGACCGAGCGGATCCAGCTGTTGCATTCCACTGCACAGCCATTGCCCCCCCCATTTCCATGCCATCTGTACGCCTTACTCTGTCAATTACTGCCAAAACGCAGCGTGCACGGTGAAATATGGTACTTACGTACGGTATTGTAAAATAACCTATAAAAACCCGCAAGAGTCGGAATCTTCAGCTATTGGTTATTTGGTGAAATAGAGACGGAAACCATTATCACGGTGTGGAAATGTAGTGATCTGTTAATGATAACCGGAGACAACAATAAAATAAACTCACCTTTTTTTTTTGGAAAAAGGGCTCTAAGTAGCCTACGTACTCTCTCCCGAGCCGCGAGGGTTCCAGCCACCACATGTCATGATCGTTCTTCTTTCTTTTCTTCTTGTGTTGCAATATAATCCTCCCTCCTCGGATTCTGATTCTGAGGCCAAAAAAACCTCCCAAACCGCTACTCCACAACCAGGAGGATGTCTGAAGGAGGTGACTGAGGCAGATCTCGAAAGGGGACACGGTGGTGGTGATGGCGACGCAACAGTCAATAACACGTAAATACAAAGAATAAGCCGCAATAATTAATGACTATCATCTTAACGAGTCGGCGCGAACACAGTACTGAGTGAGAAGACCACAATTATGAACACCAGAACTGCATGGTGGGTCACCCACATGTCGACGGTACATTCCTGCATTTCGATGCACTATCTAAATTAGCAGGGAGGCGGGGGTCGTTGCAGAGATACATTTAATTTCCCCAAAACTTTCCCCCTTCATTTTAAAGGGTAAAATTTTTGTCATTCTTTTTAAATATTTTTTCCGTAAATAGTTTTCTTCCCACGGGGACTGCTGTACGTATTTCTTGTTATCCTGAATTAACCAACTCTTAAGCTTCTCAATATTTTTACTCTTATTGATCTCTGAAAGCCGATTCCAGGTCATTTAGATCTCCTCTTACATTTCTATTCTTTTTAACAGACTAACCTCATGGCTCTTCCTCAAAAAATTTTTCATGACCAAACTTACCCTCCAATATCAATTCCGTACGTTACCACCGAAAAATTCTTTGATTCTTTCAACCAAATACCCTATAAACTCTTGATCGTTTCCACTTCCATCCAACCGCTAAGACGCCACACTTTTCTTCCATAAATTGACAGTATTTATCACACTATACTTCCTTCTCACAAACCCATTCCTAATCTCTAAATACACCCACTCTTTTATTTTCACTATACACTTCAACCCTTATTACTTCTTTTTTCTTCCCCTTACTCCTTTTCCATTAATTCCACGGTCTTCCCAAATTAACTCGACAACCTTTTTCTTATACGCCACATCCACTTTATTACACCCCTCATCCAAACTCTTCCTATCCAACCATTTAAGTATTTTCAACGCCCTCACATCTTTCAAAACCACCTTCAAAATTTCTGCGGGCTAGGGCACATAGCAAGCTGGCCCTTATTGGCCCCGACCCAACCTAGTTTGTACTTCTTCGTTGTTTCACCATCACTTGCGTCTTTTCAACATTCCTACATCCACATTTTCCCCCAATTTTTAATGGATTACAAAAAAATTACTTGTAAACTCGGGTTTCACTATCATCATTTTTCATCTCCTCTTCATTAAACCTGAATAGTCCGTTAATCGTCTCATCGCATCGCGAACCCATACGCTAGTATCTTAAAAACATCTCCCGCCAACTCACCCCTTAAACGCTAAATTCCCCTTATAATTCATATTTTTTAATCTCCTCTGCCCTTTGCGCAGAATTACACCCCACACTTATCTGATTTATCTACATTCCCACTCAAAATCCGAAATCCAATCAATCTAAATCAAAAAGCCTTTCACGCATTCTCCAACCCCTCACGACTTTTTACAAGCCTTTCCTCTAATAAACCCACTTTTACAACACTCCTGAATATACTGCCCTATCAGGTAATTTAGGAAGGCTCCACGTTCGTCTACCGCTTTTGTTTTATACCTCGCCCTCACCCTCGAAACGTTTGCCATCGCCATTTTTCCCCATTACATACCCACTTTTTTCCTCACCAACACCCCAATTTTGGGGAAGTTTTTTAGGTTTGGCAAAATTGTTAAATCTTTCATCATCGCTCCTATCTCCCTTCCTTTCCTTAACGGAAAATTTTAAAAATGGCCCCCTTGTTCCAAACAATTCTTACAATTTTTTTAAAAACCCACTCCACACTCATCCCCCTTAAACACCCTTTTTTTAAATTCTTTTTTCTTTTTCCCCCCCAAAACTTTTCTTTTCCTCTTTCCATCCGAACCCACCTTAACTTTTATTATATGGTTTCCTCACTTCAAAAAGAAATTAAAAACCCCAATCCGAAATCACCTTTGACCTTCCCCCATGCAAAACCCCCACGACTTTTTTCAAAATACCTTATCCCCCTTAACCCCGGGTCCCCCCCCCCTTAATTAATTTCCCTTTTAAGGACACCGTTTTACTCGGCTAAAAAACCTTTTCCCTCCAGGGGATTAAGCAACGTTAAACCCTCCTTTCTTCCGTTTTCCGAACTTCATTTTCCCCCCACACCGGGGCCACCCCAATTAAAAACAAATTTTCCCCCTTAATTTTTCCCATACCTTTTCTTCTTATCCCCCTCCCCACCCAAAAACTTTTTACCCAGCCCAAAAGTACCAAAAATCTTTTCACCTGCATTTTTCAACACAAACGTTCCCCCTTCCCAAATTTACCCAGGAGGGCCCCCCCTTTTTAAAACCATTTAAACCCCCCCTCCTTTTTCCCCAACCCCTCACAATCGCCCGCAAACACTTTTCCCCTGGCTCAACAACAAACCATTCTTAACTCTAATTTCTAGAAAAAAAGGGACCACTGACAACAGTCACGGGGGAAACCTACCCCCGGACAGAAGGACATTAACCCCAAAAAGGCTCCCCTTTTTAATTCCAACTCCTTTCCCAACCCCCAATAAACCAAAAACTTTAAACCCGCTATTACCATATTTGACAAAAAATTGGGCCCCGGCTCCCGACCCCGGCCCCCCTTTTGTCCCCCCCCCTTCCCTTTTCCCAATTTCCGCAAACCTTTAACCCTTTTCTTTCCCTTTCAAAAACCCGATCATCCCCCCCCCGCGCTTTCCTTCCCCCTTTTTTTTTCCGCACCCCCTCCCCCAAATTCAACACCCTCCCCCCCAATTAAAGGCCTTTCTTTCCCACCCCCCCCCCCCCCCTGTGGGGGGGGGGGGGGGTGGGGGGGGGGGGGGGTGGGGGGGGGGGGGGGTGGGGGGGGGGGGGGGTGGGGGGGGGGGGGGGTGGGGGGGGGGGGGGGTGAAGAAATGCAAGCAGAAAATGCGCACTGAAGGAAGCATTTTCTCTCTACTAATAAACCCACACAAGTGTTTAATGCAGTTTTTCTTCCTTTTAAGTAAGACGGATAGAAATATTTGAAATGAAAAGAATTGTAAACGTAACTAATCATAAGGTAACAGCTTATTAACTGCATAAATTGTAATGTTGACAATAAAATTTTCAAACACTATTGAGATTAACATGATTTTTTGTGTGTTGGCCTCAGATTATTTTTTTAATGAACAGTTAAAAAACAACGCAAAATTTAAGTAGTTGTGTTTTAATTCAATTTCTTTCTTCTTTCTAGGTAAGGACGGATAGAACATATTGAAATGGAGCCAAGAATATGTATAACGTAACTAATCCATAAAGTAACTAGCTAATAACTGTAAAACAATAAATTTGCTTAATGGTTTTGAAAACAATTATTTCGAACACATTATTGAATTAACAATGATTTTGTGTATTTATTGTGTATTTCTCAGATTATTTTTTAATGAACAAAAAAATCGAATACACGATTTAAATACTTGTGTCAACTTTAACACTTATTTCGTTAGAGAGTGTTAGACTTCAAACTATCAATAGTTTTTTATTCGTTACAACATTGTCAATAAGAGGTATAATAACATTACTATCTAAACACAAGAGGTAGTAATTCCTTAAGGCATCGAGTTTAAACATATTTCAAGTATTTGGTTGAGCAATACATGACATGATTCTTCACGGTTTTTATACTACAAGGAAAGGCCGATTCACTTTTAGCCTTATTTTGCTCATCCTCATGGTCCTATTATAAAAGGACCTTATCAAAACAGAATGAGGGGGGATGTCGATACAGTACAAGGTCGATGGTACTGATAAAAATTGCTAGGGACACAGACAGAATTTGAACCTACGCTCTAACTCAAACCTGAAGTCTTAGACCGCTCGGCTATCGGCACTCCCAACTTTCTATTACATTTCAGTATCTATAGCAATTTATGTAATTCCACGAAAAATCCAAATTCATTACCTTTTTTTATACCATTTATCTTATCTGCGAGGGTGAGTAAGTAACGCTGTTAACAGTTTATAATAGAAACCTACAGCCGACCGGCGGGGTTGGTTTCCATTACAACGGAAATTTGAGGCGTATTAAAATTGTCTAATCAACGGGTTTCACGTACATTCACCACATAGATCCCAATTAGGCCCTACCTTCATACAATCATGTCGGATCACCAGAAACAGTATTCTGCCTATAAAACCATATGATTAATTTTTGCACAATATGGTTGCATTTATTGACTATGAATTTTTGAACAGTTACAGACCTTGCACAAGCTACAATCATCGAAGTATATAAATAACGTATCCACGGCTACGAGTGTGCGAAGTCCAAGAACGCACGTATGCGGTATGTCTAATTCAAGTTTTCATTTTTAGCTACGTATGTTAAACCTCAAATACTTATATGCTCTTATAATTAGTTGGCGAAATCATAACTGATGTTTTCATTTTGATAAACATGAAAGCTGTTCCACGTTTTCCGATGTTATTATCGGATAGTTCGACAAATCCGCAACATCTTACTACCCTATAGTTTGAATATTACAAAATTATACACTATGAGAAAACGTTAAAGACATTCAAATACATGATATTCACATATTCAAAACGAGGCATATCTCTCACAATTTTATAACTGTAAACAAAAGTGTAACAGATTTTTAGTTTTTAAATATAGGCTACTTCTAATAAACATACGTTTTAGTAAAAGTCACTGTAGTTTCATTACAACAGGCTGTTATGAGTGCTCCTAATCGATTGTCGTATTCGGTTTGTATAACGAGTATTTTAATGTAATACATATTTCAGCGTGAAATTAAAGTATTTTTAGAATCAAAATGTTAGCGTTTTAATCTTTCCTGAAAACTCCTTAATGGAATTTTTCTATAAAGATTATTTCCGAAGTCGATATATTTAATTCTAACTAGACATTATAATTGCAGAAAAGCATACATTTAAAATTGAATTTTAAAACTCAAGACACTGCGAATTCAAATTATGAAAAGACAAGTGTTGGGAAGAGAAGTTTTAATTAAAACTTGGACAGCCACCTCTAGTGTTGAGGTCTCGGCAACATGTTCTGCCTGTCTGGGAGTTATACAAAGTTTTGTTTGGGAGATTGGGAAATCAAGAAGCGTTTGTTTGCAAGTGGTTGTCGAGGCTTGATGGTCTGTTGCTGTTTATTAGTTTAACGGAGCACTCGATGGAAACAGAATAAATTTACGTTACAACGAATTGTTTCGTCATCGGCAAAATTAACTGATGTTTAATAGATTTTGCGAAAACACGTTATTAAATCTCTGAAATAATTTTACTATTTTTTAACCGTAAAATATGTGAGAGTTAAGAGGAATAATTTAGATAGAATTGACATACTTCCGTATTTCTTACAATTTTAGTCGTTTTCACACAGTAAATTTGTCTAATTATCTCCTTCACGAGTATTGCCCAAACAAATGGTTCAACTATGGTTAAAAGAAACATTTGGTTATCCTGGCTTGTTTAACCAATTTTTAAACAACGATCGCGAATCACATAATTGACTTATATTAAGAAGCGATATCCATATATACTGTATAATACTAGGTCTTATTGATATACCATACAAAAAGCTTACTAAATCTAAATCTAATCACCAAGGTATTATATTTTATAATAAACTTCCAGGCTCATCTCAAACCCTGAAGATATAGAAATTTAAAAACAAACGGACAGCCTTCTTATTGTAAAACCCATTCTACAATTACAGTGAGTTTCTTGCCTTATCTCAGAGTGACTTTAACACTTACGTCTAATGGGTTTTTGTATTTTATTAACCCTGCATGTTTTTTACATAGCCTTTAGTTTTTAGTTTTAGCCATGTTTGTTTTTTTAGCCTCTACTGACTAAACCTATTACATGTGTGCTACTTGTTAAACGGTTAATAAAGTTGTCTAATGCCTATTGACTCCTGGAATCTGGAGTCATGTACGCGTACTCACTCCTTGTTAGTTCACCTTGCGTGAGCTAAACTCAACAACTCAAAAAACTCAACATTCACATTAAACCCTCCTCACCATAGCTAAGTTATATGTAGAAAACTCGATTGCTCCACCGTTCTTTTAGGATTGTGTCTAAAACATCGTAGGGCAAACAATTTTGCGCCTGATGAGACAATGAAAACACCTCTTCACCTAGATCTTGATTTTGTAGTCAAAGTCTCTCTGATATCGAAACGAAGCAAATACATAACTTTCAGCCTCATCTTTGCCGATTGTTTTGGATCTCTTCAGACGGCTACGACTCCAGATTCCGGGAGTCAAGTCTGAAACAGCGTCAGGTTTCAGTTAAAGCGGAAAGTGAACTGGAGCTAAATTCATAATTCGAATTAAACAAGTTTCGTATTTTCTGAGGGACAATGTATAGAAACATAAAGTATCAACTTTGTACAAACACATTTATTTGTCCTCGGTCTTAAATAGTATAAATTAATCGATCAATTACCTTGTTTATGACCAAGTTTACAACAAAGACGCGTTTTAGGTGATTTTGAACTTTATAAATATCAATTAATATTGATTAGATGTATATCCCATAAAAACTTCAAATCGAGAAGATGACTTAGATAATGTACGTAATCTAATACTATGACTGAAATCCAGACTTGGGATGTAAACGACTTGAGGCAGAATATCGCACACTCTGATCTCCTGCTACACTGTTGTAAACGAGACTGCGTGCTATAAGGAAGGACAAGCAGACAACATTCACCCTCGCCCTTGGACCAGGACTGATGTAATATAATACTATGACTGAAATCCAGACTTGGGATGTAAAAGACTTGAGGCAGAATATCGCACACTCTGATCTCCTGCTACACTGTTGTAAACGAGACTGTGTGCTATAAGGAAGGACAAGCAGACAACATTCACCCTCGCCCTTGGACCAGGACTGATGTAATATAATACTATGACTGAAATCCAGACTTGGGATGTAAAAGACTTGAGGCAGAATATCTCACTCTCTGATCTCCTGCTACACTGTTTGTAAACGAGACTGTGTGCTGTAAGGAAGGACAAGCAGACAACATTCACCCTCGCCCTTGGACCAAGACTGATGTAATATAATTACTATGACTGAAATCCAGACTTGGGATGTAAAAGACTTGAGGCAGAATATCGCACTCTCTGATCTCCTGCTACACTGTTGTAAGCGAGACCGTGCACTGTAAGGAAGGACCAGAAGACAACATTCACCCTCGCCCTTGGACCAGGACTGATGTAATATAATACTATGACTGAAATCCAGACTTGGGATGTAAAAGACTTGAGGCAGAATATCTCACTCTCTGATCTCCTGCTACACTGTTGTAAACGAGACTGTGTGCTGTAAGGAAGGACCAGCAGACAACATTCACCCTCGCCCTTGGACCAGGACTGATGTACTATGACTGAAATCCAGACTTGGGATGTAAAAGACTTGAGGCAGAATATCTCACACTCTGATCTCCTGCTACACTGTTGTAAACGAGACTGTGTGCTGTAAGGAAGGACCAGCAGACAACATTCACCCTCGCCCTGGCACCAGGACTGATGTAAGGTAAGGTGAAGCTTTATTTCCCCAGTGACTTCCCTACTACACCCTTCGCTTTACATTGACCCCTTGGATTTGTTTGCAAGCTACAGCGGAAATGTTGTACGTTTAATGAAATTATTGCTTTTAAATAAAAACTTAGTTTCCTACAATTATTTATTTGCAACATTTTTACAGTTTCAGTTTTGAAGTATTGTTAAATCAATCCGCAATTTAAACGTTTTAAATCTAAGTTAATAAAAATAGACTGATTTCTTGTATTTTCCTAATCTGACACACGAACATTTTGCTTTGGGGTATACCTCAATTAATACGTTTCTGGTCTGATCAATATCTTAAATTAGGAAATCTGTAAATTACTACGAAGAGTACACAAAGCTCAATTCACCATAAATCATGTTGAAATTTTTTAAAATGTGAAAAATGTTCAGCTGAAAAGCTCTAACTTTTAATTTTATACTGTACCAGAATTTAACAGTAAAAAGGATTATGAGTTCACCGCAAAGCTGGGACCCATACTCTAAAAAATTTAAAATAAAGAATTAAACCTACTATTTTGTGCAAAATGCTTGTGAGGGATACTATTTTTTATATTGTTCTGAGTTAGAATTGGTCTAGATGGTTGTTATAATTATAATTGTTGTAAATATAAATATAATTGTTATAATTTAATCAAATAGGCAATAAATTATGAGTTATTTCAATTTGTACATTATCGATTCATTTAGTACGGCAGGTTTCTTCACCGTAATTGGACACCTTTTATTGTTATTCATATATACATACACGTTTATTCATTTCATTAAAACATTGTACATTAATTATTTCATAAAATATGGATATAACATAATTTAAAACTAATGCAATGCAAATGTACACAAATATTATATACTTAGGTATATCAGAATGTATCAATATGTTTAAGTTTAAATATAACAAAACAAGTATAACTAAATATTCATTGGAATGATACTGACTAAAATTCTAGTAACATGGTCCGATTTAAAGAAATTCATATGAATAAAGTTGTAAATTAACAGAGGTCAGAATTTAAGTATTACTTAGTCAACATGCTGTACTCCGTGACGTCTGTGTTATATTAATACAATTTATATAATAAAAATCCAATTATACTTATCTGAGTAATAGTAATTGTTATTTTTTATATTGAAAAGTAATGTATGAAAATAAAATGGTACTTAAAAAATTACTTAAAAAATAAATATAGGCAACTTCTTCAAGTCAGGTTTCATATGAATACTGAACAGGTTTCATATTTTAAACTTCAACTGTTGTCGTTAGGCCTTATACAAGAAAAGGCCAAATACTAATTTCAATAGTTTAAAATTTAAAAACCTAACCAAACACATCTTGTATAACTTGAAATACTAAGTGATTATCTAACATATAGAAACAAGTTCCATCTCTAATTTTCGCTCCCACAATAGATAGGTTGTAGTCACTTAGATTGTTGAGACTCCAAAGCATACCATTTGGGAGCTTACATCAATGTTTTCCTACGGTCATTTTGAAAGTTAAATTGATTGGAAAACTTGTCTTAAATATTCATTAACAGCCATGTTTACTTGTAATTAAACAAATATTTGAGCTGTGAGCTCCCAAATGATATGTTATCTCTTGCGAGAGCTAAAATTGGAGATAACATTTGTTTCTACAGGTAAGGTAAAATTTCTATTTAGAAGTTAAAGTGATGCAATAGGTGTTTCGTTAGGGTTAAAAAAAAATCAAACTATAATGATGTGTATGCATTAAAATTTTGTTTGGGCGTTTATTGTATCAGGCTCATAAAACAGTTGCAGTTGAACATATGAAATCTACAGACTCAAAGAGGCATTTGGGAGCACAGTTCTCGAATATTTTTTACTTACAAGTAAGACATTGCGTTTGTGATTGTTATTGAATATTTTGAGACGTTTTTCAATCAATTTAAACTTACTCAATTTAACGACCAAATAGCCATATGATTACGTTTTATTAATTAAACTAATTCCAAGTGCAGGGATTATTCATGATTTAATTCAAATATAAAACTAACAGTGCTCTTAAAGTGAAACAAAACCAGATCAAATGGTTTTATTAGTAAAATACTCAAACCCATATACAATAATTAGCTGAGCTTCAACGAAGCTTAACACTTGAGGGGTTGGTAAAGTTCATTTCTGTTGGACTCTCTATCTTTCGAACCGCACCCAATTTTAAAAACAAACCTACCTATAGAATTTGAATTGTGAGTAAAATTTAATTTCTTTATAAGGATTACTAAGTTAGAAGATGGTACATGTCACTGCATTGCCGCTTTACAAGTTTCCCAACCAATTTAACTTTACAAAATAACCATATCAATCGTTAATTACCTTATTAAAAACCTGCGGAGATAGGAAAACATTAAAAAGCCTATTGGTAATAGTTCAGCAAACTAGAAGAGCCCAGGCGGCTTATCCAGGTCAAGAGCCTATACTTCAGCATTCAAGCATTCAGTTGGCACTTCAGACTGTCTGTCTGGGTTTAATGAAATTCCGCCGTTCGACACCAAAATTTCTTACAACTGCAGTGCCTCAGAACCAGTATTAGCTAGAAATAACTGTTAATGTGAAATCATAATTGAAATCTGGATCTCAGAATGTGTATTAAACTAAATTAAACAGGATCTATTAAATTCGCAATAAGCGTGGTTATTAGATCCTGTTAACTTAATATTTCAGTTCTCAGATATTGTTAACCTTTTTGTAATGCCCAAAATGTGTTTGGTAGTATAACAATGTTTAACATGTTTTAATGTACATATATTAATTGCATTTGAGATGTCCTTTAATAGGGCTCTAGTAATAAATGTTACGTTTTATTACTGCCTGAAGATTTACATTTGTTGTATTACTATTTTACATTTGTAGCATTAAAATACAGAATAAATGGAATAATAAGTCAACTTTATTTCGATCTCTCAACTTATATTGGACAGCAGAATAATGTAATTACCTATTCTTTTGTGTATTTGATATAAGATTAACTATTATAATTACGTTAGTTTTATTTATTAAACTAATCCCAATTGCAGATATTATACATTATTAAATTCTAATATGAAAAACCCAGATCAAATGATTTTATGAAGCAAATGAAAAAAAAATACAATGTTCAAACTCATGTACGATAATTGGCTGAGCTTTAACGAAGCTTATCACTCTAGGGGCTGGTAAAATTTAATTTCTGTCACAATGAAATTTATTACTTTGCCTGAAATGTATGTTATTAACTCCAAATTACAGGGTTATCTTTATATTAGATGTAAACATTTAATACCGAAACACACAATTTTCAAAAAGGGTTTTTTTAGTTGACCATTCATTATTCTAATACTTTGCTTATATAAAGAAATATTAACAGACGTTCCGTAAAGAACTTTCCTAATAATATTAGAAATGCGAAGTGCCTTTGTTTTACATTCACGCGTAACCCTCTTCTACCGATCGTACTGAAATTTTACATGGACATTCTTACGGTCCCTGGGATGAATAATATATGGCTGTTCTTATTTTGAAAATCCCTCTGCGCTACGCCCCACTGGTCTCTAAAGCCGCAAATTTTGGATTTTACCTATTCTAGATATAGGCCTACTAAATTAGAAATGTGTCTATGTAATGTATTTAATTTTCTTTTTTTTTAGACACTGTGAGAACATGTGAAATCACAAAGCAATACATGAAAGATTTAGTAAATCGTCTAGAGGACATCGCATTCATTTGTCACTGATGGGGTATACGATACTAGTTAGGTATATAAATACTTATATAATTCCTAGACTATAACAAAGCAATAGTATGATATTGCAAAAACGGATTGGAAAGCAAGAACCTGTACTTTACTGTATATTTACATATTGATGACAACAGTCATAATGTGTAGTATTGAAATGTGTTAGTATTATTGATGTTGACTTTAGTTTTTAATTCTCAATAACAATATCTATAAACATACAATTTAGAAAACTGTGCTGTTTTGAATTCAACATCATTATAAAACTATATATATATATATATATATATATATATATATATATATATATATATATATATATATATATATTGCTTCTTGGAATAGTATCCTCCAAATAAATTAGTCGCCACTTTCCAATAATTTTTTTAGGATGTAACCACTACTAATCAGTATAAATTTAAATCACTTTAAATTTATAATTTAATATTTTTACCCCAAAAAAATAATCTCGTAATAGCTATTAAGTCAGTAATCTTTAACTAGACGTATGCGTGGTTTCAAATTAACACAGAAACAAAAACAAAAATGTTGGTTACCAACAACTAGTATGTCAGTATATTTAACTAACGAAAAGACGTAGGTTTATAGAATGTTCCATAACAACTAAACACTCATTAACTTAGGTTCATTGTGGAAATTTAGTTATGTACCCTCTATTCTAGCTGTTTAGAATATGTCATGAATGTAAACAAGTCGCATTTGGGGAAAGCAGCGAGCGGAGAGATTTTACTGATATGAGAGTCACAGGTGCGCGATACAGACCCATATTGCTTCCTTGATATTTACTTGACCCAAAACACTATTTTCCAATTTCAGAACCTTATATGTTTTTTATACAATGTCGAAAATATGTTATTTATTTTTATTCCACACGTGTATAATGTCATTCACATTACATGATGATAGCACTTGACATTACATTATCTACTTTCGTGTGTTTTACTCTTGATTTTAATCTATTAATTTCAGGATAGGAAAAATCAAAAATACATAAAAATTGTATTAACATGCGTATTAAAATATATTAGTACATTTGAAAACAGTAAATGCATACGTAATAACAGTGTATTCCAATGTTCCATAAAAACTCCACATTATTTAGGGTGAAAACCGAAGACTTCAATTTCGAAAGATAGTTACATTGATTGGTATTCAAATGCAGTTGATCAGCGAAAAAATTAATGAACCAAAATGTAAATGTATGATATGACAATATATTTCAATTTATCTGAATGCAGCTTCATTTCTACATAGAAGAGAATGAGTTCCACAATGGAGTATTTCCAACCATGGAATTCGGCTGAGCGTTGTTGAAGCCTATCTCTCAGTAGCTATAGCCTTGAAATTTTGCATTGAACCTCAGCAAACCAATTACGTGACACGTAGTGTAGCGTACTTCTAGGCTGAAAGAACGAAGGCATGTCATTAGGAATAATCAATAACTTAAACACGACCTTTCGAGAACTAGTATATACTTTCGTTTTCAGGTGTCAATAAAAACGATTTCAAATACGTAAAAAGGTAAAAAACATGAAAAATGGGTATGTACAAGCGAGAATCAAGCAAAAATTATAGGGATTATAGTTTAATTTTCAAGTAATAAAGTACACTTAATGTTGCACAACTCCTAAACATTAATCTCCACACACACACACAACACACACACACACACACACACACACACACACACACACACACACACCACACACACACACACACACACACACACACACACACACACACACACACACACCACACACACACACACACACACACACCACACACACACACACACACACACACACACACACACACACACACACACACCCACACACACACACACACACACACACACACACACACACACACACACACCACACACACACACACACACACACACACACACACACACACACACAACACACACACACACACCACACACACACACACACACACACACACACACACACACACACACACACACACACACACACACACACACACACACACACACACACACACACACACACACACACACACACACACACACACACACACACACACACACACACACACACACACACACACGCACACACACACACACGCACGCACGCACGCACGCACGCACGCACGCACGCACGCACGCACGCACACACGCACGCACGCACGCACGCACGCACGCACACACGCACGCACGCACGCACGCACGCACGCAATTCTTATGATATTTTAAATTTTAACTCTTTTTTTAACTAATCCTTAAAAAAATTCAATGATTTCCTACTGATGATTCCTAATGATTTGCATTTTTCAGGCAACTATCCAAAGATCAATTCCAAGATAATCTTAATTTTGTAGAATCTAAGTATAAAACTACCCAAGTGAATAAAATCATTATTGAATTTTAGTCAATGAAAGCATTAACCAATGGTTTTTTTTATTTTGTAAGTTTTTTTATCTACTTTTTCATACATTTTTATAAATTCATATCACCTCTCACCATGTAAAATACTTAATAAACAGACATTTGATATGAAAGGGGTTAAGACTTAAACGTATGATACCTTGATAGTTTGAACAGTTAACAATAAACGATTGAATTGCTTGGTTGAGATATATTTAAACAGTATTTCCACGATTAAAGCCAATGTCAAGAAAACATACATGTTTAGAAAGCAGATCATATTTATAATTAGATGCCAGAACGAGATAAATAATTCGTAGTAATACAGAAAAATAAATAAGCAACAATATCATTATGGGTCCTCTTTATTCCCCCATCAAAGCCTTAAGCCTTTTTTGTTGGGGCGTATTCAAAACAATTCAATTTATGTATAAAAGGCTTATCCAGGATTACGAGCTTTTGGAGTACCCAAGAACAATTATTTGAAGAACCACAAGGGGACGCGCCACCTGAGTTCTTTGGGATTAGCCTAAGATAATTATACGTTTTCTTAACAACTCGCAATTAGTAAATGAAATGGACAAGGCTTTTAATAGAATTAAACATCATTAGTTAAACGTAATACTTTAA
Source organism: Homalodisca vitripennis (assembly GCF_021130785.1). Classification (NCBI taxonomy): domain Eukaryota; kingdom Metazoa; phylum Arthropoda; class Insecta; order Hemiptera; family Cicadellidae; genus Homalodisca; species Homalodisca vitripennis. The sequence continues at coordinate 114,263,951 of NC_060212.1, read as the reverse complement.
GCCCGTACAAAATTAAAAACTAACAGTGTCTATATTATCTGAATGTGTTATTTTTAAGACAACATGTATCAGACTGTTCTTGTTGTGATTTAAACGAGGTAGAAGTACTCTACACCACATGCAATAGTTCACTGAGGTTGTTTGCAATGTTTGAAATCTATAGTTCATTTCATTAAGCTACGCTAATTACTAAGTTACATGTCCATATGATTGTACTAAGTTGTAACACATGTATTTATTCTCGTTGCCGTCCATGGTTCTTATATGATTAATGTAAACATGTTTTCTAACGCTCAGCCAAATCCCAAGAAGTGATACATATTATTATGAAATTCCATGTTGCTTAAATAGAAATGAAGTTTCAGGAAAAATTCCAATTCAGTTGGTCAGTTTGTTCTCAAGATGTAGACTGACAGAAAGATTTTCAAGACCCTCTTTTGATAAACTTTGCTAACGCTCACCTAATGAGACATATCTAAGATTTAAGAGCAAAGTTGAAGAGAAAACAGTTTCTTTCTCTTTATAAGAAAACCGCAACTAAGCTTTGCAGTGTATTTTGTCAAGCATGTGTAGGTGATGTAGCATGTGATGATAAAACAAAAGGTAAATTAATCTTAATATAAATATCGCTCTCTACGTAGAGCATTGAAGATTTAAAAGAAACCTCAACATATGCAAAGAATACGATTGACGCTAAACACTTTTAGAACTGATAATATTTTAAAGCTTTATTGTTTAATATTATACTATTTTTTCTGCCAGAATGAACTCTAGAACCTTGTTAAAACAGTCACTCATACATTCATTCTATCTGAAAAAACCAAGAATAGCAATCCACAGGGCACCTCGGCCGCGAACATCCGCTGAAAAAAGTACAACTTTAGAGCCAAAGAAAACCGAACCCCCGGACCCTTCCAAAACATTGAAAAGAGCTGGTAGGAATCTCACAAACAACAATATATTATCTTTATCAATATATTATATATTATCTTATGGTATAAATAAATATAATATATATATATTGTAAGACATATGTATTATTAGTAAAATAAAATTCATAGAATAGATGTACAGATAGTTGCTGGAAAGGAAGTCTCGTATTGCAATTCGAGACAAACATCCTCCGGATGTAAGTAGATACGCACATCCGCCCAGACGGCCGATGGTGAACAAACAGGAAATGCTTATTTGTAAAAACCGTGCGACAATGTAAGGGACAGCCATGCTGATATGGAAAATTGTTACTCACCAATTATGATGGAGAGATTTTGGCAGAGGCGTGGTCAATGAGCTGGCGGGAGAAGAACATCAAAACTGAAGAACAAGGAGGAGAGGTGGAAGTCGAGAGCCGGGAATTCGAAAAGTGAAGTTCGGAGTGTTTGTGTTTCGTGTGCGGAAAAGTGTGATGTGAAATAAAATGTAAGTAATTTTAAGAACTTAGTATATTTTAGGGTTCATTAATCATTTTCAATTCCATATCTATTTAAATGTTCACAATTTCGAAAATGTAAATTCATGTAAATGTTTAGCTATTTTAAAGAAAGTTTCTCATGTTAGTCCATGAACTCATTATTACTGCAACACTACAAAATTACTAGTAAATGTTATAATGAATTAAATTTAAAATAAATTGTAATGAATAATTTAATATCAAACATGTTTTCAAAGTATTAAGGTATTAAGGTTTGTGCTTAATATGTCGATTGACGCAATCAATAAATCAATTTAATGAAATGTTGTCACAAATAAATGTGTTGGTTCATTTGAGGGTATTTGTACTGGCCAATCTAACCTATTATTAAATCCTCTCACAGCAACCCACTGTTCATTCATATTAATTATAAAATATTAACCTGAAATGTATATGTAACCTGTAGATATTTAGTTTAGAATTAATGACACCAGAAAAACCAACCACAACCTGAGAAACCAGTCTACAACACACCAATCTACAAGACACCAGTCTACAGCACTCTAACCGTCCCGACCACCCACGAGACAGATGAAGTCCTTACAGCACTTCCTACTACTACTACTGACAGCAACTTGCCATGCCTCCTTTCGACCACCTTTGCCAGCACATCAACCCACAACACAGAAGAACCCAATAAGCCTCTAGTACAAATCTTCACAGAAGCGTACTTTACTCCAATGCCTCAGACACTACCTTATATCAGTTCCATCCCTATTACATAAAAAATTCCTTTCAAAACACAACAAAAATTTACCTAAAAACGAACCCTCTTTAAATTTCTGCCCTAAAAACCTCAACAACTCCCAAACCTATTGCAAGATACAGAACAACCTTTCCACATTACAAACCCTCATACATTCAACAAATGGTAGCAGAACACCTCCCATTCATCCAAAGACAGCAACCAGATAGAAACAGAAGATCGCTCACGTTCGTCGGAGATTTCTTCGAATGGTGTTGTGACATTGCGACATAACACCAAATACATGACTTGGCAGACAACAAGGAAGATGTCTACACAGCATTCTCAACACAACAACACTACCTACTCTCCGAGCTACCTGCGCATTCACTCTGCTTTGTTCACAATCTACAAAGACAACACCACTTCCAGCTAAAACACGACGACAAAAACATAGTAAACAACATGGAACTCATTTTGTACATTTTATTAGCCTGGACTTCTATAATAACACTACTTCTTTTTATAGCCCTCTACTTCATCCACATTAATAACATCAAAATAAAAAATTTCTGAAGCCTACAGTACATGAACGTGACTACCCAATGGATAACCTTAATTAGACTATAAGTACGATTCGTAGGTAGAATCGTCATTAAGCCAGGGGAATGTAAGACATATGTATTATTAGTAAAATAAAATTCATAGAATAAGATGTACAGATAGTTGCTGGAAAGGAAGTCTCGTATTGCAATTCGAGACAAACATCCTCCGGATGTAAGTAGATACGCACATCCGCCCAGACGCCGATGGTGAACAAACAGGAAATGCTTATTTGTAAAAAACCGATGCGACAAAGTAAGGGACAGCCATGCTGATATGGAAAATTGTTACTCACCAATTATGATGGGAGAGATTTGGCAGAGGCGTGGTCAATGAGCTGGCGGGAGAAGAACATCAAAACTGAAGAACAAGGAGGAGAGGTGGAAGTCGAGGCCGGGAATTCGAAAAGTGAAAGTTCGGGAGTGTTTGTGTTCGTGTGCGGAAAAATATCTCTAGGCGTAATAAGTGTGATGTGAAATAAAATGTAAGTAATTTTAAGAACTTAGTATATTTTAGGGTTCATTAATCATTTTCAATTCCATATCTATTTAAATGTTCACAATTTCGAAAATGTAAATTCATGTAAATGTTTAGCTATTTTAAAGAAAGTTTCTCATGTTAGTCCATGAACTCATTTATTATTGCAACACTACAAAATTACTAGTAAATGTTTATAATGAATTAAATTTAAAATAAATTGTAATGAATAATTTAATATCAAACATGTTTTCAAAGTATTAAGGTATTAAGGTTTGTGCTTTAATATGTCGATTGACGCAATCAATAAATCAATTTAATGAAATGTTGTCACAAATAAATGTGTTGGTTCATTTTGAGGGTATTTGTACTGCCAATCTAACCTATTATTAAATCCTCTCACAGCAACCCTTGCTCAAAATATGTCACAACCTTAATCTTAAACTAAACCAACCCTACAAAACCTTACAATATTCATTCATACATTATCTTAGAATGTTTGTGTGTTTGTCCCTTTATGGAATCGTGAACTATTTTGAACGATCATTATGAACATTTGTATGTATATGTATTTTTCCACGGAGAAGGTTTATATGCTATGCCCATTGATGTAACTCGCCACCAAGTGACGCTGCAAAAGATAATAGTCTTTAGAGCGCCTGTGGGGGGGGGGGGTGGGGGGGGGGGGGGGTGGGGGGGGGGGGGGGTGGGGGGGGGGGGGGGTGGGGGGGGGGGGGGGTGGGGGGGGGGGGGGGTGGGGGGATAATTTGTTTCACTGCAACCGATACCCCAATTCAATACAACAAGGTACTCCAGCAGCATTACAAATTTTATCTATTGATCAAGTTTCCTTAAACACCATCTCCCACATTTCAAAATGCACCAGCTGTATCAAAATGCATCATCAGACAAAACCGTAATCGGCTTATGATAAAACTATTATTATTTTTTTTTGTGAGCTATGAAAACTCTTTTTCAACTGTTGAGTTTTCGTTATCAGGAGTATTTGGACCGTAATAAGAAATAGAACATATTTTACGTGTATGTGTAGTTATTACTTTGCAAGGTTTGTAAAAGGGATTATTGTTTGACACCGTTGAAAAGATAATGTTTTCATTCAGAATTTTGAGTTATTATTGATTCTTTTATTAGTTTTTAATAACATCAATATTTAAAAAATACACAACTGTTTGTTACATGGTTAATACTGTTGTCCTGTTTTGTATACTTAGTTCAAACGCCGGCTAAGTACTAACAAATAAATGACGAATTTTTAAAGACCATATCTTTTAATTGATAAAAATCACAATGCTTGGAAATAAAATGCACTTTGTCACCTTTTATAATAATCAGGAGAGCACTTCAAAGTTTGAAAACGCTTTGAAATGACATGCCTTCTTAGGCATTAAACATTAATTCATTAAAAATCACTGTGACAAAGCAAATTCTTTCTCTAACCAACAATTGTATTAATCGTGTAGTAATAAAATACGTACAACATTGGTAAATTACGTAGCCTCTGTATTGTTTAGCATTTAGAGTATTTTCTATCAAGTAAAATGGTCGAAACCTATTAATAAATAAAGAACCTCATGTAAATAATTAATTACTTAGAGAAGCATTTGGAAGGTCTCACAAATAATGATTTGCAAACCTCGCTCCTTACCTCGGTTTAGACTAGTAATGTGGACATATAAAAAAGTAATCCCTTAATTAGAAGGTTTAAGATGTCATAAAGTTCGCTCATCCAGCTAGAGTACACCCTGCTATAACGGAGTTACAGCTGATAAAAGTGTGGCTTTACTGCGGCTGCCGGACATCCTGGTGACAGGTAGTAGTGAGGTGCAGTTGTAATAGGTCTAAATAAGTAATGAAGCAAACTAAGGGCTCTTGGTCCGAGATAAAGAATATACAGGGTGTTTACGAACCCTCCAGTGGTATTTTGGGAGTTCGTTTTACTCGTCAAGGCAAACTAAACATATGTAAACATGGATCAGAAATGCTTACGTGTATCTAACGATTTTATTTTTTAATTCACAAACCAGTAAAGATAGAAAATTCTAATTTTTCACAACAACTTTTCAGTCTCAAATCAATATAAAAATTAGTATTATATTACCATATCACGTCTCAAGATGGTGGAAGGTTTGAAGCCTAATGATATAACAGCTAATATAATTATGAAATATATAAGAAAAAATAATCAAAGTTCATAAATGTAATTTCGAAAAAGTTGAAACTTTAAACATAAAAGTCGGTCAGTAAATAATGTAGATAAAAGCTTTTAACTGTTTTAATGCATGGCTAATGGGGTAGTAACATGCAAACAGTGTAAATGATGCAGTGCATAACCAAAGTTAAAATATTACATTATATTAGATTTTTACGATCTAGGTGTCAAAATGTTTGTGTTTAATTTTATAAACTCGTGTTATCCTTTAAAACAATCTCTTAATCTTATTATTTTCTACAGTATTTAGTTTTAAAGATTAAAACCATCTGTCACCATAGAACGTAATATCATCAATACATAGTACGAGTATAAACTAAAGTAGCTTTTGGTGTTTATCTGTTTGTGCATCGATATTTTCTAAACCAATCAACGGATTTTTATATGGTTTTGTCGGTCGGCTTCATTATGAAGTAAGGCAGGTTTCTGGGTACAATACGTCAATATTTTATACAAAGTAGAGACAAATTTGTTTAGACCGAAAATATATTTTTTAGGGGTTTCCCCCATAAGAAACTCATTGTATTAAACACAAGTTATTAATATAAAGAGCCTGTTAAATGTAATCAACTGTTCTATGTATATATTTTTATGGAACACAAACATATGTGTAATTAATTTAACTATAATTTTAAAATTTATTTTAGTTTATAGTCTGAAACCATACAGTAAGCTTAATAGTAACAACACTTCTTATTTATACTTTTTCTGGAACCGATACCTAAGCACAGAGGTTTATCCATAGGGAAATTAGAAGTTTTAGTAAAAATATATTTTAATTGTACATTTTAGCACAAATTTAGTATGCAGTGCTTGATTATTACTGTAATACAGATATCATAGACCAAGTTACTATCTCATTTTTACTACACATTTAAAGTCGTTTTAAAATCCATCTCTGTTTCTTTTTCACAGAGGCAGGTTGTTCAGACTTGCTTATATATCTTCTTGATCAGAAAAAAAGCATATTCGATTTTGGCACCAGAAATGTCTTATACTGGAATTAAATTACAATGGCCGAAAGTAGACTTTTTATGACCAAAGTAGACTCCTAAGACCTGTGTATGTATTTTTCCTTAATCAGGGAAACAAGGTAAACTCAAAATTTGCTTCCAAAAGATAATGTACTCAAATTAGAGAAAATTGCTCATATATGTGCAAAGCCTACGAAATTTAGTGCAAAGCCGCGGGTAACTGCTAGTTATAATATAATATTAATATGTCTCTTGATTTTTAGATAGCAAGAACTAGATAGCAAGATAATTCTTAAGAAATTGATATTTTTATCTTTACCGATTTCTGAAATAAAATCTTAAACACAAACAGGTGCTAATCTAGCATCTGAACTACATTTTTTTGTCTTCACAAGAAGAACAAATTTTCAGTGTCACCAGGAGAGTTCGAAAACACCATGTACATTTTTAATTGGTACTGATTTCCAAAACTAGTTAAACAGTTCTCGTCAACTCCAGTGTTATAAAATATCCACAAAATATTACAGTATGAACAGTTGAGAATATAGTCTTGAAACAGGTTCAGGCCTTGTATGGTAACCGTGATTTTCATTATATATGTTGTTACCTGGTACTAAGTTTATTTACGATCATCCAGTAAAATATTAGGTGGCTAGATCCTGTTGTAATGAGGGTTGTACGGTAGTAGTTGGTGTTTTATGACGCCGAGGAAACCCCACTCTGTGGTTTACTAATGGCTTAATGACTTTGAACAATACCCCCATACATCGCGTCGGATTATTATTTAACTATCAACCCTCCTACAGTTCAAGGAGGGGGGCATGGACCTCTCTCCCCCCCCTCTCTCTCTCTCTGCCAGAGCACATAATACATAAACACAGACTAAAGCTCATGGGAATTTCTATGGCCATTAATTATTATGAAGCATTTTAGTTTCATTCATGTTAAAGTAAAATGCATACACTTTTTTTACCTTAATAATTAAACTAGTTTATATTATATTTTAGGTAGAAAATTAAATTCCAATAAGAATAACCTAAAACTTAAAAAGTATTTCAATTGATTTCGGGTTTGGAGGAAAATTTTATGTTAAATTCATAGCTCTTTAAAATCACTTCCCTGGGTACAAAAAAACAAGGAAAAACTTTTGAAGTGACGACTTCTTTTGGTGGGCTATGGATGTATGTTTTATACGGGAGGAAATACTTTCGTTTCATGTCATGGAATGTCACGCATGTTCGCTCTGTAACCGCTAGGGGCGGGACTATCACAGCCATTTTGATATCAATGCGTTTCTGTTTAGTGGAAATCTAGAAAACCTCAAACGCCAAACAATCATTTCAAAGAGACTAATATATACATTACACTACTAGTTTGAATAAATCTACTAACTACTAATTTATTTATTTATGAATCCAACGTAAAATTGATTAACTTACTGCATCATTTAAAGCTCATTGGATTCTAAATTGAATTACAGCACGGTTAAAATTGATTCCTATTCCGGTTCACTACTAGTTTCATCCTGACGGAATTTAAAGACGGATTAAAAATAAATTGATTAAATCTTTTGTAGCTAACAAAGACTCGGTGTATTTATTCGTGATAGGAAACTAGTATTTTTGTTTATTATAATTGTAACCTTTACTCACATTGGACGTTTCCTAACATTCACTTAAAAACTAAATTACGTAAAAACAGATTTTAATACAAATTTTTATGAAGAAACGTTTAAACTATTAATTTACTTTCTGAAGGATAATGAAAATTAACAATCTCAAACTATGAAATATACGGAACCATAATATACGCGGTGTTTATAAGATATTTAGCAAGATTTGAAACCAGAATTTTTATATTTTATTTCAGTTATAATAAATCCATATTTTAATTTTAGACTATAATGACAATGAAAATGAAGTAATTATTTCGGAATTACAAGATTGTTGTGAAAATTATACTGACCAAATTATAGAAACTAATATAAACTATTATAATGAAAATGCATAAATAGTTATTATTTTAATATTTAGAAGTCAGTGATCATTGTAGTATATGAAATGTAAAAATATTAGAATCATTTTTTGTAAAATTAATAGAACATATAAAACTTGTAATGTTAAAGAATTTAGTGTTTCACATTATTTTAAAATATATAAAAAAATAACAATTTAATAATAATAAACGTACTTTTCATACTTTTTCAAAATATATATAATAGCTCTCTCTCTCTCTCTCTCTCTCTCTCTCTATATATATATATATATATATATATATATATATATATATATATATATATATATATATATATTATTTTTAGTAAATTACTGTACAAATAAAATGTTTTTTCAAAGATTGGCACTATATTTTGGTGAAAACAGTCTTCAGTATATATATATGTAAGCATGGTCACGGCACTGTGAAACGTTTACTCACACAACAAATGAACATAGTATAGTACACTGTGAAAAATAAATTGTCACCTTAGCTGGTCGGAGATTTTAATACTAAATTCAACTGAGCGATGAAAGTGTAACTTACAGCGGCTTCCATATGTGCTAAACTTAATTTAATATTTTGATCATTTAACAAACAATTATTAGTAAGGATAGAATATAATAGTTGTTTCCAAATAAAGCAAAATATTTGTACGCTGAACCATTAAATGTCATGTAAGTGTAAAAAGATATTAAACGCCTAGTTTCTAATTGAAATAGTCTTTAGAGTTGCAATATCGTGGGGGGGGGGTGAATTCAAAGCAATTTATTGTTGGGTTTTTCAAGGAAGCCATACATAATAATACATTTTTACTTACTAAAATGAAAGTTATAAATAAATTTACATTGTTTTAATTGCTTTACTGAATTCGATTTGATAAATAACAGTATTTTTTATTCTAATTATTTAAATAATAGTTATTACACACATCTAATATTTTAAAGTTATTTGTACAAGCTAATATATTTCTCTGGAAGAGACTTTTGTCTGAATACATCATTTGAATGTATTGTATATCTCTATTGTAGATTACACAGTAATACATGCCAATAACCACACATTAAACAGCAATGTTGACTATTTTGTTTTGATTGTTTCGCAGACTCCTTAAGGAATGATTGTGAGAACACCATTCAACAATAACAAAGACTTGCCAATAAGCACCACATATACACAGAATATTGACTTTTTCGCTTTGAAATTCCTTAAGGATCGATTGTGAAAACACCATTCAACAATAACAATGAAAAACTTGCCAATAAGCACCACATATACACAGCAATATTGACTTTTTCGCTTTGATTGTTTTGCAGATTCCTTAAGGAAACGATTGTGAGAACACCATTCAACAATAACAAAGAAAAGAAAGGTGTGAAGGCTTATTTCCCCAGCGGCGAAGCTGCATTATTCAAGTAGAAGTTCACTGTGGCCCTGGATAGTCTTCATTCATCTTACCTTGATTTTCCGTTGAAACCTGATTAACATTTTATTAAGTAAGAAATGTTTCATTTCTTGACTCAATGCGAAAATTATTTGCAATACATTTTTTAATATTACTGAAAACTACAAATATGTATTTGTTGGGTTGCAACATTGACCAACTTTTTGTTCACTTTATTTCCAAAATACTCGTTTATCTGTTTTGGATTCAATTACGTGCACATTCTGTGACTTTGAAATTGCTTGAATGTTTTATCTAACTGCTTTTAATTTTTTCTGGAATAATTGTATTCCAAGACCTTCTATTTTGTGAAAGTATGAAATAATTTTATTTATATTGAATATTGAAGTTTATACTTCTAATCTTGGTGTAACTTTGCTGTTTACGTTTATTGTGATCATGTTTTACAACGCTATAAATTTCTTTTGCAATGCTATAAATTCATTTGATGAAGAGTAAACGATAGTTCCTAAGTCAAGTTATTCGCAACTTTAGCATGTTTCTAATACAACAACATGTATAACAATAATGCAATAACTTCATGTCTATTTAGTACCAAAATTATCATTCGTGTAATTTAATTATTAAATTGTTGTAACAATTATCCCCCTAAATCAAAATTATGTTTTTAATGTGTAAAAAAAAAAGCATTGATACATGTTTGACATGATGACAAACAAGCAAAATCGTTACTGACCGATATTTTTTACCTTTAAAAGACTTGGTTCCTGTTCAGTTTTGCTCCAGAAAGCTAAATTTAAATTTTTATCCTGGAAAATGCATTATAAAATGTAATTTAAATTGATGACATAGTCATCCGCATAATTACTAAATATTTCTTTATCATTCATACTCAGAATAGTATGATTGTAACCATCTAGATGTAGTAACAAGATCGCGTGAGTGTACTGCACTGAGTTGTAATAACATTTATTTTAAACTTGCAAAATTATTAATGATTTTCTTATAACTAATAAATTATTAACAATCGTTTTGACAAACAAATTAACAGAGTTAAGAAATTGTTTAGTATAAATTCAATTATGCAATCTTAAAGATAATTTAAATTTCAAAGATTATAGAACATGTAACAATAATGTAGATAAAGAGTTATGCATTTATCTTTTCGTAAACCATTTAGCTTACACAACTTTTCTAAATAGATTTATTCAATTTTTTATTAAATACCATACCTAAATTCAATTTGCACAATTTAATTGTGCAGTATATTAAAAACTTACATTTTACCAATTACATAAATATTTTATGCATAACAAGTTACTAGAGCCTATACACAGGTATATTAATCTTAATTAAAAAATTGTTAATAGGAAAATCATAATATAAATTTCACAAATATCAATGAAAATTAAATTATATTTCTGTGTTCTCCAGATATTAAAAATATTTTATTATTGTTATTTATTTTCATGTTTTACTTCAACTACAACTCACACAGTTACAACACATGTTTGTAGTTGTGAAAGTGTTAAAAAAAGAGGCTTTATTTCGGTGCTTGAAAGAAAAGCGAAGGTGAAGCGAGGGAGTCCAGATGAAAGTGTAAATCTCCCGAAGGACCTGTGTACAGTTCTCTGTTTTGGTTCCAGTGGTTCCCGAGGGAGCGAGTTGCCAAGGTACCTGAATAACGCTTCAGTTGGAGCGTTTCATTGCACAGGAATGTATTCTTGCCAATCCATAGCACGTGGATTTTAAAGAAAAATAAACTTGAACTTTCAGAAAAGAATAGAATTTATTCAAAAATTTCTAATAAAGTAGGAACTTGAATTGCCTAAACCTGCGGCATGAATATTTGTACTTATGGGCAATATCGTATGTTATGTAGGTAAAGTAGGGGTGTGAATCACCCTGATAAAATCCATTGACAACATAACAATGTAAAGTATTCGAAAATTTTTACCTAGTGGTGCCAAATTATATCAAATTTAAAAACATTTTTACAATTAGACGACAGTAAAAATACAAACACTACATAAACAGTTCTTTGTTTGAATTTTGTTTTTGACCATGGAAGTATTGTGAAGGAAACAGGATTTTTTCAGACATTCGCTTAAAGTAGACATCAGCCATGTTGTGAGTACGAGTTACATGCACACTAGCTCTAAAACGTGTACTTAATAAAAACCTGCTAAATGTTTAATAATTATTGTTTATTTTGTATTAAGTGCATGTTTAAGAGTTGGTGTGCATGGAAGACACTACTTTACTTTAACCTAGATCCCAGTCATGCATTAATTTGGTCATTTACCTGAAGAAGAGACTAGATTGTGGATCTCGTAACGTACTGTTACTGATTGTATTGTATCACTGAACGATGGTATATAAAGGTGATTGGAAAATAATAACATCACTAAAACGTTAAATGAACCCCTAATATACATTTTATATTAAAGATTGATAATTGTAACGCACCTTAAAATAAAATTGACGGTTAGATTAAGGTCATTTGTAACTTTAAATTAATTAATATATGTTTTTAAATGATTTTATGATTTGTAACTTTTGTTATTTAGTACTGATTTAGACTAACCTGATAAATATATGTGAAACTGGAAACTAACATTTGTTGTGGTTTTTGCATTTAAGGATATTAAAACAAAATTTTAATTAGGCTAAAATCAGCTATTTGGTTTTTTTTATGTGTTTTAAATTAGTGTATTGTGTTTATTGGCTGAGCTTAATCAAAACCTATCACTCGAAGATTAGACAAATTTTACATCTTTCCATCTGCCTGTCTGTCCGTACGATAGCTAAAAAATTAATTTAGGTATATGCTCATGATTTTGTATGAATCTTCATTCCTACATAGCCATAGAGTTCTTCCTCACTTGTATGGGAGTATTTTTTCTACTTTAATACATCTGATTACAGAAATCCGTGTTGCCCGGCCACTAATAGTCAATCCCCTAACCAAGTTAATATTAGCTAATTGTTTACATATACTAACTAAGTCAGTTTATTAATTTATGATGATTTACGCTCGTGTATGTTATTAATGCGTGTAGTAAACCGGATTTCCCGGACATTTGCCATTGTTCTCTGTAACAAGACATCAGTAACGCTACGTTTCGAGATCCCCAATCTGATCTCTTCCTCAGTGGATATCTTAGCAAACACAACTACAATTTAGGTTAAAATAAGCCAATCATCATAAGTTGTGACACGTATAACCATGTTGTGTGTCAGCTCAATATGGCAGCAACACAAATTATTAAACCCAAACTAAAGAATACAGATCACAACAGGTTTGCCCTGAACGGCCAACCACTAATAACTGACTAAAGACAAATTAGTAAATGGCTATCGGCACGGCAGAAGAAACAATATGGCAGCAACACAAATGACGCAGGAGTGAATATATTATTTGTTCATTCTAGATAAAAACCATACTGAGACTCCCCCATCGCTATAGCCTATTAGAAATCTCTAATCTGTTTAATAATTTTGGTTTCCTTGTTATTTAATTTTTCAGAATTGCCAACCGAAGCGACTAAATTTTATCTGATGATTGACTGTCAGATTGGTCCGCTTATTTAATGTACGAAGCCTCTACTATTTACTTTTAAAGAAATGATGTTCCCGATGTATTGTGGATTCATCCCAATCCATACGATGATCTTCGGTCCAGCGATGAATTGAAATATTTAACTTTTCTATTAGCCTTTTTCTCGAGTTTCATTTGATGATCTTTTTTGTATTACAATTTATTACATTTGATACTGTAATCAGTTTTTGTAATCCTGAATGCAATTCTTTTGTATAGTTTTGAGACTTTTTCTAACTGTGTTGTGTGTTTTAATCGCGGTTCTAATGTTGTGCTTTACATGTATTCTAATTCTCTCCAATAATCCAGTCAAACGAAAGGATTTACATAAGAGCAAATCTATCTATATTCTTATATATTCAGGACTGAGGAATGTATCACTGAACGATGGTAAATGTCCGGAAAATCATGTTATCTCCACTATCGTCCCATCGTCAAAAACAAACTCTAAGAAAAGACTGAATACTCGTATGTGCATGTCACAAACCTTGAACTTTGACAAGCTTAATATCCATACACAATTTGAAACCGCTAACTCTAACTGAACATTGCTGATTGTGTTGTGAAATTATTAGCTCGCGTGCTTTATTTTATGGGTTTGACAATTCACGGACGACAACCAATTATGAACATTGGTGTAGAGGATGAATAATCCTGTATTAGAGTTATGTCTGCGAAGTTTTATAATCTTTCAACCAGCTATTCCATTTACGCCTTATACTGGGGATTCGGACCCCATCAATTTTGTGGGACCACGGCCTACAATCCTTTATTACAGTTACGTTCACTCCCCTATACGACTAGGGCAAGTAATGACTTGGAGCCGAGATGTCAGGCTCCGCGTTGTGGTTAGTGACCCCGCGGTCTTCATTGGCCCATAAACTCACCCCAACACTAAATAACCCGGCGTAAAGTGAAATGGGGTCCTTATAGTACAAAACCGTGACAAACGACCCTGTCCGAGGATTGCTCATAGAGAGTATGATGTCAGCGGGGCGTACAACTCGCGAGCTATGGACTCCAAGCTATTTTATTATATTAAATAAGTACCTAATAAGCTGTTACCTAATAAGTTAGAATTTACTTTTCAACAAGTGGTGGAAATTTAACTAACCAAAAAATTAACACCAGGCAGCACTGCAAACAAAGTTTTCAAAGTGCCTGCACATTATAAACTTACGAGACATTACGAGACAGTCACGTATATTAAATAGACAAACACTATTTGAAGGCGCTAAGTTATAATGTATATTTGTCTTTTAAATAAATGTCTGGTTGAACTTAACACTTGAGTGTTAGATCACTTTATAATAAAGTACATGTGCGTGTACAATGGCTATAAACATACACTTTTGACAGACTTTGACTAATTACATTGCAATATTTGACCTGGTGAGTGCATTACAAATAAATAACTAAAAATAGATAACTATAATATAGACATAAGCAACCAATTTAGACAAAGACTAATAAATATTTGAAATAATGACTTAGAGAAACATTGATAAAAATATAATAACACATGCAACATTATAAAGTATAATTAATTAATGGTTAAGAAATATATTGTTAATCTGGTGCTCTCATTATAGATTCCAAGTAAAACCTCTAAATATAATCCACTGGGTAAAATGATCCTTGCTATGGAAAGCTCTCTGTTTCGTTTAGCGCTTTTAAATTGGTATTAATTTTTATATTAACCGCTACATTATTGTATAGAGTATTTCCAATTTAGGCGTTCGTCTCTGACTTATGTTTGCAATGTTCACATATTATTTTATACTAGCTGTTACCCGCGGCTTCGCACACAATCTTTAGAAAAGTCCTTATATCACTTTTTAAAAGCAATTATGCGCGATTAGCCGCGGGTAACAGCTAGTTCGTCAATACATTCGTAGTATTTTTATAACGAAAACTCTTAATTTTCAATAAAATACCAATTACAACCAGATACCCAGTTACCCACGGCTTCGCACGCGAATTCCTGCAGAAAAATTGGGACATAGGAGGCATATTTCTTTTGAACGTCCTTATTACCCTTCTGAGATAAATAGTCACTGAAAGATACTCCAAGCTCATGAACTATTTAAGATTTAAATTTTAAAACAGTCTCAATATGCACTTGTGAAATAACTGGAATTTTTCTCCAATATTCTATGATTTTTGTATACAATTGAACTATATTAGCCCAGCGTGGACAGGAGTCAAAAGTCGAATTCATTTGCACAAATACGATGTAATAAATGATGGCGCTCAATGTAATTTCGAAACGAAAATAGGCATATATTAGGTACATATTATTACAGTCTAATGATTATGAGCTCCAGATGTTAAACGAAATTGCGTATGGTTTTTATTTTATTGAAACAAAATTTGCTGATTCTCTTAAGCTTACTTTATGCTTTCAAACTATAAATGTAAAGAAATTTAAAATCGTTATTAAATTATATAAACATATTTGTTTGTTGCATATATGTTTACAAAGAACAGCCAATTAAATTTGAACAGGCTCTTTCACTCAATAACATATGTTTGCTGCAATGCATTTCTTACGGGTATTTCCGTAACTTTTAGAGACCAGTGGGCGGAATCCTGAATCAGGAACGGGATAAAAAGTATCCTATGTCCTTCTCCCAGTCTTTAGCTACCTCCCTACCAATTTTCAGCCAAATCGGTTCAGCCGTTCTTGAGTTATAAATAGTGTAACTAACACGACTTTCTTTTATATATATAGATTAGTCATATGAACATCACATTATTATTTTTAATTATTTTTAAGTACATAATTTGTCTGTATTTAAACGTTAAAATATAAATAGGTTTGATATTGTTTCTGAGTGACTAATAAAAATGAACAGTATATGAATTGTTTTATGTGTACTAGTAATATTTTTAACAGAGACATCCCTCGTATTCCACGATTAAAAATTAAAGGTCATAAAAGTGCTAGGAATATAAAACGTTGGTTTCCTTGGATCATGGCTACCAGTACATCCAGCTCTTAAGATGTTTAATACAATAAAAAACAGAAAATTCATACAATATCGTCAATGTATAAATTCATTATCCCACCCACCATTAAGAGTTCCAAATTATTTTTCGTAAGATTAACATTTCCAGTATTGTTAGTGATAAAAAAAAACAAGAGCTGGATCATCATATTGAGTTTCCAGCTCATTGAGCTGTAATGCAACCATTACTGCTTTTACCTGACTTTACGGACTGTAATCCACGTTTTAGTTTGCACGTACAGCGTTTTACATTGAAACCTTCATCTATCTATAATATAAAAATGAAACTGTTCGTGTGTAACAGCATCACTCACAAACGGCTGGACGGATTCGCCTAATTTTTTTTTTAATTTGTTCGTCTTGATCTGTAGAAGGTTATAGGATACTTTTTATCCCTTTCCCGATTCAGGATTCCGCCCCACTGGTTACAGAAATACCCGTAAGAAATGCATTGCAGCAAACATATGTTATTAAGTGAAAGAGTCTCTTTTCAAATTTTTAATCAGCTGTTCTTTGTAAACATATATAATGCGACAAAAAATATATTTATATATAAATTTCTTTACACTTATAGTTTTTAAAGCATAGAGTAAGCTTAAAAGAAACGACAAATTTTGTTTAAACTGTTTCTGCAATCATAATATATAAAAATGAATGTTTGTGTGTTTGTCCTTTATAGACTCAGAAACTATTGGACCGATCACTATGAAAATTTGTATTTTTCTATGTAGAAGGTTTATACGCAATGCCCATTGATGTAACTAACCACCAGGCTGTACTGCAAGATATAAAAGTTATCAAAGCGCCTGCACATTATAAACTGCAATTACAACACAGTAGTTACGTATATTAAAATATCCAAACACTATTTGAAGGCAAAGAAATATACGGGCAAAGCTTAAGAGACGCGTGCGAAGCCGCGGGAAACAGCTAGTTTGAAATAAATACTAAAGTATATATACATTACCAATGAAAATTATGTGATAACCAAGTAGTTTTAAAATCTCACCTTTAATTTAGTTGATTACGTCACTTTTTAAATAATGGAAGGTGAGAAGTTATCTCATGGTACAAAATTACGGCCCCCCTTAAAAATTAGCCAATATATAAATTTCGAAGAATTATATCAATAATTTTTAACGTATGGAGTTATGTTTAGTTTTTATATGTTTTGCAATCAATTTTCAGAGTTCAGTTTTCATTTTCATTGAAACTAAAATACAGTTGCTGACGTAATTCTTTGGAGACGATTATAGTTCGTTTAAACTTCCTCTCGTATCAGACTCGTACGTTCATTAACGGAAATTGTAAATAACCCGATCCGAAAACAAGTTGGAACAAATTGTATTTTTATTTACCGTATATTAAATTTATTTTCTGCAGTTTATTAGTATTTATCCATTGCATTATGTAGTACGCTTTTGCCGAAAGTTATGATTTATTTTTTAACAAGTGGTGAAATGTAACTAAAATCAGAATTTTTTAATTTCACTTGACCCTGTGTACAACTATGGTGACAGTAAAATACGAGATAAATAAAAGTGGTGTTATTTTATCAAACTCAATCAAAGGGCTGAACTCTTGGACAACTCTCAACATTTCGATTATTAAATTCATTTTTAATTAGATATTTATTCCGTACAAATTGCACTTATGCAGTATAATGTTCCATTGGTGACAACGGTAATTCTTGATATAACAACCCTGTACACAAATTGTACTAACTTTTATTTAATTGAGTGTCCCAAAACTGAGAAGTATTTGAATAAGTTAAAAAAAAAACACACAAAACGTACCACTCCTATATCTGGTTTAACAAATAACTGCCTAAAGATATAACATATAACATTTTCTGGAGTCGCCTGATGAGAAACAAAAACTTATTCGAAAGTATTGTTTTATTAACATTTTGTACTATTTTAATATAACTGCTTCTTTGTGTAAAAGTCTTAAATCTTACTTAAGTTACAATAGCATCATTTCACATCGCTGTTCTTTTTATAATGACCTGAATTTTAATATAGTTTTTCAAATTATTCTTTTGGTTATAAAATTGTGGTAGTTTAAATTCTATAATTTAACATTTTACAAAACCTAACATAATATATGAAAAACATGGAAAAACCACACAAAATCAATTAAGCAAGAGAAGCAATGTTTTTAATAGTCATTTATTAGTTTTACAAATAACTGATTAGTTATTAAACCATATCTTCATGAGATTAGATCTTAAACATTCTAGAGATTTCCAAACAGAAACAGCCATAAACAAATTCTTACCCCTGCATACGTCTAGCGTGCTTTATTCTATTCTATTCTAAAGTATTAAACATATTATATTGGGTTAATTCTGACAATAATAATAACAATAAAAAAAAACTTTTTTAATTTGACTCATCAAATGAGAAAATTACTTAAAAATTCAAATGAATTACAACTTAAAGCCAAATTTTTGGCCTGATGACGCTATTTACAAATTGCCGCACTGCAAATTTAACGCAATCAAGATTGCCCATACATTCATAATTAAAAAAATTACATGAAATAAAAAGGATAGGGCCAGATAATTTGAACATAGTATTTTTCATATGATAAATGTTTTATGTGACATGAATGAGAATTCTGATGAACTAACCCAAAACTGTTTACAATTAATAGAATAATAAGTTTCGTTATTTCTGAGAGGGATCGGAGTTTTGGGTTAGTAAAGTTAAAATCAAAAAGCTCATCAGTTTATTTTTTACATTTACCTATGTTGCAAACTCTAGCCATCTTTGAACGGCTGTCATTTTTGACTCAGTTATCCGTTTGAGGTCGGGTTTGCGGCTCTGTAGTCTACTAATAAAGACCTTTAATTTGATATGCATATCAACCTATGCTTACATTTAAGATTTTCTTCTGACTCCTAGCGGGCCGCCCCCCTGAGGAAGTAGCGGATCACTGAATACGTGATAAAATAGATTTTTATGTCTAGTAACTTTGTGTAAGGTTTTGTAGCTCTATTTTAAATATTTTGAAACATATTTAACCGACCCGGGACTTTTTGGACCCAAACTCTTGCCACCTTTGAACGGCTGCCATTTTTGACTCGGTTATCCATTTGAGGTCGGGTTTTACGGTTCTGTAGTCTACTAATAAATACCTTTAATTTGATATGCATATCAACCTATGCTTACATTTAAGATTTCCTTCTGACTCCTAGCGGGCCGCCCCCTTGAGGAAGTAGCGGATCACTGAATACGTGATAAAATAGATTTTTATGTCTAGTAACTTTGTGTAAGGTTTTGTAGCTCTATTTTAATTATTTTGAAAAATATTTAACCGACCCGGGACTTTTTGGACACCCTGTATAATAATGTATAATGTATTTTACCTAGGGTTGTTCATTACACCATTGTATTATTTTAAACATTAAGAGAGACATTTAACTTATTAAAACTAGTCTCTGCATAAATGAGTGGGAATGGAATCCATTTTGACTGTTTGAATGAACAGATCCCATGAAAATGTTGTTTTAGTATAATGCATGTGATCAGTAAACTGCATGTTAAAGCTACTTTTCAACTCATCACTACTATCAGATTTATTGTTATGGGTACTATCTTTTATACATCGTGTCAATTTGTTCTGTATCTCGTGTTTCGATCAATGAAGGTATAGTCATTTGCATTCTCAATCAACTCCCCATTCTGGATTGACGATTTCAGATAGCTGACAAAATTATAATACTGGACCAAATTTAGATTCCTGTAGTTCTTTCGCATTTGGAGTAGATCATTAATCACCTGTACAAATTTGACTTCATCATTTAAATGTTATGAAAGCCACACTTGTACAGGTGGGCAAAGGAATCTGCGCAGGCGGGCCGGCCTGCCGTCTGAATGGCGGAAGGGGAGACGGACGACTTTTCCAAGAAAATTGGGCTTTCCCTTACAGCCCCATCCTCCAGTATTCTCGTGGCACAAGACGAAAGGACTGGAATATTTACTGATTTCAGTTGTCTCGTGGTTGTAATCAAATAAAAGGTGTTCCGATAGTTTAGTTCTTTTAAATCAATCACAGAATGACAGCACGTAGGTGAGGTCAATGTTTCAAGGATGGCTAATAGAGCCTCGGCCGCGAGCTGAAATCCCTTAGCCTATTTGTAACAGGTGTTTCAAGGATGGCTAATAGAGCCTCGGCCGCGAGCTGAAATCCCTTAGCCTATTTGTAACAGGTCTCGGACACCATGTTCTCAACTACTGCAATAGTAAGCTTATCGCTCAATGCGATGCACACAATAAGA